>NC_062284.1:39610115-39913146 GCF_902655055.1 Lutra lutra
CTAAATACGGAGGAACTTGCAAAAAATTGAAAAAAAAGTATCACCTCTCTGGGGGAATTTTAACTTTCTCAGCTTGGAAGCAATTTTAATGATAGCACTATAAAAATTAGCATTACTGAAGATTTTTTTAAGAGGGAAAATATTTCTATCAAACATTACAAAGAATTAAGATCTATCACAAATAGCTAATTCAAATTTGTAAAATCAATGTCAATTTCTAAAAGATAAATAGGTAAAAGATAGGACCATTCCCATAAGGGAAATACAATTAGTAGACAAACTGGGAAAATGTTAATTCTCTCCAGAAATCAAAGAAATGTAAATGAAAGCCTTCTGAAGATGACAGTTTACATATTCTAAAAGAACCAAAAAAAAAAAAAAAAAAAAAGTTGAATGCTAATAACCAGTGGTGGTGAAGCTGCCCAGAAATTGACTCATACATTCATTTACAACCATACTACACCCATCCTTTAGGTAGAAATGCTACCACTAAGAATTTATTCTTAAGAAATACTTTGGCAGAAGCAGACGCTTCCTCCTCAGTTACCTGGCTTCTAGATGTTGGCACTCCCAGAAACCAGCCCTCTGACATCTTCTCTCTTCCATCCATGTGCACGGTCTGGAGGAGCTCATCTATACATACACCCAAACCTCTCTCCTCACAGTGAGAAAGGAAACCAGAGCCACAAGAGGGACCAGCAAAGAGATACCTAAAGCAAGTTTCATCATAATATTAATCGTTAAGTTTAATAACTGAATGTTCCAGGCTTTATCCACTAAGAAGTACCATTGTGGTCGTCAGGAATTCCCTAATTGCAGTAGCTCAGCTCACTGTAGGCCACCAAATCTCAGCTGCCCTTCACCCCCACCTCCAAAGTCTGAGGGAATTATTTTTGTGAGGCAGTCTATAAATCACTTAAAATGGGCAGCTCCACACTCCCTCCAGAGCCCTACCACATTAGAAGCCAGAACTTTCCCTCTGCTTGAGGCCACCAGGGACACTGTTGTCAACAAGGTAGACCCTGCACACAGGTCAGGAAACAACTGCTTCAACCCCATGTTCTCACACAGTCTCTTGGTTCCCCAGAAACACTCATCCACTTGGTGTCCCAGATTGGGGTCTCTACCTCATGTGGGTCCTTTCATGGCTTAAGGGTGTTTGGACATTGGTCACATAAGGGTGTTTGGTCATTCTCATGACCTGTGTGGTCACCAGTTCCATTATCCCCATCATTATTTATAAGTCACGACTGCCACAAGACAGAGCTGAGCTCAAACCCAGATCTTTTGCTGTCGGTCCAGGCCTCTCTCCATGGCACCAAGTTTGGCCAAGACTGGGTCTTGCTACTCCCATGAACAGCCTACCATTTCCTTTTTTGTTCATACATTGCCTGGGAAAAATGGGTAAGGAGAGTTACTTTTCAACCAAGAGCTAAAACAAGCCGGTTTGCTCTGGAGATGATATGACAGCAAAAAGAAAGAGTCCCCAGAGGCTGGGAGCGCTGTGTAAATCTGACTGTGTTGTCCTCCCAGCTCCAAGATCCCAATTACACACCAGCTGACCTCTGAGATCTAATCTCAGCTGTTTCCTAAGGCATCAGGAGGACAATTTGCCAGCCCAGGAGTTCTTGGGACCATCAGATTGGGAGTGAAATCGTGGAGTGAAAAATGGCTCTCTCCAGGGTAGTGCTCCAGGCCCATAAATTTAAAGGAAGCCGAGACACAGCCATATTTTCCTCCTCCTATCCTTGAACTTTGCCTAGAGGTAGAGCTCCTTCCCCAGCCTGGCTCCCTCATGGCAAGCACTTGCTCTACCCCCTGCAGAGTGCGGGCTATTAAGGACAGGTGTAGCCGTGGGATTCCCCTAAATGATCTGTTTCTCAAGTCCTAAGAATTGGGGCTGATGGAACCCTGAGACATTCAAGGATTCCCATTTGGGGTTGAAGAGATCACCCCTCCACTAGACCCAAAGGGAAAAAAACAAACTCCCCGGAGGCAGATTTGCACCAACTGGCTTGGGCAGGACCATATGGATAATTCTCTCTGGTGTCCAGTACGAGCTTCCCCCAGGGGTACATGGATTGTCTGACCTGTGGACATGGCCCCTGAGGTCTGAGAAGTCTGACCAGGGACAGATTCACCACCAAGCTCCTAGACCTGACTCCAGAAAATCACCTTTCCAGGTGAGCTGTGAGATACAATCTGCTGTGAGGAGGGCCCTTCCCACTTGAGAGCCTATTTTATCTACCACTAATTTGAGAAAAGGAACCATGTCTTCAAATTTAAATTCAGGGTAGCTTGTTCAAGACAGGCGATGGGAGGGGCGCCTGGGTGGCTCAGTGGGTTAAAGCCTCTGCCTTCGGCTCAGGTCATGATCCCAGGGTCCTGGGATCGAGCCCCGCATCGGGCTCTCTGCTTCCTCCTCTCTCTCTCTCTCTCTGCCTACTTGTGATCTCTGTCAAATAAATAAATAAAATCTTAAAAAAAAAAAAAAAGGCGATGGGAATTTCTCAAAACCCAAGAAAGCAAATATCAGACAGAGGGGGCTTTATTTTTCTAAATAGAAAGGAATACATCACAACTTACATAGTTAATTTCAAGAACAGGATAGAGACGCCATCTTTACTTTTTTTCAAAAACACTATAACTAGTTCTCCTATTCTTTATTATAGACAGACGGGCAAAAAGAGAAAGGGAAGGAATATGAAAGGGTAGGAGAAATAAAAAACAGTGAAGGGGGTCCTGGGTAGCTCAGTCAGTTAAGCATCTGACTCTTGGTTTCAGCGCAGGTCATGATTTCAGGGTGGTGAGATCAAGCCCCATGTCAGGCTCCACGTTCAGTGCAAAGTTTGCTTGGGATTCTCTCTCGCCATTCCCTTTCCCCTCCCTCCACTCACATGCTCTCTCTCTCTCTAAAGTAATAAATAAAATCTTTTTTTAAAAAAGCACAGTGAGTAATTATAACTAATAAAATTATTAATAAAATAATTATTATATTAAATAATTATTAATAAAAATAATCATAGTAATCATAGTGGACATGTATTGTGCTGGGCATGCTTGAGGTTAATAATAGTAGGGAAACTGAGGCACAAAGATTTTAAATAATTTGCCCACTCAATGAGCCAAGAAGGGAGAGGGCGGCATGTAGATTCAGTTCCATTATCCCAAAGCCTCTGTTCAAGAGACAAAGATACGGAGAGACAGCCTTTCCTCCCGAAGGAAACTTCTGCTATCTTTAAAATTCTGTAGCTAAGTACTTCCCTTTATCATTTCTTAACAATAGGAATTACAGGGGAGATTCTGTGCTTCAGTGGAAAACGGCGCATTGTCCACGCACTGTGCACTGCTGCCTTCCGGGGCCATCTGATTCTGGCATTCATTGCCCTTGAGGCATTTTACAACTCTGCACACCGCAGATAACTAGGAGCAAAGCAATATGCAAATCCTGCCCCGTCCTGTGTGCAAGTTCGACTGACTTTCCTCCCACACTGGGAGAAGCTAGCCCGTGCTTTTACTTGTACATTCTTTTCAACATGCCTTTATCCATATACATTTGCTGGGGCCAGTGGGGGGGGGGTTGCTTCTCCCTTGAACTAGTTATGCCAACACCTTTACCAGCTTCCTCATTAATGAACTAAATAAAATACATACCATATGTTCATTTTTAATATCTGGATGAGAGACATGATCTTATCTTTAAAAAAATATATCTTGGGACACCTGGGTGGCTCAGTTGTTAAGTGTCCGCTTTCGACTCAAGGCATGATCCCAAGGTCTTGCATGGGGCTCCCTGCTCAGTGGGGAGCCTGCTTCTCCCTCTCCCCCTCCCCCTACTTGTGTTCCCTCTCTCACTGTGTCTCTGTCAAATAAATAAATAAAATCTTAAAAAAAAAAAATTATGTCTTGGGGCACCTGGGTGGCTCAGTCAGTTAAGCGTCTGCCTTCAGCTCAGGTCGTGATCCCAGGCCTCAGCAGAATCATCCAAGCCTGTCAAAGCACCCCATGGCTTTCTGGAGGACCCTGGGCATTAACTAACCCAAATGGTTTCAAGACCGTGTGGGTAACTGGTAACACTGTGTAAACAAGGTCTTTCGCAGCGTAGACTCGCCCCAACAATTCCTGTCAAACACTCTGTTCTGTCATGACAAAGCTCCGTGAGCAAGAACTCCCTTCATGTTTGCTGGACTTTTCTTACTGCTGATTTGGGAAACCCCTCTGTTTGTAAAGTATACAGTTCCATCTCACCATACTGTCTCCGTGGCTTCTCTCTTCAGTGAGTCTTCGTGGGCTGTTTCAGGGCTCTCTGCACGAAACAGCTGACAAAGGGCTTGAGAACATTTCTTTGGAACATAGTAATATAGTAAGTACAGGATCTGCGTCTTTGCCATTCAAGAGCACACAGCACAGTCTCATTTTCCTTTCACCTGACTTACATGAGGAGGGCACGCCTGGCAAACGTGCTTTTTTGCTGTGCGGGCTTTGGAGTTAGACACCTATCATTTAAACCCCATTCCACCGCTTACTAGAACATGGGTTTGGGCAAGTCAGTAACTTCCTGAATCCTCTGCCGTCTTCTCTGTACAAAGGGGAAGAATCACCCTGTGTCCTAGGATTGTTTCTGAGGCTTCAATGAGTCCCACAGCAGGTATGGCATCTCTGGGAGCTGGCCCCTGAATTGTTAACCCCTGAGCCTAGCAATCAATGACTGTGTCATCAAGACACCAGGGATGCTGGAAGAATGATGAGCCATCGGTAGCACTTGAGGCAGCACCTTGGGAACTGCTCTTGATTTTTCGCAGCCAAGAACTTCACTTGCTAATCCCAGACGCGTGTGCGATGTGGCACAAAGACCCCTGCCACAGAGAGGTCTGGGCACTTCCATCCGAGAGGCTGCCTGATGCCCAGGATGGGTCAGTGCCCCTGGGTATCCCAGAGACAGAAGCATGGGACCCAGAGAAAGAGATCTCACCCTCCCAAACCATTTCTTTGCTCCGCTGCAAACAGCCATCCAGTTCATGGCTTAGTTGGTCTCACCGGGTAACCCAGCATCATCACCCAACAGCCCAAGCAGCTGGAGGAAGCAGGCAGTCTCGGCTATATCTCCCCTCTTTCCCACAGAGGAGAAGACCCTTGGCAAATGTGTTCCATGTCTATCTGGATGTTCTAAATCAGCTTAAATCTTGGCTTATTTTTGCTTCAAGCATGAGGCAAACAGAGGAGGAAAAAAAAAAAAAAAAGATTTGACAGTCTACTGCAACAACATCATAAGATGCATTATTGGTTCCAGAGTATCCAGCCACAGGGGGGAAAAAACTGCTTTGGTTGGGGTTTTGCTTTGTTCTTTTTTTTTTTCACTGTTCCACAAACCAGAAGCTGAAATTCTGGCAAGGAGAGTAATTGGCCAGCACAGAGCAGGAAACAAAAATAAGTTCAGAAAGAGCTCAACTCTTTGCTCACTAGCTGCTTGGGTCTTCACTTTAGACTGGGGACAAGAGAGCCACAGAGCCTCCAGGGACCTAGAAATCCTCCCACCTGATCTGCATGAGTTAGACATTGACCTTGGACAAGGAATCTGGGAGCCTCCATTTTCTCACCTGTACCATGGGGGGAAATAATTCCTAGCTCATTTGTTTAAAAAACCAAATGAGCTCTGACTGTACCAAGAGCTGTTGAAGAGGCCTTTCACATGATAGCATTTGCTCTCACCATTCCATTTTACAGATGGGAAAACAGAGCCAGAGGGAGGTAACAGAATCTGCCCACGGCTTGTAAAACCAGCCAGAGGCAGAGCCGATGCAATTTTTAATCTGCAAGTCTTATCGGTAAAGGCATGATGATCTCACTGAATAAATACCAGCTCTTACTGCTGGAAACATTTCATCCTTTCAAATAGTCTAAAACATTCCCTGCAAATTTGTTTTCACCTTTCATTTGTTTACTGATCTTAAACAAAAAAAAAAAAAAAAGAGATAAGGAAAGGTTAAACTCCAGGCCAACCCCTCTCCAAACGAGGACATATTTGGAGCCTTCTTGTTTTTGCCATACTCCCGCATGGTACAAAAATGTCCACACACTGATTGGTGACCCAATAAAAGCTTGGTCATTCTCCTGGTGGCAGCCTGGCCCCCAGCAGCAGTAAGAGAAAGTATCATTTCCCAGTGGCATGATCCTGAAAGTGTCATAAATTTCATCTCTGGAAATGGAATGCGGTGAAGGCATAGGAAAGAAAGCCCCGTGAAGTCCTGAAGAAAATCAGACACAGAGGGACCAAGGGCTAGTGGTTGTTAAGGAATCTGACCCCGGGTTCAGACGGTCCTGATTTCCCCTCTCTCTGCCTTTTCCTGGGAAGATACAGTGTGTCCCAGTTCTTAATCTCTTAAATCTCAACCGCACAGTGAGGGAAATAATAGTACCAATCCAAAAGGTATTGTTTCCATTACTCTTGTCTGAGAACTCCAACCCAGGGCTGCCACTCTTGAGTATCCCCAGTTTCGAAGACGAAACAAGAATGGCTGATTTTGAATATAAAACTCCATTGCTTTCATACGTGAAATTCACCATGACCCCCTGGCTTCTCCCCACCAGGGACTTGCTCTCTTTATCTCTGTAAAATATTTATTTCTTTTCTTCTGATTAACTTTCTTATCACCATTTCACTAAAGGAGAAGGTGACAGGCAGGTCATCAAATGCCAGTCTCTTGAAATTTCCATTTCTTCAAGAAGATTTTTAAATTAAAAGAGAGCAAGAATTGGGAAATTTGTAAGAATCTAATTATAAAACCATTATTATTTTAGACCAAAGATTACAGACAGTGCTTATAACTCTGGAGTTTCTAGTCTCCATGGGGCTCAGGCCCTACCCCTTTCAGTTCATGGGAAATGAAGAGTCCCCCATAAACTGCTGGGCTTTCTTCGGCATGGGAATGACTACAGATACCATGAATGGAACTATTGATTCTTCCAATGTATTGATGGAATCAACCACATTTCTGTTAGGTCAGTAAGACCTGGGAGCCACTCTATCCCTCTACCACAGTCTTCACATCTCTTCAGGCGAGCACCTTTATCAGTTTAAAAAAAAAATCTTGGGGGCTCTTGGGTGGCTCAGTAGGTGAAGCATCTGACTCTTGATTTCAGCTCAGGTCGTGATCTCAGGGTTGTAAGATCGAGCCCCACGTCAGGTTCCATGCTGAGCGTGGAGCCTGCTTGAGATTCTCTCTCTCCTTCTGCCTCTGTTCTTCACCCCTGGATGTGTACTCTCTCTCTCTTAAAAATAAACAAAACAAAGCTTTGAGGACTACCCCCTCCAAATATATGGGTATTTATGTGCTTGTAAATTATGTATCACCAATATATTCCATAGTGCTATATTCTAATTGTATAGTGAAGAATATATATATATATATATATATATATATATATATGTATATATGTATGTATATATGTATATATACATACACACAAAATTTTCTCGGGTGATACCTTAGTCCTTCTGGGCTGCTGTAATAGATTATCACAGACTGGGTAAACAACAGAAATTTATAAACAACAGAAGGCTGGACATCCAAGATCAAGGGATTGGCAGATGCAGTGTCTGATGAGGTCTTCATAGAGGGCCACATTGTAACCTCGCAGGGGCAAAGCAGCAAGGGATCTGTGTGGGGTCTCTTTTACAGGGATGTTCCCCCAACTCATGAGGGCTTGCCCTTGTGACCTAATCACCTCCTAAAGTCCACACCTCTAATACCATCACCTTGGGAGTTCTGCTTTAACATACGAATTTTAGAGGGGCACCAAAACATCTGAAAGGCATATTACTTCCTTCTTGTGCCCTGATAGACCAAGCACCAGTTGGAGGCACCTGTTCCAGCTGTGAGGGGCAAAGAACAGCCTGGAGAACTTTAGAATGAAGGTTCTCCAGACCTCAGTCCCAGAAGCTTAAACTGGATTGTTCCTGGGATGGGCCTCAAACCTGTCCTCTCCCTGAGCTCTCAGGCTGACTCTGATTCCAGTGCTCAAATAGCTTTTGGAGCCAGTGGTCCAGACCCTTCTGCTTTCTTACCATTTTCATTTCATCACTGTGGTCCTGCTGTTGCCTACCTCCTGGACACCCTCTCAACCCCCTATAGGTAAATTAAAAACAATTCAGCAATAATAATAGCTGTCGTTTATTATTTCCTCCTGGCCAAGGCTGCTTCACCTCTTTCCATGACCCCCTCTAACCCGATCAGGAAGGCATCAGCAGTCCCTAGCCAAACGAAGGAAAACAGTTAAAGCTTTGGCCACTCACGTCTTGTCTTGGGTCACCCAATTAGAAAGTGATAGAGCAGGGATTTGAACCTAGACCCATCTTACTCCAAAGCCTGGACTTTCGACCACGGACTGTGTTACCTCCAAAATAAGTCACTACATGTACTGGACCTCTAGTGTGAACCAGGCCCTTGGCTGGCTACTTCACATGCACATCTCATGACATGCCTGCTTTTGCACAGGGATGGAGCTCTGTCCGAAAATGCTGATGTACAAGAAATGTCTCTATTTTCTGTAAGCCATCAGAATTACTGACTCCAAATTCATATTTTTCAGGTCCCCTGGATTTCTTCTTTCCACTTCCACCCCATTATGCCATAGTTCTGGATCAGACACAAACCCCGGGCCTGGGGGTGGGGGTGGCACCAGGTCCTCTGTCCCCCATCCACACAGGTGGCCACCAAGGGGCCTGTGCTCCCTATCTTACATGAGCTGTCGGCACAGAAGGCTCATTGCTGTTCCTACTTCATGCCAGGCACTGGGCCATCTTTTACCTATCCGCCAGCACCACACAGGCCTGTCATCTTCGGGTTCTTACCACCTTCCAACAGGGTTTCTGGGAAGCCAGGACTGTCTTGCCTGCCCTAGAGACCTAGAGACAAATCTCTCCTCCCCCACCCACATACAAAGCCCAAGAGACTCTCTTCTAGTGATGAGAAGGTAGGGGTGGGTCCTCCTGCTCCCTTCACATCCCTTTAAAACATGTTCAGCTTTCTGCTTGTCTTTGTTGGTTACAATTCATTTGTCCTAGGTCCTAAGTTTTAGGAAGACAAAAGATTTGCAGAATTATCTCCACTTTGCCCTTCTTAAAAGGGAGAAAAATGTTTGGAGAAAAATGGTATTAAGCTGGCATTTCTAAACCTTATCTCTGGCTCACGTTATCCCATTTTAGAGGTGAGGAGATGGAACTCATTAAGGTTAAGTTATATTTTGCTCAGCTAGTAGACCCAGCATCCTCAGGCTCTGGAAACCTTATTCTCTGTGAAGTCCTCCTCTCTTCCCTGCCAGGAGTCTCCTTGGCCAGCTTCATGGAAAGACTACAGAGCTGGTGCATTAAAACTGTCACCCGATGGGACAGGCAGGCAGAGCTTGGATAGATGGGAGCGGATAGCACCACTAAAAGGGGACAGATGTCTCTCCTCCTCTCCTGCCCCAGGAGAGCCTCACAAAACAAGCTGGCATGAGATTATACTAGAGAAATTCTTGATGAAGCAGAGACTTATGAGAGCTAGAACTCTGAAGACCTCGTCCCATGCAGAAACTGGTAAGAGAATGTACTCTGCAGAAATTTGGCAGGGAGAGGTTTTGGTATTCCGGAGCTGCTTGGATTCACCGGTATCTTGCTGAGTTAATCAGCAGAGCAGAACCCCCAAGTTATCTAACTGCCTAGTCAACAGTTCCACTTACTGTCCAAGAGGCATCTCAAAGGCCCCAGGGCCAAAGCTGATTGCATCATCTTCCCCCACCAAAACTGCTCCACTCACAGCCTTCCCCACCTCAGCTGACAGCTCATTGTCCACTTCTTTGAGCCAAAGTCCTTGAAGTCATCCTCAATGTCTCTCTTTGCCTTACATCTCACATTCCAGTATTCAGGAAATCCTGTGGCACCCACCTTCCAAATATATCCAACATATCCACCATTCCCCAGTTCCACTATTATCATGCTGAAGCAAGCCCTCACTTCTCACTGGATCGTCACCATGACCTCCTCACATTCTCCCCACTTACACCCTTACTCATTTATAATCTATTCCCATCCTTGAAAACCAGAATGACTTAAAAAATAATAATAATACAAATCATGCCCCTCTTCGGCTCAGAATGCTTCCCCGTGTCTCAGATCATAAAAGTCAAAGTCTTTATAAGGGTGTCTCCTTGAACATTGGCCTCCTTGTTGGTCCTGGAACATACCACGTGCACTCTAACCTCAGGGCCTTTGCACTGGCTACTCTTTCCTAATATGTCCACAGAGGCTACTCACTGAAACAGTCATTTAAAGTTCAACTTCCCAACAAGGCTCTCCCTGACTATTCTATTTAAAAATCACTACCTCAGGGCACCACGGTGGCTCTGTTGGTTAAGCATCTGCCTTAGGTTCAGGTCATGATTCCAGAGTTCCAAGATTGATCCCTGTGTTCAGCTCCCTGCTCAGCAGGGAGTCTGCTTCTCACTCTGCCCCTTACCCCACTTGTGCTCTCTCTCTCTCTCTCTCTCAAATAAATAATCTTTTAAAAATGTTTTAAAAATCACTACCGTCCCATCCCCTTAATTCTGCTATACTTTCCCTTATTTCCATAGCTTCCATAGCTGTCACTGCATTCTACAATCTTCATAAATCTCTGATTTATTACATCTATTGTCTATCATCTGAGTCCTCCCACCCCTAATGGTACATAAGTTTCACAAAGACAGGAATGTTCATCTGTTTTATATGCTTGAATGTCCCTCATGCCTAAAACAGTGCCTGGTAGATAGTAGGTATAAAAAAAATTGAACAAATAAAGTTTAAATAAAACTAGGGACCCAAGGTATATCATAAGAGTCTTACAGAGTAACATTTCCCCTGCCTGGTTTTGCTGAGTGGCCTGACTTCTCAGTCCTCTACACAGTGGGAGTATTAATTAACACAAAGGAGGAGAGTTTATTATAGGGTCATCTCCCAGTGGGGAGCCCAGCAAAGGCTAAGGGTCCTCCATCTTTGCTCCTTCCTACACTGACGTTAGAGGGTTTCTGCCCCTTTCAGCTCATAGAAACATCTCTCCACAACTCTTTAACTTCAGGCACCAGCAATTTTGCTGAACTGAAGAGAAAAAGACCCTCCAGCAGCTCTCCGCCTGCCAGAGCCCTTCTCTTTTTCTTTGTGCTTAGCTTGCAATTTGAAACATCCCTGCCATAAGCCAGCATCCCCGTCACGGTGATGACAGAGGGAAAGCTAGGCAACCAGGTGAGAGCCACTGACCCCTGACCTTTGACAGCATTCCCAAACATACTAACTTTAAACTGATTAATTTGGAACTATGACCTTGGTCCAAGAAGGTAAGAATACATAACAAGATATTTGATTTTCAAAATGTATCAGGATTTTTTTTTAAAAAGCTTTTGTACATCATCCTTTGTTGTATTAGATATAGTTAGGCCTGGAATTGGGGGGTAGTCAGAGAAGTGAAAAATGGATACCCTGGTTAAAAGTTAATTATTAATGAGCAGGCCTCCCTCACACAGTATCAATAGACAATCTGGTCTCTTTAACTTCAGAAATTAGCAAGAAGACCTCGGACCCCGGTGAGACAGGAGAAATGGAAAGGCCCCCGTGTGTCTCTATTTTCTTGGTTTTGTGCGTCTTTATCCAATCAAGTGCCAATGGACAAAGCCTGGGACTAGGTAAGAGCCTGCCTTTTCTGCGGAGATGGGCATGGATTTTCTTTTTTAAATGTCTGTTGTGATGAATCTAAGTGGTTCTTGACGGTGTGGGACAGAGCTTGGTCCTATTAATGGTGTCATGGGTCACAGGATGAGCTGCCATTTGTATGGGATTGAAATTTTAGGAGATCTTTCTGGGGACAAAAGTCTAAAAGCACTCGCCTCTTGCACTGAAGTCTCTGCCATGTCTGATCAGATCTAGTCATGCTAAGACTAGGATGGAGAAGGGTCTGAAGGAGTTCTGGATCTTCCAGAGTGCTAACTTGGCATCTGACTTGTGGCTGGGCAGTACAGCTTCCAATGAAACGCTCCATCTTGCTAAGGTTGTCTGATTGTTGGCTCTCTCGGAGGAGAGAGGGATTTGTAGGGTCCTGTTTCCAGTCAGGTCTGAAGGAGAGAGAGCATTGCACATTTTCTAGACTTCATTCTTTTTCAGCCAAAGATTTGCTCTGAGACTGAGGACTCCAACAGCGGTTATACCTGTTTGATCTGTAAATTCATAAAAGAAATGAATGGCCAAAAACAGATCCAAACACTTGATCTGATAGGTGGATTCCAAGTTCCTGGCTAAATAGTGCATTGGGTCAGTAAGTGACAGATATGAAGTAAACTGAGCAATTTGACCAAATAGACAGGTATTGGAGGCTTTTCTGTGTGTGGCTGTTACTGGTCTGGAGCTAGTAGCTCTAAGGTTAGAAGCTTTAGATTTTTTTCTTCCCTCAAAGACTACGCTTTGGAAGGAGATCCAAAAACCTGGAGAATGAGGAATTTGGTAACCAGTATCACTGCAAATTCCAGACTCTTGTTTCCCCTTTAAAAATAAAGGGTTGTTTATTATTTTATTTTTATTTTGTATCCTAGGCCGGTTAATAACTGATGGGTAGTATTGACTATTTGCCACGTACTGAACATTGTCTGTGCCGAGCATGGGCTCACTATTGTGCGTATATCATCTGCTGTAGGAAGCCAGATCCAAAAATGACAATAAGAAGTTAGAGCCAAGCAGGCAAAATTGCTAATCATCATTATTCCCTGGGTGGACAAGGATTTTGCTGAAGGGCCTGTCCTGACCTTCAGTCCAGAATGTTGTTTTTGTGTGCTTATTTTCTATCACAGCGTAACATACATCAAGTGCCTGTGTCATAATTGCCCGATGAATTTTCATAGTAGGAACCTGCATTGGAGAAGCTTCCTTTGTGTACCCCTTGAACCTTCACGTCAATTACTTTGCCTTTCGGGGAACTTTCCATTAATGAAAGCATACAGCATGTGCTTTTTTGCTTCTGGCTTCTTGCACTCAACATTACACCAGGGAGCTTCACCCAGGGCACGTGTCTGTGGTGGTGACTCATTCATTCTGGTGGCAGAAGCATTCCGTCATGTCACAATACCTCCCTCCTTTATCTATGGTGCTCTCGACAGCCTGGAGTATTTTGTGGAGACACGGAGGTTGGGAGCCGTGAGTGCCAAGGAGGAGGCTGAAGGGCAGGATGGCCTCCCCCAGGCTGCTGGACATTGTCCAGACTTCCTTCAACAGATCTCGTGTTGGTCAGCTACTGCTGTCCCAGGGCTTGGTTTGTCCAAAAGCCAAGGCAAGCAGCCACAATTAGCAGATGGATTCTTCAGAAAAGGATCAGAGTCGGAAGGTCTCTTGTTCCCTTGAGAGCAGAATCTCTTGGCAGAATTCTTCCTCAAGGAGTGACCCAGATCTGTGTGTATGATGCTGGTGGTCATCTCCCAAGGCTGGCTACAAGCAAGCACCCACAGTGGGGCCATGTCAGAGGGGTATCTAGGCTGACAGTTCTCAACCAGGGACAGAACTGCCCCAGCCCCCCACCCTGTGGACTTTTGGCAATGTCCAGGGAAATGTTTAATTGTCACAGTCGGCGAGAGAGTGCTATGGCCTGTGGTGGGCAGAGGCCAGAGATTCTGCCAAACATTCTACAACGCACATGGCAGTCCCCACAATGAGTGATCCCAGGCTAAGTGTCCACAGTGAGTCTAGGGTTGGGAGACACTAGCCATGGGGCGGGAAGAACTCCCTCAAGGACCCTTCTTCTTTAACCGCCCCCAGCCTACCTCTTCTGGGGTGTTTATGAATGACATGACTCATGGACCCGCTAAGGTACCATGCACCCAGTATCAGCCCGATATTATCCCCTCCTCGCCATGGCAGAGTCAGCCAGCATTTAGGTGATCTGCGGGGATCCCATGGCTGTTCAGAGCAGAGCACGGAGAAGCTCGGAGAGCTCGATCTGTCTGACTGAGGCTCCGGGCCTCTCTTTCCACTGTGCTCACTGCCAGTGAGTGAACAGCCAGAGGCCACTAGAAAACAATCCTGCTCAGTTCCCATCAGGAAAGACAGATTGGGGCGGTTGTTCCAATCTGCCAGTACCAAGGGGTACAGGATATGGGGAGCCTCCTGAAACCCCCAGGACACAGAGCTACCGTCACCCTCATCCCTGGACCTCATTGCTTGAGACCCAGACCCACCCCCTCACTGCTGTTGCCATGACAGCCAACACTAGAAGCTGCTGTTCTCAGCCCCCAGCAACCCCAGCCTCCAGGTGTCCATCACCACAGCCTGGGGTAGGAGGAGGGGAGCCTGCCCACCCTCCCTCCTATCCTCCACAGCTTCCAAATCCTGGGAGCAGCTGACACTCACCCAGTGCCTCATTCAACCACTGTGCACCAGCACGCGCCATGTGTATAAGGCAGTGCACAAACACAGCGGCTCTCACACTTCCTGGTCTCAGGACACCATTACATTCTGAAACATTTTTTAGGACCCCAAAAAGCTTTTTTTGTATGGAATACATCTATCAATATTTACCATATTAGAGACCAAAGCTGAGAAAGTTGTGTAAAGGTTAATGCCTTTAAAAATACCAGCAAACCCACTGCGTGCCAATACTTAGAATACCATGAGAAATGCCTTGTATTTCCAAACATCAACAATGAAAAGGGAGTCTGAAGGGTGACACTGTTTTACAAAGAAGTGCTGCAAATTTCTTTAATGTCTGACTTCATGGGAGAGGGCTAGATTCTTCCATTTCTGTATTCAGTGGATTGTTGTTTTGCTTTGTTGGGAGTACATGAAGAAAATCGGTCTCACATAGAGGCCACCTTCCAGGGCCTCAGGCCACCCACAGAACGATGGCTTTTGAGCGTAGACAGTGTACAACTATGCAGCCAGCCAGCCCCTGGCCCCAACTCCCACCCAGGACTAGGGGCGGGGAGGTGGGAGCTATCTACCCCAGAAGTCAATAATAAGAGGGCCATCTTCCAGAGGGAATGTAAATACAATACAGAATCTACTAAAAGTTGGTCTTTTTTTCATTATCGCAATTCTAAATAATGTCAGTGATAAAAATAAGCCTCCTACCTCCTCAAAATAATTATTTGGCCCAAGTGGCAAACAACTGCTAACGGTTACTTCTGAGTTTCATTAATATCTATGTAATCTTCAAATGATCGCATTTTTATTACTTATCCTTTAATAAATACGATGTTCTCTGTCAATGTTAATTTTGAGAATTCCAAGTTATGTGGTTAGTCCCTGACAGTCACCTGTTCGGTGATGAGCTCACTGCAGGCGTCATGGTTTCAAATCCTCCCAACTGGCTTTGACCATCTCATGTCTCCAACCCCTATGGTACTTACTGCATTCTCCTAAATTTAAACAGCAAATTCAGAATCAAAGATGATACCATAGTGATTGTGAAGACAAAGAAGCAAAACCTGAGTTCTGCTAACCCTAACCCTAACCACTTAAGAGTTTTTAAGTTTGCAGTGTAAAACAGTGAGACAGATATGACAGTGACCTGGGAGGTGTAATACAGTTGGCCCTTGACCAACATGCGGATTGGGGTGCTGACCCCCCAAAGAGTCAAACATCCACATATAATTTTTGACTCCCCCTGAACTTAACTACTAACAGCCTACTATTGGCCAGAAGTCATACTGATAACATAAACAGTCAATTAACACATATATGTATATGTATTATATGCTGTATTTTTACAAGAAACTAAACTAGAGAAAAGAATATGTTATTAAGAAAGTCATAAGGAAGAGAAAATTAACTTCCAGTACTGTGCTGTATTTATGGGGTGGAGAAAATCATCCACACATATTTGCACCCACAGAATTCAAATCTGTGTTGTTCCAAGAGTCAACTATATTTTGTTTGTTAAGTAAAAATTTTAGTTCTTACAGGAAATACTTTTACTGCATTTGAATATCTTCAAAGTAGCAGTGTGTTCTTCCTCTCAAATTGTTCATTGCTCTAAGACTAAAGAATAAATTAAGAAAATAGCAATCCCTAATTTTTGCCATATTACTGAAAATAACTTTGTCTTACAGAGCAGGGGCATATTCAAATGATCTATTCTGGGTGTCATATACATGAAGCATATCACTGAGTCTAATATAGGACGTGAGATGTGTACATAAAATTTTCTCGACTAGGGCATGGAGTGCGATGGGTACCACTAAGAGTACAGTGCGTTGAATGTTTGTGTTTCCTGCAGATTCATATTGACATGCTAACCTCAACATGACGGGAACATTAGGTGTGGCCTCTGGGCAATGGTTGGGTCATAAGGGTGGGGTCCTCTGAATGGGATTAGTAGCCTTATAAAAAGGACTCCGGAGAGTTTGCTCTTTTTCCAACCTCTGAGGAAACCAGAAAGCAGACTCTTACCCGAACCTAACCATGCTGGCAGCCGGGTCTCAGACTTCCTGCCTCCAGCAGGGCGAGAGATGAATTTCCGTGGGTTATGAGCTGCCCAGTCTGCGGCACTTTGTGTGGCTGTAGAACAAGGAGCAGGGGGAGAGGCAGAAGAGTTGACTTCCGAGTGTGGGGCACAGGGAGGGCTCCGGGGAGGCCGGTGGCATTTGAGAACAGCTTCATAGGGTGGAATTGGAACAAAAGAGATGGAGGCATTCCTTGTGCATCTGCAAAGGTACAGAGCCTGTATAGTACACGTTTTCCACGTTCCCCCAAACAGGCTGTCTGGGAAGAAGAAAAGCAAAGCAAACCGTAGGTGTGTAGATTGACAGCTGCCCTGGGTCACAAGTGCCCACAACTGGAAACAACTGGAATGCCTAACAATTAACCGTCCAGCTAGCATGAAGTCCATCTGTAAACAAGTATTGTTTCAGATGCCTACTCAAGTACTAAAAGTTTCAGAAATTTCTGGGGGTGATCAAGACAGAATTCACAAATACAAGGCTTAGTGCTGGCCCTCAGGCGCTCACAGTGTAACACCAGCGATGTTGACCTGCCCCAAGGGTGGGTGTCATCAGAGAGTCCAACTGTCTCCTTGGATGGCACCCAAGGCCATGCGTCTGTGCACTTTGAGTGGGGGACAGAGGTCATGAGTTTGGCAGATTACCGAAGGGAACTGTGACCTCCAAAAAGTTAAATAACAACTGGTCTTGTAGCTTTTAAAAATAAGTATAGGGGCGCCTGGGTGGCTCAGTGGGTTAAGCCGCTGCCTTCGGCTCGGGTCATGATCTCAGGGTCCTCGGATCGAGCCCCATGTTGGGCTCTCTGCTCAGCGGGGAGCCTGCTTCCGCCTCGCTCTCTGCCTGCCTCTCTGCCTACTTGTGATTTCTCTCTGTCAGATAAATAAATTAAAAAAAAAATCTTTAAAAAAAAATTTTTTTTAAATAAGTATAAGGAAATTCCACACACAATAAAGTGGGGGAAAAAACAGGACTAAATAATCCACCTATGGAATCACAACTATGAAAAACTAAATACATGTATATGGCTAGGGATTAGAAGTATATTTAAAGATACATATAAAGAGTTTTTAAGGTCGTAGAGTATAGGCTTTTTGTAAGAGGAAAAAAAAAAAAAAACCTGGGGCGCCTGGGTAGCTCAGAGGGTTGAGCCTCTGCCTTCAGCTCAGATCATGGTCTCAGGGACCTGGGATTGGGCCCCGCATCAGACTCTCTGCTCAGCAGGGATCCTGCTTCCCCTTCTCTGCCTGCCTATCTAACTACTTGCAATCTCTCTCTGTGTGTTAAGTAAATAAAAATCTTAAAAAGAAAATTCTGATTAGCTGCAGTTAGATTGGTCTTGGATTTGTTGTCCTAAGAGGGCCACTCTGGGAAAGGGTTATACCTAACACTGTGACTTCAGGCCTCCGCAATCATAGGCTTAGGCCCAGAATCATCCATCCCATGGGGCCTACGAATTCCTGGTAGGCCTCTACAATTTCAGGGAAGGTCATTTGTGAGTAATGTTGCAGGTGACGTCTGGAGATGGAGCTCGCTCATCAGGAATGCATGGGGAACTGGAGTCCAGCATACTAGTGACATGCTATCTTCTCTCTGCTAAAGGCCAGAGTCCATCCACTGCCAGACTTCCTGGCCCAACCCCTCGAGCCCTCCTGGGTAACATACCCAGAGAGGACAAACCTGGAGTAAGAGGACAGCAGCCCCTGGAGTAAGAGGACAGCAGCCCACCCTGCTTGCCTTGCACGGGACCCAGGACTTGCACCCATATTCTTTCATGCTGGGTCAGGTGAATAGTACATTTTTCAAAAAGATACGGAGTGGCTGATTGAGGAAGGAACTAATTGGGGCTGGGAACTGACCGTAGGCTGTGAATCACCAAGTGAGTAATCCAGCCAAAAGCCAACTGGCCTGTACGGAGATGCCCATGGTCACGTCCTCCCTGTCCTGTTTCCCGCACCAGCTGCCACTGTGTCGAAAGGCATGCTGGGTCCTCGTAGGCAAGTCATCAGGGAGGGGAAAGGAGGGTGGGGGCTGTCCACAGGCAGGGCTGAGCAGTCCCCACAGGAATGGACCACGCTGACATCAGCCTGGTGTCCCTGACATCCACAGATCCACACAGGGCAGAGGGCACAGCTATTCTCACAGCCAGGAGGGTGATTATATGCAGGCTCCCAGGAGGGTGTCCATTTGACAGAGTGGCCCTCTCAGCTGGGCGCTGAGGTCCCCCACTAGGGAAAGGGACTGGCCAGGGCCAAGTGGACATCTGGATCCCTGCCAAGCAGGCTGGGGGTCATGGCTGGACTTCAGGCTCAGTGTGGAAACCAGGACAATGGGAGGGAGCACAGCCAGACCTGCAGGGAGGGGAGCTCGCATGCAGGCATCAGCCTGGGGCAAGGAGACAAACTCCAACCAACTCCTCCACGGTGCCAGCCATGCTTGTCGAGAGAAGGTGCAATTCACAGACGCAGCCACAAGGTAGCGCAGTGAGGACCCAACTGCTTCAGGGTTTCAAGAGGGGATTTCAGACCTGGGAGAATCCCAGTTTCTGGATGACTCTGGAAAACTCAGGGCTGTTGGCTAACCTCCCTTTCCTTTCCGTTTATGACTCTATTTCCGGGAACACTCATAGTTTTGATTTTTTCCACAATGGTCTTGGTGGGGAGGGGCGGGACGAAGTGAAGAGAAAATCAAATGCCTCAAAGGGGAGGCCCCCTTGTCTGTCTAAGAGCATTTTCAACTCCACAGACCAAGTTCACCCGAGCCTGGTGACGTACCCAAGACACAGCTATTCCGTAAAGTCCTGTGTGGTCATTCAGAATAGTTCTGATGAAAATGTGGACGCGGCAGCTCTGAATAGTAGTTACAGTATTTGTGTTAAGCAGGAAAAAAGCAGTCTACCTGTTTGTGCATGTCCTGTGATCACAACCCTGTGAAAATACGTGGAGGACAAAAAATACTAGAAGAAAATGTACAAGAATGCTTATACTTTAGTTGAATTTACATCTAAATTTTTGTCTCTTCCAAAATTTTTATAATGTCATTTTGTGTGTGCGTGTCTGTGTAGCAATATAATCTAATGATCTGAATAATTTTAAACATAATTTTATATCAAAATGATAAAATTGCCTTGACCCAATCAGTGATTCTCAGTCTTCAGTGTACATCAGAATCTTATTAAAATAAGGTCATCTTAAACCTTATTCATAACATAAATAATCATTAAATTTATTAAATAAAAAATCTTATTAAAATAAGATTTCTGGGGGTGCTTGGGTGGCTCAATGGGTTAAGCCTCTGCCTTCGGTTCAGGTCATGATCTCTGCTTCCTCCTCTTCCTCTGCCTGCCTCTCTGCCTCCTTGTGATCGCTCTCTGTCGAATAAATAAATAAAAATTTAAAAATAAATAAATAAAATAAAATAAGATTTCTGGACCCCCGCTGCAGAGTTTTCTCACTCAGTAGGGCCCGGGAATTTGCATTTCTAGAACAGTTCCAAGTACTGCTGCTGGTCAGGGACAACACATGGAGAACCATTAGAAAAACAAAATAGGGGCACCTGGGTGGCTCAGTGGGTTAAGCCTCTGCCTTCGGCTCAGGTCATGATCCCAGGGTATTGGGATTGAGTCCCGCATGGGGCTCTCTGCTCTGTGGGGAGCCTGCTTCCTCTCTCTCTCGCCTGCCTCTCTGCCTAGTTGTGATTTCTCTCTGTCAAATAAAAAAAAAATTTTTTTTTTTAAAGGGGAAGAAAAACGAAATAGCTAGTCAACGGCAAAACAAGACTTGAACCCAGGTGTCCTGCCTTCCGGGCTGTGGGCTCTTCCAACAGAAATTACACAGGCCTTCGGAGCAAACCTGGCTTCATTTTTTAGTTTCCTGGTAGGGAAGGGGGCGGAATTAATATTCACTGATACTGCATTTTGACCTCCCTCAGGGATAACCGCAGCCCAAATAATACAAAAAACCCATGATATTCATGATAATCTATTCCTCCAAAATAAAATATGGGCGTGCCAAAAAGAAAGTGATTCTTAAAATGAAGAAAAATCCCCAAGCTGAGACTTACTTGCAATTAGTGGGAAAACACTAGCTGCAACAGCTAATGAACCATACATGAACCCCTCCTTGGCAGGCTTGAAAACAGGATCAAGAAAATTCTTTTCAGATGAGCTGGGCACTTCCAAAAGCTGGGCAGAGCCATGGATTCTCAGTTGACTAGGACTGGCCTTTCTGATTGCGAAAAACTTTCCAGTGACCAAATGTTCCCCGCTTCCTAGTCCCAAGAGAATCCCAGTGAAAACAACATACTGCTTGATACTGAAATATAACAAGATCAACAGCAACGAATTACAGCACTCATTAACCACCTACTGTGTACCAGGCCCCATGGTCAGTACAAAAAAACCCCATCCTTGTAGATACAAAAATGAAAAAGTACATTTCATTCCATCAAGGAGCTTCCCAGCCCCCGGGGGGTGGGGGTGGGGGGGTGTCTCTGGCTCCCTACAGCTGCGCATGCGTGCGTGCGTGGGTGCGGGCGTGTGTACCTAGGTGCATGCATGCCTGCGTAGACTAGCAATTAGGAGAACCACGATTTCAATTTCAATACAACGTGATAGGTGCACAAGTAACATCACGTACAAAATACCATAAGGCCCTGCGGCAGAAGAGGTCAGCCGAGGAGATACAGGAAGTGATATTTGGGTTGAGTTTTGCAGGAAAAGATGTGGAAGGATGTGGCAAGCAGAAGGAAAAGCGGAAACCAGTCTTGGAGAGTTGAAAAAGGATCATGAAATTGGGAATCCCTGAGATATTTGCTGTGGCCCAGCGTGGACCCCCTAAAAAGAAATGGCTGGAGGGGAGAGAGCCTCCGAAGCCAGGCTATGGAGTTTGGCCCTTACCCTGGAGCAACAGGGCCAACCACTGAGTGTTTAAAAAAAAAGAAAGAAAGAAAGAAAAAAAAAAAAAAAAAGGAGGAGGAATGAGGCTGCTGGCTGCCTTTTTTGTGGGGTGGAAGGCTTTATCTCTCAGCCTTGCTGAAACCGCAGCCACTCCCTCGTGGAAGCAATGGTATCAGCAGGAAAAGAGAGGGGTGGTGCTCAGAAGTCACCAGCTCCACAAATTCACTGGCCTGCCCAGGAACACTCAGATCTTCCTCCCAGGCAGGCCCCAGCCTTAGGCAAGTGTCTTTGAAGTTTTTGTGTTAATTGCTATTCCTTGCACTAAATTGGAGGAGGGGTTTAGCTGAGGAAGTGAGGCAGGCCCACATAATAGAAACTTGAATAGGAATCTTCCATTTAAAAAGTACTGTATTCTAAGTCTGGAAAGAGAACCGGTTGGAAATTCCACATCGCACTAGCTTAGAGACCCAGAGCAACTTCAACTTGAAAAACTCCTTCCCACCCATATGATACCACTTGATTCTTACAACATCCCTGTAAAGGTTTATTGGGCAGTTATCAGTGTGCCCAACTGACAGATGGAAAAGTTCACCAACCAAAGATCACCAAGGGCACACTCATCCCACTCAAGATCAAGGCTTACTGACCTTACTGCAGCAAGAAAGAATCCACCCCAGAGAAACCCTGGGGCATCACAGTGTGAGATGTTTTGGGGGGCTTCTCAGTAGATTGGGTTTTGCGGGCTGAGACGGAGAAGGGGGGAAAGTGGGGCCTTTCTGGCTCGGAGTCTGTCAAGGGGAGGGTGAACAACTCAGTGACTGGGTCTTCATAATTTAATAATCAGTTACTGTTAACTCACGATCACATGACTTAGTCAATAAGGATGTAGCAGGCAGGAAGGGGAGGCACGGCTCCTGCTGGCTTGGTACAGAGGCAGCATTCAGGGCTGTTGGTCGGGAGAGGGGAATGGTTAGTCACCTTCGCGGTTCCTCGTCTGTTGCAAACATAGGCATAGAAGGTCCTGGTAGCACACTGTTTCTGGTCTGTGGCCATTGTCTGTGTTCAGTTGGGAACATCCTGGTGCAGCTGCCCACGGGGCTGGTTTTTGGTGCTGCTGTGTTTTGTTTCCATTTTCTCACACCCCAAGCACTTTGGGGAGTGTCTTTGAGGGCTCTCAGTTTCTCCGTGCCAGCTGCACAGACTGGGGGGAGGGGGTTGCCTTCAACTCTGGTACCTCTGAGTGGTATACAGGGTCCCTTCTAGCATTGAGACCCTGGGTGTCAAAGGGACTCATTGCAAGGTCACCATAGCGCCCAGAGGCCATCACTGGCTGCCTCATCTGAAGTCAGCTGTTTAAATGTTCACGGGTGAGAAAAATATGAAAGCCAAGTTCTATCCACTTTAAACATGAGACATTGCCCCCTGCCTTAACCCTAGGGTGACTCAATTGCCTTGAGCTATTCAGAGATTCCCAAACACCAGGAGGACAAAGGCACAATTCTATAGGAACAATTCAAGCAGTAAATGACCACCCCACCATTTATTTCCCCATGTGGTTTGCTCCGGGGCCAGACATGCACGTGGGCTTGCCTGAAGGGCCAGGGGCAGGAAAACCCTCCCAATGTCCCCAGGATTCTCTCTGATGCGTATTTTTGGTGATGCTCAGAGCCCACACAGATATCTTGGCCTTCAGAGTATCCTACTCAGTGTCAGGGTCAGGGGATCCTGGGACATACTCTGAGCCTCTTTGGGCCTGACCACTTCTAACCAAAGGCTTACTCTCTCCACACCCACTATGAGTGTGGGACACACCCAGCAGCAAACCTGTGTGTGGACAAAGTTCTGGTCCCTCGTATCTCACCTCCCTTCACAGTCCCAGGTTCCCCAAAGTCAAGTTCACAAACGAGGTACACATACAGACCCAGGCAGCCTGAAGAAAGGAGAGGCCCCATGATGCCAAGACTGAAAATTCTGGGCCAACTGAAGATAATCAAGGATACTTTTAAAAACCTAAAATGTTTTTATTCACTCAAGAATCCTCTAGGGACAGGGTTGCTTTTACTAACAGAGCTGGACTCTCCAAGGCTTCGCTGAGGCTTACTGATGCCAAGAGAACACCTGAGAAATCTCCTCTCGTGAGACTCCCCCCGAAGCCAATAACAGGCATCTTGCTGTGATTCCATGACTGGGTGCCCTTGGCATGTCCATGTCCATGCCCTGGCCACCACCTTCAGGCCACACAGAGGGAGGGGCTCCCACCCCACGATTCATGATAAGGATGGGTGATATCAAATCAGAAAGAGCTGGAGGTGGGGTGCATGGGTGGCCCAGATAGTTAAGCTTCTGCCTTTCGCTTGGGTCTTGATCTCCAGGTCCTGGGATCAAGCCCCATGTTGGGCTCCTGGCTCAGTGAGAAGTCTGCTTCTCCCTCTGCCTCTACCTCTCCCCCTACTTGTGCTCTCTCTCTCTTTCAAGTGAATAAATATAATCTTTAAAAAAAAAAAAAAAAGAAAGAAAGAAAGAAAAAGAAAAAGAATAAAGAGCTAGAAGAAGACTCAAAGGGAGGATGGCCACCAGTCTATCGCCTCCCCACCACCGGTGGCCCCAGGGAGACACCCAAATGACTGACTCCAGCAGGGAAGTCTACACTGATGGATGGCTCCTGGGACACAGATTTACTCATGGCTTCAGCCACACACCAGCTCTGTGCCAGGCCTGTGCCGGGACTCCAGCAAAGCAAACTCAATACTCCTCCAGCCCACAAGTGGCTGGGGCTGCCCTAATGAAGGGCCTAAACAACAGAAATTTCGTTTCTTACAGTTCTGGAGGTTAAAAGTCTGTGATCAAGGTGTTCGTAGAGTTGGTTTCTTCTGAGGCTTCCCTCCTTGGTTGTAGTTGGCCATTGTCTCCTCTTAATCTTCACATGGACTCCCTCAGTGCCTGTCTGTCCTCATGTCCTTTTTTATAGATCACACAGGATTAGGGCACAGGCTGTTGACCTCATTTAACCCTAATTACCTCTTTGAAGACTCTATCTCCAAAGACAGTCACATCTGTACATTTGGAGGATTAGGACTTCAACATATGAATGTGGGGAGGGGTGGGGAACACAACTGAGCCTAGAACATCTGGCAAACACTTTCAAGACTTTGCTCTGACTGGGGTCCTGCGCCCGGGTACTGGGGACACTGTACATATATCATTGTTCTGTTTGAGCTTCGGAAAAACCCCCCAGGGGTTTTGGGGTTAGAAAAAAAGGTTTATAAATATACATGAGACTGAGAAGTGAGTAGTAAGTCGGCATGCTCTTAATCAGGCCCAAACAGGGGAGCCTTTGCTGTGGGGGTACAGGAAGTCATGGCCCAGCTGAGAGGCCCTGGAGCCAGCTGGCAGCTGGTGGGGGGAGGGGGCGCAGCCTCTTTCAACAGCATGATTAAGACTTTCTGGCAGCACGAGCAATAACTGGCAGGAAACCAAGAAGGAGCCATTTATCTGGCTCATATTGCGGGTAAGTGATAAAACTTACCCTCTGGC
Organism: Lutra lutra; assembly: GCF_902655055.1. Taxonomy (NCBI): domain Eukaryota; kingdom Metazoa; phylum Chordata; class Mammalia; order Carnivora; family Mustelidae; genus Lutra; species Lutra lutra. Next base: position 39,635,032 of record NC_062284.1, read on the forward strand.
GGGGTGCCTGAAAGACCAATCATCTTTGCTGGAGTGTGCTCAGTGTGAGCCCATACAATGGCTCTCTCTAGCTTTGAGAGGCCATTTTCCCACACAAGCTGTCTTCAGCCAGGCTGTTTCCTCGACTCGCCTGCGCCTCAGCCAAGGGGAAAGGGCCCAAGGTCAGCTGCCATTTTGTCCGGGGTGCCTGCCTCCCTTGTCTTCATCCCCTGAAGACCCAAAAGAAAAAGGGGATGGTCACCCATCACCGGGACGAGGCAGGCCTGGGAAGGTAAACAGTGAGGCCTCCTCCTCACGTCTGGGCACTTGGCCCCTGACACGGGCACAAAATAAACCATCCGCTCCTGAGAGAGACTGTGGGTGACAAAAGAGAACTGGATTTGGAATCTAAAAGCCTGGGTCTCAGCCCCGGCCAGATCACTTACCAGCGGGAGGCTTGGGCACGTCACTGTGGTCTCCAGGCCTCTGCTGGAGAGCAAGGGTGAGGGTTACAGACCCCACAGTGCTGCTGGACGGACGGACTGCGATCCCAGAGGGGAAGCGCTTTGCAACTGCATACTGCGATTCTAAACAAACACTTTTGAGCATCTACCCTGGACTAAGTCATCCAACCATGGGTAATGCTAGCCTGATGCTTGCACTATGCCCAGCGTCCTTCCTACTTTTTATTACAAAAGTGTTCGAGTAAGAAAAAGTTGAAAGGACAGTACAATGAGTTACTGCATTCTGTCCAGATAGATTCAATAATTAACATTTTAGCTTATTTGCTTTCTCTCTATATATATGCATATTTATATGTGTGTGTGCACTGCAGAACCACTCAATTCCCTCGCTTCCTCTCTCACCTATGAATATATGTATTTCACTCCTCTCTCTCATTCTCTCATATATATGAGCCCACTGTCCCATGTTATTTATGGACCTCTCATCCCTGGACCTTGGCTCATGGCTCTTTGACTACCTGCCACCACATCTCTCTTTCCACTAGACTATGAGCGTGTCAAGGGCAGGAGTGAGTCTTCATCCCCACTGTATCCCCAGGACCCACACAGGCCTGACATGGAGGAGGCTTACGGCAAATGATCACTGAGTATATGACTCCACATCAAAGGCTGGGTACCACACGTTTGTTTTCAGTAAATGAGTTTTAAGTCATTTCATTTAGCAAGTTCCATACCCCTGCTGACGATCCTGGAGAACATCCCAGAGGTCCAGGAAACCCACCTCAGGTCCTGCTTCCTTCCCCATCTGAGAACACAGGGACTCTGAAGTCCCTTGGGGCTCTTTGTTAGAGGCTGCCGTCTACCTCTGTCACAGAGCTATCGACTGGCAAGGAAGGAATGATCCCCAGACCACAGCCTGCTCTGGAAAGCACACACACAGGGCCCCATGGACGCTGGCTCTGCTCCCATTATGGATCTTACAGAAGTGATTCAACATCCTTTGGATTTCCATGGAACCAAGAAACCACTTCCAGACTAGTGAGAGTGGGAAGAGGGTGTGCATGGCAGGTGTGTGTGTGTGTGTGTGTGTGTGTGTGTGTGTGGTCCTGTTGCCCGTGAATTTCCCACAATACTCACTCCCTTCATAGGAGTTCTTAGGCTTCCCCCAGCTTCAGAGGTTGCTCTCTAAAGCAAAGCTTCTCAAACTTTAATGTGCACACGAATCATCTGGGGAGCTTACTAAAATGAATGTTCTGTTTCGGTGCATCTGGGATGGACTCCAAGATCTTGCATTTCTAATAAGCGTCCAGGTCATGCCAGTGCAGCTGGTCCCCAAGCCGCACTTTGAGAAGCCAAATTTTAAAGAACACAAAATAGCTCCTCCTTTTACTCAGTGATTTCGTATTTAGCACCTACCACGAGGTAGAAGGCAACGTGCTAGCCCTGGAGGAACGGGAAAATGGAGAGAAATATGAAGATAAAGAAGACATAATTCTTTGCCTCAGATCAGCCAGATACACCTAATTACTAGGTCTAACATTCTGTCTAAGTTGGCTTATTCTTTATTCTTACAACAACCTACAACCCTATGAAGTGCATATTGTTATTCTCATGTCACGGGTAAGGAGGCTGGGGCGCATACAGCTAATTGTTTTGTCTAAAGGAGGAAAAGGAGGCAAGGAGATTTGAACTGTGGTCTACTTGACTCCAAGGCCTGTGTCTTTCCCCCATGCACCTCTCTTACAACTGGTCTTGAACATCTCATCAAGTCTTCAATGACCACAAATGGGGCGGTGGCAGGGAAGGGGGAGGGAGCAGATTCTAGAACCTAGCAGCCTGCTCATGGGGCCTTCTACATATTTCAGGTAATATGTGGTCCCAATGTGGTAGATCAAACACTGCTCTCACTGGCAGACCTCCGCCACGATTATGGCCTGAACTTTGACATCAAACGGCCGTGTGACTTTGGATAAACCACTGCCCTCACCTGGACTCAGAGTTGGGTGCTCTATACCTTCTCTACTCTCTGACAAAAGGTCTTCCAAGTTCCCTTTTTGTTATGTCCCCACTTGGGGTCCACCAGCCCAAACTTGTTAGCTCAGAACCAGGAGTTTCTGGAACTTTTCTGGAGTTTTTCCTCTTTTCCTTCTTAACTTCACGAGTGTCACTGAGCTCATACCCTGCCCCCATCTTACTGCAAAAACAGTAAGATGCACTCCCTTAGGGTGCCTGGGTGGCTCAGTCAGTTAGGTGTCTGCCTTCGACCTAGGTCATGATCCCAGGGTCCTGGGATCGAGTCCCATGCTGGGCTCCCTGCTCAGCAGGGAGTCTGCTTCTTCCTCTCTCTCTCTGTCCCTCCCCATCCTCATGCTCTCTCTCAAATAAATAAATAAAATCTTTGGAGGGGGGGGATGCATTCCCTCCCCCAAGGAGAAGACCCAAATGAGACCGTAGGTATAGAGCAGAAGGGCCCCAGCTCAGGCCCCAGGAAGGAGGCACAGAGCACCTAACTCAGCACAGGCAGGGGCAGGCAGCTGTCCCCGACACAGGGCTTCCCCAGAATAGTCCACTTTATCCCCCAGCACCCCTATGAGGGGAGTGCTATTATGTCCGCATTTTAAAAATGAGGAAACAGAGGCTTATAGTAGTCAAGAGACCAGCCCAAAGTCACACAGTTAGTAGGGATTAAGTGAGTTAACGTGCACAAAAACACTTAGCAGAGCATTGGGCAAGTAGTAGATGAATGGTAACTCCAACACCTTATTTAAATGGCAGAGAGTGGGAGCCAGTTACCGTCATTCTCAGATACAAAAAACAGACACGTTATAGAGAAAAGGCTCCCCTTGAGGACAAAGACCAGGCTTGGGACTGGCCATGCATGAGGAGAAAACTGCTGAGGAGAGAAGCAAAAGAATCCTTGAGAAAGGGCATGTAGGCTCCAAAGCCCACACTGTGGAGGAAGAGGGGCTGTTCTGCAGAGGTGGCGACCATTAGTCACGCTGGGGGAGGCAGCCCCAGGGCCCTTCGTCCTTCCTAGATGGCTGCTTTCCCCCAACCCCCCCGGCTCAGCCGCTCCATGTTTCGGCCGCCACACTCCCCGTCTGGGTAACGGAGCGTTATGAAGCATGTTGGAGGCCATCAATTAGTGCTTAACTGCATGTTCACTGAGTTGTGTTTCCAAGGCTGCTCCACTCAGAGCCACGGCAGAGGTAAATCTTGCTCCTTCTCGTTCAACGGCTTGGAATTAAAATGCTGCCCGACATCTTCTCCCAAAGAAATGGAGATTGATGGGTCATTGTCAATATCAACACATGTTGGCCATTATTTGTATGTCTCCTTGCTCCTTGGGACTGATTGCTATTTACTCTGAAAGATAAATGTGGCTTTATAACCCACAAAGGTTGCTGGGAAGGATAGGCTTGAAAGTACATTTGTTTCTTCCTTCGGAGAGTTTTTCATTCCACCTCCTTCCTTCTGTGTAAGCCCCACCCTGCCCCCACCCCTTGGGTGGTCTTGATGTATCTGAGGGTCTGGAACAGACACGAGAAACCAGTCTGTCCTCAGCCTAGGCGCCAGTGTGACAACACACAGAGACCTAGCGCCTTTGTAGCGAGATTGCCTGTCTTATGGGCTGACACCACAAATACGTGATCTGGGGCCAGAGTTGAGACCAACAAGGAGCTTGCTTGAGGAGCCATAGATGGGCCCTTCTTGAACACTTGTGGCCTTCTGTTTTGGTGGGTGGCCTGTGGAAACTGAGGCAGGGGCTGACTCACTTAGGTCGTGGTTCTGACAGTGATTCTCAAACTCAAGTCTGCATCCGAATTGCCAGAGAGTTTGTTAAAGCAGATTTCTGGGCTTCTTTCCAGACCTCCTGATTCAGTAGGCCTAGGGTGGAGCCTGGGAATCTGCATTTCTAATGAGGTCCCAGGTGATGTTAATCCTGAGGCTGGTCCTGGTTCCCCTGCAGAACTGCCTTAGAACAAGAGTGAGAAGTATTTCAGGCCGTGAGTGGGAGAGAGGAGGCTGCTGGCAGTGTTTGGCACTCTGGGTAAAGAATAGCAACATCTAAAGAGAATTTTTATCGTTTTGCTGGGCAATGTGTGATTTAAATCCCTTTCTATGAAATCTTCAGTTAAAGGTCAATTTCCATTAATAAGCTGTAAATTTCAGTCTATTCTGGAAATGCACTGAAGTGCTAATGAGTCTGGGATCACCCAGGCCACCCATGGGTGGTCTGCTCTACCTAGATTACTAAGAAGGTCATGGTCTGCCTACTGGAATGTTCTGATAACTTTATTGGGTGACATTTGTGAGGCGATCCCTGGTGTTAATAACACGGCCCTCGGTGCCGGTTCCCACAAAATGGTCCCTAAGAGAATTTCCCTGCAATAATCAGGATTTGCTGGTGAAAGTGGGCCCGGGCCACGAAGGTGCACAATCTAAAGACTCTGAGAGTTCGGTGTTGAACACTAGAAGGTTGTTGGAGGCATGTGATAGCTTTTGCTGTGAATCAGGGGTCTTACCTTGTAAGTCATAAGGCTACGAGTGCCTCCAGGAAATGTGCTAAGAAGAGTCATTGTGTACTAACGCTGGGCTGAACCAAGCCCTCTCCATCGAAGGCCAGTGGACTGGGGCAGATCATCACTTGGGATTCATTACTTGGAGGTGGGCGTCCCCAGAGCAGCCAGAGACCTAACTCTCACAGGATTGCGAGGCTGGCACTAAAGCAGAGGGTGCAGTGGGGATGGAAGAAAACCAATGTTATTTCAAGATGTGGAAAAGGCAAGGAAGAATATCCCATGATTGTATTAGTTGGGACTTTGGGGCACAAGGACAGAAATCCAACTCCAATTAACTTAAGGAGAAAGGAGATTTACTTATTCATAAAACAAGATGTCTAAAATATAGGCTTCCAGTACAGCTGGATTCATGCCTCTGATAAAGTCACCATGTGTCTCAGTTCTCTCTCTTCCCCCTCCTCTTCTTCCCCTGCTCTCTCTTTCTCCCTCTATTTCCCTCCCTCTCTGATGGCACTTGGGAGTCCCATGTTTCTTTGGTCCTAAAAGCTTAAAATTCCAGAAAGAGATAATATCTTATCATATAACTCTGGGAAACATTCCAGAAAGAACTCTGCTTGGCCAGGTGTTCACCCTTAAAGAAATGACTACGGCCAAAAGGATGGGACTACTCCTTGGGTAGAATCAGCTGTACCCAAACCTGACTGAGCCCAATCCACAAGGAAAGAGCCCTTCCTCTGAAGGGGAGATTACAGCCAGACCAGAGAGGACTGGTCTCTGCTTACACACCCTCACTATGCACACTAGTCCCCTCCCCAAAGGTGTGCTGTAGCATACCTTTGTAGCTAATTCACCCAGGCAGAGCTGGCCTCAAGGGCATGGGGGGGACTCCTGGTTACCTTGCAAACTCCATTGTTTGTAAGGCAATGGACTTGCAGTTGGTTCTTTAACACAGAGAAGCGCCAATGAGAGTTTCAAGCATCATTCCCTCCAGGGAAAGTAGTGAAATAAATAAAATCAATGAATAGGGGCGCCTGGGTGGCTCAGTGGGTTAAAGCCTCTGCCCTGGTGGGGAGCCTGCTTCCTCCTCTCTCTCTCTCTCTCTGCCTGCCTCTCTGCCTACTTCTGATCTCTGTCAAATAAATAAATAAAATCTTAAAAAAAAATCGATCAATACATTTTTTTTCTCAAGTTTGAGAACTGCTGCTCCATATATATATTTGATTCAATTTAAGTTCAAAGGCACCAGCTACTAGAAAAACAGAGACAATACAGGGTTATTGATCAGTCTGAACTTAGGAGGGGATGAGCCTGAAACTGTTTTACAAGTTCTCTCATCCCTGACATTGGCCACATACTGTCAAGCCATACTTTCCCATCCCTTAATAGCATCTTGGGCAGATTTCTTAACTTCTGGTCAATTCTATTATTCCAATTTAGTCTAATTTGCTATGACTTAATTCTAAAGCCTCAGTCTCACATCTGTTTGACATTCTTGCTTTTCTGCTCATGAGCTAGATTCGAGGAGAAGGTGTGATCTGAAGTGGGGAGGAGACATTTCTACTCTTTGATTCCTCTTCCCAATGGGGCACTATGGGATGTGATGGGAGAGCAGGGCTGGGTCTAGAATTACTCTCTGGGGGAGCTGTCCATGGAGTACAGGTGGGGGGCACAGGTGTGGGGGACACTATTCTAATTGTTTGTAGTCTGTCTGGTCTCTGCTTACTCTAGGCCCATCTGCTGCAGGTGACCTTAGCTCCAGGATGGTCCCATGAGGATGTGCTTTCGGAGGGTCCTATCAGTGCGAACCCATCCCATCTGTCATGGAGAAGGACAGCTGTGGCTCTCTTTGGTTTCTCCAGCGGTCCATGCCCTCCCATTCTGTACTCCTTTACAGAGCCTCAGAAACCACTGGGGTCTTCTTCCTGCTGCCATCTTAGGGCTGAAGGGAACTGACATGAGGGAGTCCCTTGCCCTGAGTCTCTTCCCCCACCTTGCCTGAGCCTCCTATCTTCAGAGGGCACAGCTTCCATGTTCCCACAGAGCCCCACAAACTCCTGTAGACACAGGTCAGACTCTCCTCAAAACTCTATCCCCCCCACCACCAAGGTCAAGGGTCTCACATCTCAGCAAGCACCCAGCCTGGAGCAATGAGATGAGTATTGCCTCCTACAGGCACCCTCACCTGCAGCCCCTGTGGGAAGGGATTCCGAAAAATGCCCCTGTAATGTGACCTCAAGATGAAGAGTCACAATGGGAGGGGCGGATGTGACTTACTTTCCCACTTTCTCCGACCTCCCTTTTCCTACTTAGCCCCTCCATGTGGCCAGAGGAGGGTGGGGAATGGTAACTGGGTCTGCTTCCTTGGGAGTCTGGCCCCAGTGGCTGATAAGCCTCTTTAGAGAATATGGGTTATGGAACACCCAGTGTTTCCAGCAGAGGCTCTGCTGCCAGTTCTGCTCACTGTCCACTTACACTTACTATTTGCAGCATGTTTTCACATATATTGTCTCAGTTGACCTCGCAGGTATCCCGTGAGACATCTAATCCACAGGGAAAAAGGCTCAAGTCCAAGGTCACATTGTGTAATGGTGATGGTGGGATAGGAGCTCAGCGCTGCAGCCCCTGGGCCCCTGTCCTCTCCCTGCTATTCCATGCAGATGGCTCAGCATCACTTGTCTTGTGACTCTAGCAAACTTAAAACAACTAGCCAGAAAAACAGCTTGCTTCCCAAGGCCACACAGCAGCTGGCAGTGGAAGGTTTGAGACAAGGGGTAACCTTAGAGAAAAGACCAGTTGGTTCAGATCGTGGGTCCTGACTGTTGTGTTCCAAGGCCAAAGCCACATGACTCCACATGACTCCAGGTAACCTTGAGCTGGCTTCAGTCACCCAGCTGCTCCTGCCTTCCTTGGGTAGGAGAGGGGACAAGGAAGGCTTATGAATTGGCATTTCCAAAGCAGAGAACTGGGCATAAGCTGGAAGTGTTGACTGGCCAGACCCTGTGCTCTATTCCCAAAGAATATCCACCCAGGTCACACAGGGTCAGGGCACCATCTGTGCCTTCTGGAAGGCTCCGTCTGGAATGACTCATTTTCCACATGGTGGGTAGAGGTTCATGGTTATACTCCCTATAGTGGCCAGAGTACATGGCCACTAATTTTCTAATTAACAGATGGAGTTGGAGCCTCTGTTATACACAAAAGGCTCCTTTCTTCAAGTTTAAGTAAAGACTTAATGATGAGCATGAGACACTCCTAGGCCCTCACTCAGAGCAGAAGTTCCCCCAGGGCTGGGAGGCAGTGAGGCGCCTCCCAGATGGGCTGGGATCATATTTCCCCACCGAAGATCAAATCCCTTACCCTTGACAGAGGCAGTGGTTACATTTTCAAGAATCTTGTGAGCTAACTGTTAAGCATAGCCATTATTTTAAAATTAAACTATAAAAACTTACAATTAAATAAATGATGTTTAGAAACAACAGTGGTGGGGCGTCTGGGTGGCTCAGTCAGTTAGGCATCTAACTCTTAATTTCGGCTCAGGTCGTGATCTCGGGGTCGTGAGATGGAGCCCTGCATCAGCCTCCACGCTCAGTGGGGTGTCTGCTTGAGATACTCTCTCTCCCTCTGCCTCTGTCCTTCCTCCCCTCTCAAATAAATACATCTTAAAAAAAAACAACAGTATTAAATACTCGCAGCTCCTCTGTTTCCATTTATTTTACTCCATTTTACTATTACTTCTGTTCTTAAGGTTATTGACATTTATTGACATCTTTGATGGAAATACTATATAAAGATGTGCTCAAGGGCATGTCTTTCCAATTGCTAGTTAGCAACATCACTAGTAGTAAATATTTTTCCCTTTGTAGGTCATATCGTCAATAACACAAATTTGCCATTGTAACACAAAAGCAGCTACAGACAGTAGATAAATGAATGGACATGACCAGTTTCCAATAAAATTGTACTTACAAAACTAGGTGGTAGACCAGACATGGCAGGCCATAAATTGCCAGCCCCCGGTTTGGACTTAAGAAAACTATGGAGAAAATGTTAGTAATGGAGATTAAACGTAAAAGTATATTGTGTCTCCAGTTATTCCAATTGTAAATAAGACCAAAATGGAGGCAACATTGTTCCAGAATTCAAAAACAATTACCTGACACAGAAAAGAAGTAGTTCATGTTACTGCTGAATGACTGAAGTTCCAGTACACATCTTCACTGTCTCATTTTTGTCTTCCTCGTGAATGTAAATGAAAATACCAGCCATGGGTTGGCTAACGATAAAAAGTTCAACAGAAATCACTGAGAGCTTTCTGTGAGAATCAACTGGCTATGTGGAGTTTACAATAAAGTGTATGGGATTATCATTATTTATAAATTTAAAATACACATCCTTAATATCAATCACAGATACAATAAACACACATACACACACACATATCTCTCCCAGGGAGCTGGTTGTTAAATATTCACATCACACTATTGCCTGAGAGACATGTACATAGAGACCTAACTGTCCAGAGCAGCCCACATTGAAGACCAAAGGCACAGTCCAGAGCCCAGGGAAGGGGAGTGATATTAGGGATGGAGGGATGATCAGGAGAGCCCTTAAAAGTGGCATGGAAGGCTTTGTGGAGGACCTAGGGCCCTAAAGAACCATAAGACTAAAAACCAACGGTGAGTATCTGCACTTGGAGCCAGTAAATAGTCTGAGTGAGGAGTGGAAGTTCTAGAATGCCTTGATTTGAATGGGGCTACCAAAGAGGGGCGTCAGCCCTGGGAAGCAGTGGGAATGACGTGGGGGCTGGAGACATTTCATGATGTGGGAACATGCTATGAGATTGAGACAAAATGGGTACCTTCATGTTAAGAATTAAAAAAAAAAAATACATTAGAAGAAAATACACTTGGGGCCCCTGGGTGGCTCAGTGCGTTAAAGCCTCCCTATGGCTCAGGTCAAGATCTCAGGGTCCTGAGATCAGACCCTGCATCGGGCTCTCTGCTCAGCAGGGAGCCTGCTTCCTCCTCTCTCCCCGCCTGCCTCTCTGCCTACTTGTGATCTCTGTCTGTCAAATAAATAAATCTTTAAAAAAAAAAAAAGAAGAAGAAGAAGAAGAAGAAGAAAACACACTTAAATGTGAATAGCTCTGGGTGATCAGATTATAACTGAATTTGGTTTTAGTGCTTAATACGTTTTGGTACCTTCCTCTTATTCCGAAGTGGTGTGTATTGCTTTGATAATCATGAAAAAAGAAGTTTTCTCGTATGGGTGGTAAAAAGCAGGCAGCCCTAGAGCACAAGACCATGTCTGAAGCCACAGTCAGGGACAGAGACCCCCGAGGGCAGGTGCAGATGAGAGGTATAGTGGAGACCGGCGGGGGTGGGGGGTCCCCCCCACCGGGAGGATCACAGGAGCACCTGGACGACCACCACTGATGCCCCCACCCCTGTGGGCCCACAGTAGCCCTGTCCAACAGGGCCTCTGCCCCACCCTTAGCCTCCTGGAGATATCTTCTGTCTCTCTTTTCTCCCCAAGTACTAGTTTGCAAAGGTGTCCCCTCCCCATTCACAAAGCAGAACAAATTGGGAACAAGAGATTCTCTGTCTTTTCAGGGCTTTCTCATTGCTGTTTTCCCAACTGAAGAAGTATGTATTTTTTTAAAGTGTACCTGATTCACGGACTTGGAAAATTGGAAGGGCTCCTAGAGAACATCTAGTCCAACTCATTTCTTTTGCTAATAAGGAAATAGAAACCAAGAAGGTCAAATGGTATAATCAAGGGTCCAGAGCAAGGTGGAAACTAGTCTCCAGCAGAGATGACATCCAGGGCCTGGCACCTTTTTTCTCATCATCCAAGCACTATCAAATGAGCCCCAGGGGCTCATGGCCAGGTAGTGTGAGCTGAGCAGCCCTGGGCTTCAGAGCATGGAAGATCCTAATTCTTCTTTAAGCTTACCCATGGAAAGCAAGTTTGTCCACAAAGTCCCTAGCTTATTAGACGCCACTTGCTTCTCCAGGGTAGGGCCACAGCAGCTGAACTCTCTCCCCCATTGTAGACCACACACCCAGAATACCTCCCTCAGTGCATCAGCCTCCCCACCCATGATGGATGAGATCCTCAAAGCTGTCTTCTCCCCAAAGTCTTCCTTTCAATGATGAAGGTCATGTCATTTTGGGTTCAGTCCCCTTCATGGTTAATATCTTTATTGGCCAAGCCAGCCAGGTAAACCCATCTGGTAATTAAAAGGGTGAAAAACACCAGCTTGGTCATTTTCTCCATATAAAATTGACCAAAGTGGATATAAGGTATGGATTTTCACCTTGTGCTTCCATACCTGGCAGCTTTTGCCGTCCACACAGTTCCTTTTCCTCTTCCTCCTGGACCAAAGCCCGTGTCTTCATCCTGCCATGGCTGCTGGCTCCTTGGGTATGTTGCGCACATCCTTCTGTGCTGTGTACGCCATGTTGTTAGTCTGAAATGATATGCTCCTGGACTGCAGGGGACATATCGGTTGATGCGTTTTCTGATCAGGAGCATCTGTAGCTGGAGGATTAAGAAATACATTTTCATGAGCTGGATAATAACAAAAATTAAATGGCAAAAGTCCTTGCTGTCCCCAGTAGCTGGAGAGCTTTAAAAAAAAAAAAAAGTACTTATTTTAGTTTTTTACTCCTACAGAGACAGGGAAAATTCCGAAGAAAAATTTGTGCCCATCTCTCTTGTGCCATGCCTCTTCAAAGGAGAGTAAAATTTTAAATAGGGTCATCGGGAAGAGCTTACTAAATGTGAAGCTTCCAAACTGACCTTGGGCATCGGGGCATGGACTTCCCCCAGCAAGGTTGGCTTCTGCTCTGGCTGGAATCGCTGAGTCTCCCCACCGTGACCCTCTACCTCGTGCAGTGAAAGCATAACCCAGACAGATTAAAGCCAACAACATGAACAATTCAGTTTGTTCTTCGTACCCATGCGCATGCTCTTGTTGCCATTTCCAACAGGAACCTCATCCCCAACCCTGGTCTTTCTGCCAAGTCAAAACACCTACAACAAAACCTTCTAAAGACCAGTGTCTTTTGAGGCTTTCCCATCTCCCAGCCCTCTGTCTTGGCTACGTTCAGCTCTTAGACCAGATTTCTGCCAGAGCCAAGTCCTACTACTCTTGGTTCCTTTCCCCGTGAGGAAAGCTCAGACACCAAGAACTCCATTCTGATGCTCTTTCCAGTAGAATCTGGGTCATCCTTATGCTCTGGGAATTACACACCCAGTTCCACCTATCTCTGTTGCTTGTCCTTGACTCCCATGTTCCAACAGAATGGGGACTATGGGGGTTATAGAACCTTCTGAGGAGGCCCCGTGCCAACTATCTCTCTGGTCTTTAAGAGATGGTTTAGATGTGCATTAGATCGACCCCAATAACACCACTGAGGTCCTTACATCCATGGCTTTATTATTTTTCTTTTTTTTTAAGCTTTTTAAAAAGATTTTATATATTTGACAGAGAGAGAGAGCGCTCATGTGCACACAAGCAGAGGTAGGGGGGAGCAGGGAGAGGGAGAAGCAGACTCCCCACTGAGCAGGGAGCCCGATGAGGGACTCGATTCCAGGATCCTGGGATCATTGCCTGAGCTGAAGGCAGATGCTTAGCTCACAAGAGCCCCTCAGGTGCCCGTATGGCTTTATTATTTTTCTAATGAATATTTAAGAGGAAAATTTACTAGATCGTAAAATGGTCAGAAGGGGCCATAAATCTCCCTTTGGCAATGGATGTAATATGGTCTAGGAGGGAGGGGTGGAGGACTCCCTTCAGATGTTTTAGATGACATCGGTATCTTTGAGCTCTGCTGGGACAACACCAGCTTTTAGTCATTGAAAGCCAGCGGTCTAGTAGACATTAGGCAGGGCTGACCTCTCTCAGCCCAAGAAAACCACATTGAATTCTAGTCAGAAATCTAGTGGCCAACTTTGACCTCTCCCAGCAAGCAGGGTGTGCACAGGAAGCTTCTCCTTAGAGATCCTGTTTTGGTTAGTGCTCCCTGAGGGGCAAACAGTCGCTGGTGAGGTTGGACTTTAGGCCTTTATTTGAGTGGGACCATCTTTTCACAGCCTTTGAAGAACTGGCTTCATTGTTTTTTTGTTTGTGCTTTTTTTGTTTTTTTTCCTTCTGGGATCCCTTTTAGAAAGTTAACAATAAATACCTGTGTACATAAAGCAAAGCCAAAATGACATAACTAGTCCCAGGGTTGGTCCAGGTTTTCTGGAAAGCCGCAGCTTCCAGAGGAAGTTGCTCCCACTCCTAAAAACAGAGAAAATAAATGAGATGACAGCCCACCATCAAACAGGTGTTTTGTATTCCCTTTAAGGAGATTTTCACATTTATGGGAAAACAAATAAACATCTCCCCGAACTGGGCTTGGCCCATAAGGAAGTAGAAAGCAGCCCTGGGCTCTGTGCCACGTTCTGGCCGCCTTTGCCGCGCTGCAGGAAGGAACTGGGAGCGCACGCCCCCTTCCTAGCGGCACCTGAATAGACCAGATACTGGCTCCGTTTACTCTTCAGGGAGGGGCCAAGTTATCTTAGAGCCTCATGGCCCTATGCACGCAGCACGGCTTCCTCCTTGGCACGAAGTCCCCGGGAGGCCCTGGGCAAGGCCCTTGGGTTCCCGTGATATCAGAGCAAGAGTGAGACGTGAGGACAGCTGGCTGCACTTGACAAGAAGAGCTCGTGGGGCAGGGGGTGGTGCGGAGCTATCAGGGTGACAGGGGCCTGGAACGAGGAAAGGGAAAAAAGGCTCAGAGAGGAGGCAGCATGTGCAAACAGTCCTGGTGGGCTCTTGGGGCCAGGAACCACCCATCCAGCTGGAGAGAAGGGGCTTGAACGTTCCAGAGCCTTCTATTTGCAGTGACTTTCTTGGGATGCCTCCTCCCTTCCCTGGTTAAAATTCCCTTCAAATTCCAGATTTCAGCTCCATCTTAACATTCCCACCCCTCTACACCTGCCTCCCACTGTTTCCCTGCTCCTGGAAGTTCTGGACTGGGTTCTGCTCCCTTGTCCCCTCTCCTACCCATCCAGCGTCCACACCTCATCATCTGAGCCCAAAGCCGAGTGTCATCCCTCTGCCCCTGGAGTTAGGCTCCCTTCCTCTTTGCTTCCATCATTTCCACCTGCTTCTGGCATGTATCACACTGTAGTCGCATCTCTGGTCTGCTTGTTCATATTTCCACCTCCCCTATCAGACTGTAGCCCTTGGGACTAAGGCCCAGCCTATGCATGGTGCGTGGCCTATAGTGGGTACAAGGGAAATGATAAGTGACTTAACATGACTGATGGGTTAACTGGTTTAATTCATTAATTGACATCTGGGTCCAGGACAGGGGTCCTCTGGCTCCGACCCCACCCTATCTCACTAAAAAGGGTGACATTTAGTATTTACCATAAAGGCTTTCTGCATCCTCCCTGAAAAGTGGGCACCAGGGGTCCCCTTTTTGCCTTGTCTACGATCCATCAGTTTAGACACACACGCTCTTACAGCTGAATGTGCGCACACACACACCCGTACACATACATACACACCTTTCTTCCCTAACTGCCCCCCAGACGAAATCCAGAGAAATGAATGCCCCCTCCCTGCCCTGTCCTAGACCTCCAGACAGATCAGTTCTAGCACGAGAGACGGGACCCTCCCCGGGCAGGCGAGCACCTGGGAAGTAAGGCTCGGCGGGCAGGCTAACCACCAAGTTGGCTTTCTCTCCAAAGCAGCAGCTCTTGGCTTCCCGGTCCTATGTGGGAGGGGCCCGGCCCTGCCTCTGGGGTGGCTCCAGATCATTCTCCCCCCACCCCCACCCTGCCCCAGGCAGCGCTGAAGGGAAGCTGCGCACTGAGCCCTGGCCTCTGCAGGCTTAGACAGAGGGAGCAGGCCCGCGGAACCCCCTCGAGGCCACCCCAGCCCTGCTCCCCCACGGGGCCCTGCCTGCCAAGACAGGTCAGTGGAGTTATTCTTGGTCCCCATTAGCACTTGCACAAGTTCTGGAATTAATCCTGTATTGCTAAGTGACCCCAGAATGCTGCTGCCTCAGCCCTGCTTTTGAAGTCATTGTGCCAGAGTCCAGGGAGGCCCCCCCCCCCTCCTTCCTCCCTGCAGGGACCCACCAGGGCCACAGTGCTGTAGACAATGGAAGCCTGGGGCCAGTTCCCCAGGGGCGGAGGACATGCTGCTGCAGGAGCCCCCCTGCCAGACTACCATGCTCATGTCCCTGTGGACCGCTGGGATGAGGGGACCGACCTGCGTCATTTGTCCCAGGGTCCTGACGACAGCCACTGGCTCTGAGCAGAGCGCTGCCAGGGCCCCGCAGTGTCTCCAGTCTCAGTGCACTCCATGACCTCCGGAAAGGGGCTCAGCCCCCCAAGACTTGTTGCTAGCACCTGTCCTGCCCCCTCAAAGGATAAAAACTGATCTCCTAGGGGAGTGGACTCTGATGAGTAAAAAGGCACGTCACCGTGACTCTCTGGGCCACAGAAAACTCTCTGCGCTGTCACTACACTCCAGCGGGTAGTTGGAGGGAGGGACAGAAGGCCCTTACCCATCACAGCTGATAGGTGCCAAAGAGCTGTTTCCTCTGCTGCCTGAAGGTTGCTTTAACCATTGAAGAGCAAAGGGCGGGCTCTCAGGCTGCACCCGTTCCTCCTGGGCCCTGAGCAGGAGCCACCACCGGCTCATCTCACACAGACGCTGGGGGAACCGAGGGTACGAAAGAGGGCTTCCAAGTGTCTTGGGCTAGCACCTCCTCACAAGCAAAACAGACAGAGCTGGCTGCTGAGGGGCAGGGGATGGCTGTGGCAGCCCGGAGGCCAGCAAACCGGAGACTCCTTGTCCTTGTACTACATCTGGCCGGGCCCTGTGCCAGGCCGTCCTGTGTGTCTGAGAGACAAGAAGAAAGTCATCCATTTCTCACCCAGTGGAAGCATGGTAGGAACTCGCCCAGAAACATCCGCCCTCAGCCCTACCACAGCCCTCTCCATCTTCGCTCACTACCATCACACACACACACACACACACACACATACACAGAGGCAATGCCCCAGCCCTGACCACCTTCCCAACATCCTTTACCTTTTCTCTCCAGGATGCCTAGGGGCCATGTTGCCTCAGGGCCTGCAGTGGCTCATCCCAGTGTCCACAGGGGGTGGGAGTAGGGGCACTCAGATTCCCCACGCCCACCCCCAGCCTCATTACACTACTTCACCTGAGGATGAGCTTTTTTTTTTAAGATTTTATTTATTTATTTGAGGTGGGGGGAGAGAGCGAGAACAAGAGTAGGGGGAGTGAGAACCAGACTCCCTGCTGAGCTGGGAGTCGGACATGGGGCTCGATCCCAGGACCCCAGGATCATGACCTGAGTCCAAGGCAGACACTTAAGTGACTGAGCCACCCAGGCATCCCCTGAGGATGAGTTTAAACCAACAAATAATAACCCCTTTCTGCCTTATTATTCATCTCTCCAACCATCTTCCTCTTACTCCTTCACAACACTTGCTTCAAAATGTGGACACCCCCACTTCACTCCTCTGGGCTTCCTTGTCTGAGGCTCCATCCATTTGCTGAGATCTGACTCGGGTCTCCCCTTCCCAAGGAGACTTCTGATCGACCCCCTTCTCTGACACTGTTACTTGTGGCTAACCCCTACTGAGCACTAACCAGGCGGGACAGGTGCTAACCCCATCTGTCTTTCATCTCGATGACCCCAGGGCCCGCATTCATCCGATGAGGAAACTAGACTTTGCAAAGAGGATGGTGAGGTACAGACGGGAGTGGGACTTGGAGCTCCGGCACCGACCGCCTTGGGGAGGCCTGAGCTCCGTGCATCAGTGTCCGCTTCTAACCACTCCGCTATGGAGGGGGGATGAAGAGACACTCCCTTAGAGCACATGCCGCTCTCCTGGTCGGCCCCGCTGTCACTTTACCACCTATCTAGCACTTTGTCCTGTCCTCGCAGGCAGCTGTCTGTACCCATGAGGAGGTCAGTACCTTTGAGGGGAGGCTGCCTTCCTACAACCTGGAGAGCCACTCCCAGGGCAAGTGCCATCAGTCTTCCAACTGGCTGGTTGAAGTCCTCAAATGGGAGCCTCCCCCAAAATGCTTTTGCCACTCTAGGAGTCTATGTCCTAGACCAAATCAAGCTTTCGGAATCCACTCTTCTCTTTCCTTTCCCACTCTCTTGCTGTGGGGTGTCCATAAGGCGACATCCCAAACAACCCCAACTTCTTGCCCACGGCTCACCTTCAAGCTACGGCACCTGCTACATTTCCCTGCTCAGAGCCCCTGCAAGCAACCCAGGGTCAGCCACTCTCCTCCTCTCATCAGGAGAGCTTCCCTCCTCCTCCTGGAGGCTGACCCGCATTCATCTCATCTCCTCCACTCCCTTCTCTCCAAGCCCTCCCCTTGCCCTCTCCCTCAGGGACCCGGCGCTGGGTACCTATCCTACCCACCAGCTTCTCCAGCTTCCCATCACTCTCTCTCGGGGACCCTCACCTGCTTTGCTCCTCTGGGAACAAACATCAAAGAAAGGCACTCATTCATCTCTGAACATTTGATTTCCCAGGACATCGCGCATGACTCTCAAAATATGAGGTCAATACAAACACAATCATTTAAATGGCCTGATATTAAATGCTTCTGACCCAAAGAGTGAAAAGCTTTTGGAGCGATCGTTCCATTGATACGAGAGTCACAATGACAGGTTTCAGAGATGAAAGTAATGGATCAGAAAATAGAACTGTAGAGAAGGCACAGATGAAAGGCAAATAACCCCATTTGAAATCCAAAGCTTTCACTTGAGGGGGAGAAATTGCCAAAAGCACAGTTTTGTGTTAAAGAGCTCATGACACAAGGAGCACACACTTGCTGCCTGAGTTTTCATCCCTGTCCGTATGTGTGTCACTTTCCACCTTGAAGTGGTGTGGCCTTCGTTGTGGCTGTTGCGCAGGCCGGTGACGCCCGTCATGTACTGCCACGGACGCTGCCCGAGTGAACGAACGGCCTCTGAGAGAGAGAGAGCCTAGCTCCCCAGCCACATGGTGAACCGAACCAGATCCCAGCCTGCTCTCCCACATCACGAGACACCCGCAGAACTTCTCACTAAAAGAGCACATAATGACAAACAACTAGTACAAACAAAGCATTTTGTTTAGAGCAAGATTTAAAGATACGTGAGCATTAAGCATCTGAAATGCTGTGTTTTAGCTGTTATTCACCTCAAACTAAGCCCGTCCTTGAGTCCTCTCACATTTCTGCAGAAGGCAACTTTTCTAAGAAGGCAAGCTTCCTGGGGTCAGACCCTTCCAGGTTTCTTGTTTTTCTAGAACTTTCTGTGGCTTCATCAGGCATCAAAACAGGTAGGGTCCTTCTTCTACTTTACCTTTGAAGGTCAAATAAACAATATTAGTACTGGTTTGCAGCGGAGTAAAGAAAAACCCCATTATTGAAGGCCTATCACTTGACTTTGGGGCTCCTCCAGCGACCAGAGAAAGAAAAAGATTCTCTGTCGCATATACCTTACATTTGCCCGTGTCACTCTTGTCCTTCCAATCAGAAGAAGTTGTTTACTGCCTCCCTACCCTCAGCTCTTTGCTCTTTGGAGCAGGATGTGTTTATTGATTGATTTTTACTTACAACTGGTACTTAGGATTTGCAACAGTTTTTAAACTTGGTTTCCGACACAGACTGTGCTCTTACATTGTCCTAATGAAGACTTAAGATTTAAAAGATCACATTTAGAGAGAAGTCCATGAAATTCCAAGGGAACAATGGAAAAGATTTTAAATGGGAAATTAAAGTGATCCATTAGGGGTGCCTGGGTGGCTCAGTGGGTTAAGACTCTGCCTTCGGCTCGGGTCATGGCCTCAGGGTCCTGGGATTGAGCCCCACGTCGGGCTCTCTGCTCAGCAGGGAGCCTGCTTTCCCCTCTCTCTCTGCCTGCCTCTCTGCCTACTTGTGATCTGTCTGTCAGAGGGAGTGAGAGAGCAAAGAACTTAGACCAGGCATCCTCACTCCTGGAAATCAGCTATCATGGGAAGGCTCAGACAAGTCCTGGGGGTCCAGGGACCAGCAGGTTAGTCTGAAAGGTCAGTCATCACAAATAACACATCTGAAGAGTGCTCTCTGTCCTCTGTCATCGTTTCTATTCTCTCGGGTGTGTGTTCAATCTAGGTATAGTGCCCAGGAAAGTAGAGAGAGAATCATAGACCCCAGTGTCTATCACTTGTTTTTTTTAAGATTTTATTTATTTTTTTGTCAGTGAGAGGGAGATAGAGTGAGAGAGCACAAGCAGGGAGAGCGGCAGGCAGAGAGAGAAGCACACTCCCCACTGAGCAGGAAGCCCAATGTGAAGCTCAATCCCAGGGCCCTGGGTTCATGACCTGAGCCAAAGGCAGAAGTTTAACGGACTAAGTCCCCCGGGTGCCCCCCGCCACCACTTCTAATTAACACAAGAACAGAGGAGGGAGATCTTCTGATGGAAATCTAAATATCCTCGGAAGTCCTATCAAGCCCCATCACTGATGATGAAATTCCAGTTCTAAGATAAGAAGACTTTGTCCCAAAATCAACAGATGCTTGGCTATCATCATTTTGCTTGTTCTAAACTCATTTGTGATTTCACTGTAAAGTCCCATCTGTGTGATTAATAGGAATCACTTATATAAGATTATTTGGAAAATCTTCCTAGTCATGAGCTATCTCTCCATCTCAGTGACTTGTCCTGTACAGTAATGCAGTGGGGCATTCTGAAGGAGCACTTGGTGAACGTTCCACCTCATCAATCTAGAGGGTTTTAGAAATCCCCCATGCTCTTCAAGATGTCCTTTATCAGACACCTCAGTTCCATGAAAGGTAGATTAATGGCTTCCATCTTGCATACAGTGCATTCCCTCATCGCTTATAGGATCTTGGACCAGCTACCTTGCCTAACAAGTCTCAGTTTTCTCACCTACAAAATTAATGAACAGACTACCTTATTTCCACAGCTTCCTTGAGTTCTAAGGATCTAGTGTTAAATACGTTGTTAGTGATCTTGACAAAACTAGCATTATAGGTGAGAAACAGACCACAAAGATAGAAATTCGTCTGGGTTGATACCCATTAGGTCACAGACGACCAATTTATAGGTTGTCAGGTTACTCATTGCCAAACATGTCGTGACCTTCTCCACACTGAAGGTCATCTATTTTTCTGCCCATTCACGTGGCCCTATTTCATTATGATCTTCAGCTGAGTATTTTACCTCCTGGGATGCACAGACCTTCTTCTTTCTCTTTCTGTATAATATGAAACTCTTATATGTTATTGCGATTACTAAGTAAAGTCACTTTTTACACCTCTTCATTCAGAAAATTATCCCAATTTTTTATGATGCCTTTATTCTAATGAATAACAATTCCAACTTTCAAAGTGCTTTTCAGACACCCACTGACTTACCTGACCCCTCACAACAATCCCGGTTTGTTTGTTTTTTAATAAAAGTATTTGTTTCACAACATTCCTACCCATGTGTGATAGTTATAACAACTCCTTTCCCTGGTAAACTTTGGCATGAAATTTCCTCAGTTTTTTGTGGGTTTTTTTGTTTGTTTTTTTTTCTGACAGTCAAAATGTTTTTCATTCATTGCACTCTTCCCCCAAAGACTTGCTTACCTGGGGAAAGAAATCTGGTAGACCAAAGAAACCTGAACCCAACTCACAGAGGGTCATTGGAATGGAGAGTTGGGAGTGGCATTCAGGGATCATCGGTCTCACCCATCCCTGAACATGGGCTCTCTCATTGCCAGGGACCAAAAGGTGCTTGCCTCTGGGGCTCCCCTATGTTGGGGTACAGAACCTTTGCTTATGGGCTCATCTCTGTGAGCACCCCGACTTGCTCCTGAGGTCACGATTTCTAATTTGCCCGTATCGGGTCCCACTTGGTGGCTTTTCCCGGTCCCCTGTCGCGAGCCTCTTTTCTTGTTGTTGCTTTTCAAAGCCACCCTTTTCCCAAGATGGCCGCTTTGACTTAATGAATCAGCTGCAGCATTTGTGATCCGCTGCCAGGTTTTCTGGGAGGCAGCTTTCCTGGGCTTCCACCAGGCTTTGAAAGAGCCCTCTGGTCTTGCTGCCTGTTGTTTGCTCTGCTCCTTTTTCCTCCTAATTAATGCCTTCGTCTTATCTGAGTGGCCTGTTCTCAAACATTGCAACTGAGTGATTGATGTGTTTTGTCGTGTTTTCTTTTGGAGCCCTCCCTATCTGCCCAGACTTGATTTAATTGGGGTTTGCTCACTGTGATTTAGACTGATTCACCCACTAGATATCCCTTACATCAAATCCTGCTCACCACTTAGAAAAAAGATTGTTTGGCAAGTCTCAGTGTTCACAGGGTTTCCCACCGAGGGTCAGGGTTGGCTCCATGGTTGAGAGCGTGGATTCTGGGGTCAGCTGGAATTGCCTCTGACACAGTGCCCTTGACAAGGTAATGAAGCTTCCTGAACTCCAGTCTCTGAACCAGTAAAATAAGAATGATAGGACCTACTTCATAGAAATGTTGAGAAAGTAAACTGAAATGATGCACGGAGAATGCTCAGCACCTGGTAAGGGCCCAATGAGAGTTATTCTTGATTATCCCATTCAACCCTGGGGAATAGGCAAAGCAGCTCATCTTAGCCCCAGATTATGGATGAACACATTGGGCCCATAAAGGTCACATGGCTTACCCCATGTCACACAGCAGGCACATGAACCGTGGCAGTCATGGACCCCTAGGCTCACACTCTATCCTTTTCCCCAGCAATGCCTCTCAGAACCAAGACCTACATTCTCCACAACAGTGGTTCCCAAAGTGTGGTCCCCAGACTCCCAGCATCAGCATCACCTGGGAACCTGTCAGACATGTCTACTTTTGAGTCCCAGACCTAATGAATCAGAGGCCCAGCAATCTGAGTTTCAGCAGGCCCTCTTGGACTCTGATGCAATTTCAAGTTTGAGAACCACTGCTCTACAGAATAATGATTCATCTCTTGATCTAACTCCTGAGATGGAGAAAAGCCCACATATCCTGGTGTGATCCCTAACACGAGTTCACCCTTCCAACCCTCTGACAGTATCCTCTTTTTGACTGATTCCCGCTGATACCATTGAATTATGGAGTGGTTCTCACCCCAGACTCACATTAGAATCTTCTGGGAGTTTTTTAAACACACAAAGGCCCACCCCAGTCATAAAGCGTTGAGTCATAAAGACAGCTAGGAACTACCCTCTGCACACCCAATGGAACTCGGCTAATCTGGAAATATGTTTACCTCACTAAGGTTTGTGTGCTTTACAATCCACTTCCAGTAAATTGTTTCTTCCCTTCCTGCACACCTTGGATCCTCTGCCCACTTATTTGCACAGCTGCTAGCATTTGCACAGAGTTATTTACTTATCCTCAGCTTTGCTGCCCTGTCCACACCCAGAGTTATTCTGCTTTATCTAAAGATAGTGACAAGATATGATAAGCACTCAACACTGACTCACTATAATTCTCATTTTTCTTCTAGCTTAGAAGTTAGAATAAAGGCAAATAGTTTTATGAGCATGTTGGACTATTAAGGATCCTAAGATCCCTGGTCCTCCAGGGTCACAATCATCATACACAGGGTACTAGGGACCTAACAAAGAACACAGTGTCAACATTTCTCACCCTCACAAGGGACAGGAAGATGTGGCTTGGGCCTGAGGCCCTAGTGAGGCCTTCTGCTGCAGCCCTTCTGAAACTGAAGGTCAGCAGCCTCCAAAAAAGGGCCTGACCAACTGGCTTAGATAAGGACGCTGAGAATCTTGGGGTTGCCTTAGCTAGCCCAGAAGTCCTGGCCACTGCGTTCACAGCCAAGAGCAGAGGAAGACCTTGACCTTTGCAGGACTCCATCCATAGAAATGGATAGTAAAAATGTGGCTTGTGTATTCCCTTTAATAAATACATCTCCTGGGGAAGAGACAAGAGAAGAAGAGAGACAAAGGCAGGTGCTCCCACACCAGCACTTCCCCAAGGCTGTAGGGCTGATGGACACTGAACCCTGGAGAGACCAAGAAAAACGTTCCTCTGTACATGGGCACAGCCAGATTTCATGGGGCCCAAAGCCCCATAGAGCTTTGAATAAGAAGGGGAGGCTCACTTTAAGAAAAATAATACAAAATTGTAAATACAATAGGCATGAAATTTCAAAAGGTCCTTGCACACTAGGGCCTAAGTTCAAATTCCTTTTGTCCCAAAGTACTTTCCCCTCCACGTAGATTCTTTTAAAAACTGTTCTGGATTTTTTTTTTTTTTTTTTTAAATCGATCACCCCCAGGTGTGTATATCCTTCACAATGCTAGACGACTTTCCCTCATCCTCATTATCTTCACGGAATATATTCTTTGAATTTCAGAAGACTCTGTAAATGGGAAATTTGTTCATAAAAGTGGGTGTTCACAAGTACAAACACAAAGACCAGCATTTAATTTATTGACTTCATTTTTTACGACGTAGTGTATTCACAGGGTCCATTGTTCAAAAGGTATAAAAGGATATAAAGTGGTAAGTTCTGAGCAAGTTTTGTAAACTTCAAAATAAAATGCATTATAGGGGCGCCTGGGTGGGTCAGTGGGTCAAGCCTCTGCCTTCAGCTCAGGTCATGATCTCAGGGTCCTGTGATCGAGCCCCGCGTGGGGCTCTCTGCTCAGCAGGGAGCCTGTTTCCCCCTCTCTCTCTGCCTGCCTCTCTGCCTACTTGTGATCTTTCTCTCTGTGTCAAATAAATAAATAAAATCTTTAAAAATTTTTTTAAAAATAATAAAATGCATTATAATAGCACCTGGGTGGCTCAGTCGGTTGAATGTCTGACTATTGATTTTGGCTCAGGTCATGGTCTCATGTGCCATGGAATCAAGCCCCACCTTAGGCTCCCCAGTCAGCAGGGAGTCTGCTTGAGGATTCTCTTCCTCTGCCCCTCCCCCCCACTGTCACTCACATGCACGCACACGCTCTCCTCTCTCTCTCAAATAACTAAAAATAAATCCTTACAAAATTCATTATTATAAAATGCATTTTTTTCTATTAAGAAAGTAATACTTGCGGGATGCCTGGGTGGCTCAGTCAGTTAAGTGTCTGCCATCAGCTGAGGTCATGATCTCCGTGTTCTGGAATTGAGTCCCATATTGGGCTCCTTGCTCAATGGGGAGCCAGCTTCTCCCTCTCCTTGTGCTCTCTCTCTGACAAATAAATAAAATCTTTAAAAAAAGAAAAAAGAAAAAAAAAGAAATACTTGCTTAATACAAAATTTTTAAAAACAAAAATACAGAAAGAATTCATTTTAACCCATTATCCAAAGTCAAAGTTTAAGATTTTTCCAAACACCTGCCAAATATGAGTAGCTAAAGGTGGAGACTTGTTCTTTTTTCTGTCTGCCTTTCGTCCTCCTAACAGCTCAGACTTTCCAATCTTTCTAGTAATGAGTAAGAAAGAGGCTTCCATAGAGAAAGGTGGAAAGAATTGGAGCATAGTAGCATTTTGTGGGGAAAATTATAAGCTATTGAAATGTATGGCGGCATCAGGCCTTACGCAGTGATCTAAGAGTCTGTACCAAAGATGGTAAGTAGCTTTCAGCTCAAGGAGCAATTCCATTCCATCAGGGATGACCGCCATGATACCAGGCTCAGTGTGAAGAATGCTGTGATCCATTAGCCATGTCTGTCATGCTCATGGAGCAGTGGGGGGCGGGGAGGGGACGATCTGAGTGCCACACACAAGTCACAGTGGTCTAGGCGTAAGCGGAGGTTTGGCTCAAAGAAACACCAAGAGTCAGAGCTTCAAAAAATGAGAATCAACTGAGTAAATTAACTAAAGCAAACAGAAATATATGGCGATCCAAACTTCATTGTATAAAGAGCCCTACAGAGGGCAGGTACCTGAAGGTACTCCACCCATCTTTCCCCCTCACCCAGTGATAGCTGTCCTTGTGGGCAATACTCCCCCAGCCAGCACAAGCACATGCCCTTTCCCTCCCCTAATGCCCCTTGAGCTCCTCTCCTGCTGGATCTTGCTATCTCCCCATTGGAGTGCCCAGGGGCAGCGGCTGGTCATGTACTTCCTCCCATTACCTTCCTCCAGGCCCCACACAGAACCACCCCCCCTTCCCAACAGGATCTGCGCTTCCCACACTTGACAGATGTAATGAAGCCCTTTGGCTCCAGAAAGTGTTGGGTCACACTCCTGAGGCCCTCAACCATGTACCAAATACTCACTCTGACCTTTGTATTCAAAGATGAAGATGATTTAGACCCTTCCCTCAAGACGCTTACAGTCAATGAGGGGAGTAAAGCACAAACACAAATCATTATAATTAAATAATAAATTACAGTACTATAAATGTTATCAATTCAAAATGCGATTTTAATTAAATTATTATATTTATTTAAATTAAAAATAAGAGAAACTAAGTGCCAGGTATGGATGCTAAGCATTTTGCCTATATACTGTATTTACTATAATCTTCACAATGGTCCTTTTGAGGCTAACTGATATTATCCCCATTTCCAAATAAAGAAACTGAGGCTTAGAGAATTTAAGTCACTCACCGAAATAGTCAATGGAGAAGCCAAAATTCAAACCCGGGTCTGTTGTTAATAAAAGGTGAAGGGAATCATTTCAATTTGGGTTTGACTAAGAAGGGTGAGTGGTTTGGGACACATTGAAACCACCGTCATGACCCCCACCCTCCAGCATTGTCAGAGGAGAGCTGGATAGCAGCCAAAAGTGTCCACTGCCATCCCAGCTACCGAGACCCAACATTTCAACCCAGACTTGCCCCACCCCGGGCCCCTGCTCCCAGCCCCCTGCCCCACCCCCTGAACACAGTAGCTCAGGCTACTGGGAGCAAGTGGTTCCTGCATTTGCTGCGCACAAGCTGCTGGGGTGGGTTTTATGAGACCAGAGAGAGGCAGGGAAAACTGATGAGAAATCAGAGATCTGCCAGAGTCGGGAGATGAGCCACAGGAAATGCTTTCGTCTAAAAATATGCCATTTCTGAAAGGAAAACAGTCATTAGAGGGTGTGAGAAGCCCCCGTGGCGAGGAAAGCAAAACAGTGAGACTCACTGGGAGGCCAGTGGAACAACAGAGAAGCCCATTACCCACCCACTTCCTGCGTGATTAGTGAGATTTCAGGAGGAAGAAAGGCACGCAGACAAAATGACAACCCACAGACAGAGCTCTAGGGGGAATGTCTGGGGACAGCACCCCAAGATGCAGCCGGGAGGTAGGAGGAGAGGAAACCATTCCACTTAATACTGTTCTCGAATCAGCTGGTTCTGCTATAGATTTGGCTAAAATTTCCCGTATACTTCCTGTATACCAGGCACAGTGAGGGGCTTTGCAGGCATCATCTTCTGTAATCCTTCAGGCCACACACTAAGGAGGAGAAGCATGTGCCTTAGAGGTTAGGTGATCTGTCCAAGGTCAGATAGCTGTCAGGGGACTGAGACGGGGCTTTCTCCCCGGTTCCCTGACCCCAAGTCTCTCCCTCGTTTCCAGTCTGCCAAGCAGCCTCTGATAAGACCAAGGATCCTGACCATCCTCAGCCTACCCAAGTGGGGGCTAGTCACTCCCATTTCCCTGGTGGATTATGGATGTTTCACATCCTTTATTTCGTCTTGCATCATAGCAGATCTTGTTAAAAGGAAATTCGCCATCGTTTGTTCATGCCTCGTTGTCAGCTAAAACACGTGGCTGCCACGCCAGCTCCTTCTACTCAGTTTCAGAGCCGGATGAGGTAGAAGTTAGAAAATGCCTGTTTTCTGCTTGCTTTAATTTGGGAAATTGCCTGACTGAGCAGTAAATGAATTTCATTTTTAGGATAAAATACTTGATCTCCAGGGGAGCCAGGCCTCAAGCAACTGATTTTTACCAGGTCACTTCTCCTTGACCTCTGAGGACTGGCCTGATTCTTGGAGAAAAATTTAAACATATGCCAGTGTGCAGGGATCTACAAGTCCTTTCATGGCCTGGTCCACCTAATTCTCCAGCCCTATCTCATCTTCCTTGGCTCCTCTCAGGGGGACCTCTAACCACCCCGCACACACCTTCCCAGGCTCAAGCTTTCAGCTCCTGCCCCCAAAAGGCCCACCTCCTGCCCACAGTTCAGCATTCCCAAGCCTGACCCACACCAAAGCCTCCACCACCCACCTTGCCTCCAAGCCAGAAGTAATGACTCAACTCTAAGAATAGTAATTATTATTATTATTATTATTATATCTTGCATTTCTTTTCTTTTCTTTTCTTTTTTTATCAGAGAGAGAGAGAGAGAGAGATCACACAAGCAAGGGGAGTAGCAGAGGGAGAGGGAGAAACAGGCTTCCCGCCGAGCAAGAAGCCTGATGTGGGACTCGATTCCAGGACCCTGGCATCATGACCTGAGCTGAAGGCAGACGCTTAGCCAACTGAGCCACCTGGGTGCCCCATAGCTTGCATCTCTTGAGCTGAGTGCCTGGCACTTTACAAGCTCTCTTTCATTGACTCCTCTCAGAACCCTACCATGTAGGTATTACTGTGATTTCTGCCAATCTCACAGATGAGAAGTCTAGGACTTAGGGACGTCATTCAAATTGCCCAACGTCATAGAGTTAGTAAGCATGGGAGCCAAGAATTGAAATCAGAGTCTAGTTCTAAGCCTATAACACACCATCTCCCCAGGGGCATTTGTGCCACAGACCACCTCCCACCTTGCTGTACTAGAAGTTCTGAGAATTTGCTTTGTAACCTTTACAGAGTTGTAATTCAGTGGACAAATATCACTCATAATATTTCATACCTCCAGGAACACTGAGTTCTCAGGAATGAAGGAATGAATAAATGAATGAATGGATGATGAGAAAATGTACATTAGACTAGAGAGGCAGGCCAAGTTTTATAAGCATTAATGGACTGTAGTGTCCATAAAGATCCATTAAGTACCAACCATGTGGCCCACATTCTGATGGCCCCAGGGTTGAAGTCCATTGGACTCTCAAATGTTCGATGGACATTTTCCAACCTGCTAGACCCAGATCTCTCTTGAGCACTGATTTTCAGTCTCCTGGCAGCTTCTCTGTTCATTATTGCTTGGCGAACAATGTAATTTATGCATGAGACACACATATTAAGATGCAACGTAGTTATTCCAACTGTCAAAACTACTAAATTGAATTGAATGGCAATAGACTGATAGTTCAACCTCTGCAGGAAAAAAAAAAATCCAATCTGAAAATAGTCAATTCGATAGTACTTTATAGACATTGCTAGAAACAACCGTATAAACAGCAGGAAAGGTGATGTCACAACTATCATTCAGTAACACATGGAGTTTTGGTGTTCTGCACCGAGATGCAGGCCACTGAAATGCAAAGTTAATTTGTCCAAACAGAAATTCTAATAAATACCTTTGATTGTTCCTTTGTCTCTATCCTTTACCAAAGACAGGCAATTAGCGGCGTTTGCAATATTACAAGCAAATGAAATTGGGTCTCTTCCCAGCCTGCCTACAAAGGACTTCTATAGCAATAAAAATAATCAATTGGATTCTTCATTTTCTGCTGGGTCCATGTGATTTCCTTAATAATGTCAATGCAGATTGTAATTTGCAGGGAAAAATAAATACCACTTGCATAAGGCGTGAAATTTCAGGCCACAGAAATGTCATCTTTTCTTACAGAATTGTTTCGTTACAAGGATATGCAGTTTGGATGGCTTGAATAGACCTCAGGTCTGGTGCCCAATTTGTCTTTCATAGACTGACCTATATTTTGTCTCTCAAACGTGTCTTGTGTATTTCTCCTTTTGTACTTCGGCTCTGAAGCAGTTAGCAAGGGAAAGCACCACAGTGAGGATCAGAACGCTGACATCAAACCCCCAGTTTGCCCACACGCTAGCCCGCCGACTCAGGTCGAGTTACCTCCCAGCCCCAGAGCCTCAGTTTGCTTGTCTGTAAAATGAGGCATACAAATAGGAAAGTGCCAGGAATCTAAGTTCTCCAGACTACTAGGACATTGCCCGGCCTACAACAGGCATGCAGTACATATTGCTTGAGCAAATGAATGACTGTGTGTCTCACACCATATCTGGCATGTGATCAGCACAAACTAATTACGGTTTAGAAATTAAAAATCCATCCCTCACCTCTAACACCCACCTTCTTCCTTTTGGCCCAGAAAAATCTTACTTGATCTCCAAAGTTAGCAACAAAATCTGCTCCCTCTGAGAAGTCTTCCCAAGAGCACCCCAGCTAGAAGTGGTCTAACTTGCAAGACATTTGTTGTCCATGAGCCTCATTCAGAATGTTGGCTCCTGGCCCTGTGGAATTGCTTCTCTTCTCATAAAGGATTTGTTAGGTACCCAGTTAGATTACCAGCTTCTTAAGGGCAGGTCCAAAGTCTTTGATTCCTGATGATCCCTACAGCTCTTGGTAAAGAGCATGGCATATAATTGATTGGGCAAGGAATACATATATACCTCTTAGGTCATATAGGTAGAAACAGCTCATGAAAAGAAGAAGGTTCCTTGGGGCGCCTGGGTGGTTCAGTGGGTTAAAGCCTCTGCCTTCAGCTCCGGTCATGATCTCAGGGTCCTGGGATCGAGCCCCACATCAGGCTCTCTGCTCAGCAGGGAGCCCGCTTCCCTCTCTCTCTCTCTCTCTGCCTGCCTCTCTGCCTACTTGTGATCTCTGTCAAATAAATAAATAAAATCTTAAAAAAAAAAAAAAGAAGAAGAAGAAGGTCCCTAAGCAGGTGTGTGGAGCCGCTGGGGCCACTCGAGCTCTGGGCATTGCTTCCCTCCTCGCCTGGCCTATCTGCCCCACGCATGCTCCTGGGGACAACAGGAGACCACAGGACCCCTGGAATGTGCCCTCCAGCCCTCTGATGGAGACATCTAATGTTTCTGAGGCAACATTCATGGCAAACATCTATAGCAACTCAAAAAACTTCATGGTATGAAATTATCCCAAAGATCAATACCAGTCCCTCACCCTGGGTTTGGGGAGTTTTGCAGGAGCTCAGGATTAGAAGTCAGGAAATCTATGCTTGAGACCTGCCTCTATCACTAACTGGGCCTCCTTGAGCAACTAAATCTCACCCAGAGCCTCACACAGATCACTGGATGATTTCTCAGACCTGGCCAGCCTTATAACCTCCCATCAGGAGAAAGGGGCGCCCTTTCTCAGTGAGAGGGTAGAGGTGTGTTTCTGGGTAATAGTATGATTTCCAGCCTAAACTACTATCTCCCTAGTGATGTGGGTATAAAATAAAAGGATGTGGGTATAGAACAAGTATTTCCTATATTCTTCAAAGTTAACCAACCAAATCACTAAATTCTTCGAGAAGGGAATCGATAATTTAATTATCTTTAATTCACTTTTATCATTCCTGAAATGAAATGCAAACCACACGAACAATAGAGAGTATCAGATACAATTCTCCCTCTGTCAAATGCCAGGTTACTAAAGATTAAGATGGGACCACTGGTTACAAAAGTTGAACAGACCAGTCAAGTGGCCATGGAGGGGAGCTTTTCAAAGACTCAGTCCCCCTCCAGGAGGCTCTGTTCTGACATTTGGCAAATAAGCAATTGACACCTTGTGCTATGATTTAGAATCACACCCACGATCCTGAAGAGAGAAGGGGATTTTGCCCCTGGCAGAAGCTTCCAGGAGCATGCACACACGTACCCCTAGAGACATGAGTAGGGTCAGAGGGGAGAGTGTTGTCAGGATAGAAAGGGATCACCTGTGTCACTTCACCAAGTCTCTCTCATTGCCACATCACTGTTCAACATACAGACGTCATTCCCAAAAATAAACCACAGATAAAAAGTAGAAAGATGGTTCTCCATCTATTTTTTAGGTAAATTTGGGGAGTTCAAGAGTCCAGCTGCCTCCAACGATACCATGTTCATTGAGTAAAAATACCTTTTAGCAAGTTGTCCTAAATCATTTTTTTAATTAGTACTCTTTTTTTCCTACTAAGTATTGGTAATTTAATAGCTCTGTGAAAAGTGCTATTGAAGCAAGAAAAGTGAGTGTTTTCTAATTTCTTCTCTGGGAGATTTATCTATTAATCAAATATCTTAATTCTCTCCATACTTAAAAAGGGCATTTTCAAAGTGACTTTCCCAGCCACCCTGGATCATTCCTCAAGTTTTTATTATCTGTTTTTTAAATGTGTACCCAATGTGGACTCTCTTCTTGAGGCCAAGCTGTTTGAGAAAATTTCTATGGAAATTTTGTGGGAAACCACCAGCGGTGTTGGTCTACCCGAGAGGGCAGGGCACTTAGAACCTGGGAGAATCATCCCCTGCGATCCTGTTTGTTGGCCTGTTGTTCTAATGGGTACAAGTAGAGTTAAGTATGTAGGTCTGCCTTTGGTATTCTGTTCTATCCTTGACATCTCAACCCTTCTTCATCACATTATCCCTTTCCAACTCTATCTGTCAATAATTCCCTGTGCTCAGGGCACTTTTCTGGGCACCAGCATGCAGAGAGAGGCCTAGGCCATATTCCCTGCCTTCAAAAGGACTTTATGCTTGGGGCACCTGGGTGGCTCAGTGGGCTAAAGCCTCTGCCTTCGGCTCAGGTCATGGTCTCAGGGTCCTGGGATCGAGTCCCGCATCGGGCTCTCTGCTCAGTGGGGAGCCTGCTTCCTCCTCTCTCTGCCTGCCTCTCTGCCTACTAGTGATCTCTGTCTGTCAAATAAATAAATAAAATCTTAAAAAAAAAAGACTTTATGCTTGATAGGAAGAGGGGATGAGCATGTCTGACTAAACACAATGTTCTATATGCCACGCCTGGGGTGTGAGCAAAACGCTCAGGGGCAGTTCTTTTATCTATGTAACAAATGCTGGTAGAGCACTTACTATGGACAGGACGTGCAGGCCATTAGCAGTATTAACTTATTTAATCCTCACAACAACTCACAAGATGGATACTATCACTATCCCTTTGCTCTGGTGGGGAAACTGAGGCACCATGTGGGTAAATAGCTTGCTCGGGTCCCACAGCCAATGTCAGCGCCAAGTTATGAGCCCAGGCACACTGGCTCCCAAGTTCATGCTCCTATCGGGAACGAGGCCTCTCAAAACCTCTTCTCCCCCAAATTCAAAGGTGCTTAAACGAAACCAGCCACAGATGCAACACGCTAGCTGAGAGTGCGACAGGACTCGGTGAGGAAGTGGCATTTACCCTGAAACCTAGATGATGACTAGGAGTTAACGAGGCTAATGGACAGGAAGTGGGCTGCAAGTCAAGGTTCTGGGTGGAAAAAAAGTGAGATATGTTCTAGGAATTGAGCAAAGCCACGTGGCAGGAGGGGGGAGATGGAGGAGGAAAGTCGCTCAAGGAGCAGCTGAAAAGTGGTCCTAGACCATAAGTTTCAGCACCAAGGATAGTCTTGTAGCGGGGTTCCCCAAGAACAGTAGGTGTCTAGCAAAGGGTGTCAGTAGGGGGCTGAGAGTGTCAGCTCTGTGTTCTCCAGCAATGACGCTGGCCTCTGGCACATGGAGTGGGCTGGAAGGAGCCAGAGCGGAAGAGACCCGTGGGGAGGCAGCAGCCGGGAGAGAGCTGACAGTCCCTTGGAAGTGTGGGGACCGGTAAAAGGGGATTCAAGAGGAGGTAGCTGTGACAGGAGATGGTGACCGATCATGAGGGTGGGGGGAGGGAGGTGTCTGTGATGGCTTTAAATATTCTGAACATCCATGGTGTCAGGGAGCACTGGAGGTGGGGCGGGGTGGCGGGGTGCACCCCCCACACCGTTCACCACTCCCCCAGCTCACAGATTCCCTCAGGGCTCCATGTCTTTGGGCCTGTGAGTATCTTTACCCTCTCCCTCTGAGCGGTCCTCCTCAGAGATTCGGCTTAGACGTCGTTCCTCTGTACACACATGACGTGCTGGGCCCTGGACCAGGAACCCGGGCAGACATGCTCTTGTCTGGGCCTCACGACATCCCTGTGAAGGAGATATTGCCATCCCTGTTGACAGATGACGGATCAGAGAAGGTCCAGAGTCAGCCAGTCTCCCAGGGGGTAGGTGGGAGGGCCCACAGATGCCCAAGGCCTCCTTCCCAGTGACCCTGAGGGAAAGGTGAGCTTGGCCTGGGCCCCTTCTCCTCAGAGGCATTCAGGTCACTCCCCATGCAGAATAGAGATGTGACTCAAGGAGCAGTCCGTCCTGTGGGAGGTAGGGGGACCTCAGTAAGAAGCATGGCTGAGGACTGCCGGACCCAAAGCCGGTGTGCCCCATATAGCATGCTTCTCCTTATGTCTCCAGACTTTGTCCCAGGGAGGACCACCCGAGCATCAGGCAGCCAGGGTGTCTCTGTGCTTCCTAGAAACAGGTTCCAGGGAACAGATAGCCCCCAGCTTCCTCTCCAGCCGCTCTTTGACACAGACCCTCCACTCTAACTGTGCCGCTCTTGTGTGCCACTGTCCCTTTGCTTGTGTCTGTCCCCCAGCCTGGCTCCCCCTCTCTCTTTAATGTGCCCAGAGAGGTGCTAAACATTGGCTTGGTCTCACCTGGAGCATCCCTTGCACATCTCCTTAGGGTGGGTGAGGGTGAACCGCCGTCCCAGTTTGCTTGCCCTAAGGAATCTCCTGGTTCATGGGACTTGTGGCACTCAATCAGGCAGTCCCATGTAAACCAAGACAGCTGGTTGCCCTAGTTAGATGCCTGGATTGCCTCCGCCTGCTGCAAGCCCAAGTGTCCAACTGTGTTGTACTCGTTGGTTCTCTCCTGTGTGCTCCCCTCCACAGTAGCTACTACGCCTCCTTGAGATCCCGGACCCTG
Source organism: Lutra lutra (assembly GCF_902655055.1). Classification (NCBI taxonomy): domain Eukaryota; kingdom Metazoa; phylum Chordata; class Mammalia; order Carnivora; family Mustelidae; genus Lutra; species Lutra lutra. The sequence goes on from NC_062284.1 coordinate 39,668,839, forward strand.
GAGATCTGGGCATTGAGTGCAGTCAGGGCATGAGTGGGATGAGTGGATGAGAGGAGCACGGAGCCAGGGTGCCCATGGTAACGGATCGCTCCCACTACCCAGCAGTCAGAGGGGGGCAGCACGGCAGCCAGAGGGTACCTCACTAAAGAAGGACAGGAGCAAAATGTGTGGCCTGCAGAAGACTGAAGGCTGGCCCACGAGAGCCAAAGAACTGGTTTTGCTTGGTGTTTGTTTGTTTGTTTGTTTGTGTCATTTGCCAGCTGGAAGCTTGGGGGATAATGGAGAGGAATCCTTCCTAGATGCATTGAACTTGAAAGAATCAACGACAGGTGCTTGGCAAGCAAACAACCAGACAGCGAGCTAGCACAGGAGACAAAGAACAACAAGAATCATAAGCACAGGGAGGGTTCCCCTCACCAGGCCTCTTGGTGAGCACGAACCCGCCATGGGTGTGAGGTGGAAGGTGGGGTGTGCTTTCCTCCCGCGTGTCCCACTTTGTGTGAGCATCTTGTTGCCCGGAGTGTGATTCTAGTGTACAAAGACACTTATTTTTCTTCTCTTTTTTTTTTAAAGATTTTATTTTATTTATTTGACAGGGAGAGATCACAAGTAGGCAGGGAGGCAGGCAGAGAGAGGAGGAAGCAGGCTCTCCATGGAGCAGAGAGCCCGATGCGGGGCTCCATCCCAGGACCCTGGGATCATGACCTGAGCCAAAGGCAGAGGCTTTAACCCACGAGCCACCCAGGCGCCCTGTCACTTATTTTTCATTCAACCTGGCCTTCATCAGATGATCCGCTGGGAAAAACACATACCCTGTTTTATTGCACTTACTGTATTGCACTCCACAGAGATTATGTTTCTGACAATCTAAATGTTTGTGGGAACCCTGCATTGAATGAATCTGTCCGCACCATCTTTCCAACAGCATTTGTTCACTTTGTGTAATTCTAGCAATATTTCAAATTTTTCATTATTATCCTATTTGTTATGGTGATCTGTAGTCAGGGATTATGGCTTCCTGAAGGCTCAGATGATGGTTAGGCTTTTTTAGCCATAAAGTATTTTTTAATTAAAGTATGTACCTCTTAGACTTAATTCTATCGCATGCTTAACAGACCACAGTATAATATAAACGTAACTTTATTTGCTCTGGGAAACAAAAAAATGCATTGGACTCACTTTATTGTGATACTGGTTTTCTTGTGGTGGTCTGGAAATAGCCCACACTATCTCCTGCATGAGATACGCCTGTTTTGGCTGAACTCCATCCTGTTTGAGTGATTACGAGAGTTTCAAGGGCGGTTCTAACCACACATAACATGCTGACTTTAGAACCCTCGTGAGTGAGACTTGGGGCCTTCCAGTCAAATACCCTGGGGTCCGAGTCCCAGCTGGGCTTGCAGAAACTCAGTTTGCTCTCATGCCAATGGGGCTACAGGTGTTGACTCTACTTTCTAGGGTTGTTGTGAGGAGTAAAGGTGGTGATTGCACAACGCATAACAGAGTGCCTAGGACATAGTAAGTACTCACTAAACACTTGCCATCGTTCCTTAGCAGTGGGAACAGCACTGCTTTTTTTTTTTTTAAGATTTATTTATTTATTTATTTATTTGAGAGAGAGAGAGAGAGAGAACGTGAGAGGGGAGAAGGTCAGAGGGAGAAGCAGACTCCCCATGGAGGTAGAAGCCTGATGAGGAAATCGAACCCGGGACTCTAGGATCACAGCCTGAACCGAAGGCAGTTGCTCAACCAACTGAGCCACCCAGGTGCCCAAACAGCATTGCTTTTGTTGGGCACTTGGAACCTCTAAAAATGAGAAAACTACATAGTATCAATCTGGGCATTTCCAGATAGTCCCTTAATAAATAGCTTCCAGAAGATTTGTCACTTAAAACTGACTGCATTTTGGTTTCTCGGTTATCCGTCACGTTATTTCCTATCTGATGGTTCTTGCTCCAGAAACAATACAGCCCAAACAGGCTGACTGATCAGTACACATTTCCAGAACACATACCATCATTCAGAAGCACTTTTCTCGGCAATTAGCGGGTTTAGCAAGATTTTCTTTCCGCTACACCCCCACACCCCGGTACCTCTCACACCTTAAGTCGATCATAACAGTTATTTTAAGGAAATTCAGCTGATGTGTTTGTGGGGTTTGAGGTAAGCTTGTGTCCACCATGGACATATCATAAAACCCTGCTGTCAGGGACACTGTGAGCATGTGGCCAGGAGGCTGGAGGTCAGGAAAACCAAACTCTGCCCCCGAGAAGCTGTGTGGCCCCGGGCAGGCTGCTTTGCAGCTCCAGGTCTCAGTTGCCTCATCAGTAAAGTAAGGAATTGGGCTTACTCAATCCCCAAGTCCCCTTCCAGCTCAAGAATTGGGTGGTTCTCTGAGACCAGGGCCTACACGCCAGTTGGCCACTGAATTTACACGGGGCCACCAAAAGCCCCAGTTTCCTTATCTGTGCCACTCATCCAACCACTATTAAGTCCCTGTTAGATGCTGGGCACAGTCCTGGCTGCTTAGAGTAGTCCCGGTCATATCCGTTCTGTCTCAGCAACTTGTGGGAATGCCTTGCTTTCAGAGGTAGGCATCTTGGAAAGAAAACAATCCCAAGTTCCATTTCCTTCCTGTCTCTGCCTGGAAGCTTTGGAAGCTGCCTCTCTGACCTGTCCCATCCTCTGAAATATGTCAGAGGAGTAAAGCCCAGGCTTTAGCACAAAGGCGCCAGGTCTGGGGAGAGAGCAAGGTTCCAGGACAGAAGAAATCCTAGGATTTTTGACCTCTCATTATCCAGGCTTGTAATAAAATAATTCTAGAGATGAGCAAACTTCTTCCCCCTCATTCCTCCTTTTGGCAATACCTGGGACCCTGTCTAATATGGGCCATACCCTGGCATCTTCTGACAACCTAGGGATGAACTCCCTTACTACATCTTGCTGGCAGGAGAAACCAAGACTGGGGAGTCCAGACCTACAGCTTGGAAAAGGGGCTTAATCTTGACCTCTGGTTTCATCACCTACAAATGCAGCATTGAGAGCTACTTTATAACGTTGAGTGTGCTTCCCAAGGAGCATTATAAACTATAAAAGCAACACCTGTGATCCCTCTTGGCCTTCCTCCACTTTATGATAATATAGAGCTGACCCACAAAGAAGCCAAAGAGATGGACATTGACATAGAATCTGAATGGCACCAGGAAGTTTTACCTGTCCAAAAATATCTGCCCCATGGCCTGAAATTCAACTCCTGGTGCTCCATTCCAGCACCCTCTTAAACAGGTGTGCTGCCTGGGACCTCCCTGCTTATATTAGAAAGAAAAATGAGATGCACTGGCACCTTGTCATTTTCCAGGACCTTGGTAATACTTCACTCTTTTTTTTTTAAAACCCCCAATGAATGTGAGATAGGGATTATTATTCAATACATTTTAAAAACTGGGAACTTGGGCCAGAAAAAGTTTAGGGAAACTTGCTAGAGGCCCAAATGAGTGGTGGGGTCGGGACTGACCTATGGGTAGGGTCGGGAAGGTGGCAGGCCCGGGGGGGGGGGGGCAGCGGGGAACACAGGACCACTGCCAGGGAGAGGGGTCTGGAGGAGATGGGCACAGGTGCCAGTGACACTGAGGCCACCTCACGGCTTCTAGTGCAGAGACCTCACTGCTGGGCCAGCTCCACGAAGACAACTAGAGTTTCTCCCAGGAAAGAAACAGAGCATATTGAGGCTGCTGACTTTCTGAAAAAGCATCCCTCGTTCCAGCTAATCCGGAACTATTACGTACAGGGCTCTCGAATGGCCCTTTGTCACGGAGTGGGCGGACAGGCACCACAAGTGTCTGGCCCTGCCGCTCCTCTGCGAGCCAGCGCCGCTCACTGGGATCATTACCCTCTTGTCTTCTCACCTTGGGGCAGGGGCCAACGCAAGACGCCCTCTTTCCAAATCAGGCCCATCACACTAGAAACACTTGTATTTTTAGAAGCTGTTTTTTCCCTGATAGCTTCACAACCTCCAATCGGCCACTCTCCCAACGAATATAAATTAAAACACCATAGTGAAGTACGGAGACAGAGTTTCTCCCGTCATCATCTCTGGCTCTCAGAACCCACGTCCAGGAGTGGGTGGAGCCCTGATCTGTCTTTCCAAAGCAACCAGGGAGCAGGAGCGAGCAAGGAGAGGCGTTCCCGGGTGGCTTCCAGCTCTGATGAATGACAGCCAACCAGTTATTAGGGAGGAGAGAAGTACTGACAAAACCTTCAGGTCTCAGAGAGCCCAGAGGCAGGGAGCATAGAGGAGTTTAATTACACCCAGGTGGAAACCTGCCCGCAGCTCACCTGCAAAGAAAAGAGGGCCCCATTAAATCAGCTGGATGGAGTGGAGTTCACGGATATCTAGCCTATAGCCTCAAAGTCATTCTCAGATTTATTCCCTAAAATCTGCACATGAAGAAACAAAAGCACCCCCTGAGATCAGGTCAAAGGAGCCCTGTCAGAAGGGTGGGCGACGCAGTCCTTAGCTCCTGACAGCCACAGCTTCAGGAGGGCACACATCCTGTCTACCCAACCCTGCCCCGAGAGCCCAGAAAAGGTCCAAAACCCGCAGCTCGGAAGCTGGCATTTCAAGAAATGACAGGACTCTCCACCCCCACAAACGCAAGGGAGAAATAACAGGGGCCAGTGCAGCAAGGCAATGCCGGAGAGCGGTCAGGGGTGTGGGTCGGAGCCAGGCTTGGGGTCTCATGCTAACTCTACTGCTTACTAGCTGCGTCACCTGGGACGAGTCACTTTACACCTCAGTTTCCCGGCCTGTAAAGTGGGAGGAGTTTCACTCTCACTTCTATTGTGAGGTTTAAGAGACAACAGGAATGTGAAGCGCCAGCAGGCTACCTGAAACATAAGAGGTGCCGAGGTCAGTTTAATCTGTCCCTCTGGCCCCACCCCCCTGCACCAGAGAGCAAAGTCCTGATGGATTCCCAAGCCATGTCTCTGCGAAATACCAGTTACAGGGCTGTAGCCAGCCATCGGGCACCAACAACTCCATGGTCTGGCCCCGTTGTTCAGCGAGGGGTACCACTCTAGGGACAAGCATTAGGTTCTGGCTCTGGTGGGCACCTGCGATTGCATGACCAGGGGCGCCCAGCATGGTCCCTCCCCTTCCTCCTAGTACTAACCACAGGCTGTCACACAGGAGGGCTCTGGCTCCGGGGAGAGGTTCACAGTGCTGGGAGCGCTGCCTGGCTCATGATCACAGGGGGACCCTTCCCGGGGTGCCAACAGACCTAGAGAGTGGGCAGCCTCTCAGCCTGCACTGTCACACACGCCCCGGAGCTGGGGGCCCACTCAACTGAGCTGCATTTCTGACCCAGACAGATAGCGCAACACAGTCCCAGCAAGCCACAGAGCGCCTGTTGTTCAGCCTTCCCGGCCCAGAAAGGGACCATGCCTGCCAAGTACAGAGGTACCGCCTAGATTCCATCCACAGAAAGACGCTCCCCAGCCCTCCACCCTGAAGCACAACCACTCTCATAGCATGGCCGGGGCTCCACTTGGCCCCCAACTCCCGCTAGACCCTCGGCTCTGTCTGCTCGGCTGGTTGTGAAGGGCCTGTAGGGGAGGTCAGACAAGGGGGAGGGACCTAAACCATGTTCTCTGTCTGCGGCCATGGAAGCTTTATAGTGTATCACTGTAATCGAATAATAGTCCTTCAATTAACTCATCTTGCTGGGATTAATATTACTTTAATATAGAGGGAGCTAGACTAAAAACATATACTGTAGCTTGAATAACTAAACTTTATCCTTCGTATATAGCAGGTCTGTCCTAAGCATTATCTCAATCTAAACCTCCTGCAAGGGTGTGAGGTAGGACCAATCGCTCTATTTTTCAGATGAGGACAATCCAGAGAGGCTAAGTTACTTGTCCCAAACCAAACAGTCCCTACGAGCCCAAAGTCCCACTCGGGGAATCCAGCCTCAGTCCTATGCCACTTGGCACTATAATTGTAGGCTTATTTTGAGCTGCTCAAATTTAATTCCATTAAACTTATGTCACAAAATTGGGGCAACGTGCGGAACTAAGAAAAACAGAAGCAATAAAGACTCCAAAATGCTTGACCTGTATTTCAGTCTTGCCCAATTTGCATACATTAGACCCTAGGGGTCTCTGTTTTTTTAAAATATAGGGCCACATATAAATGGCTCTCTATAAAAATTATATATATATATATATATATATATATATATATATATATATAATACTCCTTAAGTAGTGACTTCATCTCCAAAGGACATTTTCCTGGCCAAAGTCCTGTGAATATGGTCATGGTTAACCCAAAAAGATGTATCAGCTGTGATGGGACTTTGTTCACTGGAACAACTCAGGGGAGAAGAGGTTTTGAGAGTGAGGAAAGGGGCTCTGGCCGAGGTCCTCCTACTTCTCTCTGTCAGAGGTATGTTAGTTATCAATTGCCACATAACAAATCACCTCCAAATCTTGCAGCTGAAAACAACAAACATTTACAATGCCACTGTTACTAAGAACCAGACATCTGGGAGCAGCTGGTGTGGGGCTGACTGAGTGGGGTGGTCCTTTCTGAGGTTGTACCCGAGCTCAGGACCTCTCACAAGGTTGCAAGTCAACAAGGGCTGCGGTCACCTCCAGACTCAACTGGGGCCGGAGAATCACTTACAAGCTCATTCTGGGAAGGGGGAGGAGGGAGGTTATTGGCAAGGCTCAGTTCCTGGCTAGCTGTTGGGCAGAAGTTTCAGTTCCTTGCCGTGGGGGCCTCACCATAGAACTGCCTAGGATGTGGCAGCTGGTTTCTGCCAAAAGCAGAGATTGGAGGGAAGGAGAGAGACTCTGATACAGAAGGCCCCGTCTTTTACAGTCTAATCCCAGCAGTGACATCCTTCTGCTCTCTAAGCACAATGTGCTGGGTACTGTTCTATCTCTTTAAATCTTCACAGCAGTTGGGGCGCCTGGGTGGCTCAGTCCATTAAGTGTCTGCCTTCGGCTCAGGTCATGATCCCATGGTCCTGGGATCGAACCCCGCATCAGGCTCCCTGCTCAGAGGAGAGCCTGCTTCTCCCTCTCCCTCTGCCTGCCACTCTGCCTACCTGTGCTCTCTTTCTGTCAAATAAATAAATAAAATCTTTAAAAAAAAAATCTTCACAGTAGCACTGACATCATAACTATCACCATCTCCATTGTAACAGATGAGGAAACTGAGGCTCAGGGTCTCCAGGACCTGTGTGAGCAGAACCAGAATCAAACACAGGCAGGCTGAGCCCAGGGTGGGCTCTCTTGGGACTGACATCTTTTTCCACAAGGAATATAAACTTCTTGATCACAGGCCCTATTTCTTTTGTACACAGTGAGCATCTGTAAGTATTTGCTCATTAGCTTTAATATTAGTGGAAGGATTAGGCTTCTGTCCTTGGCACTGAAGTATATAGTGAAACATAAACTTTATCCCTACCTTTCCAGAGCAAGTGATATAATACGTTATAACAGATAAACCCAGACTTCCATAGACTCGTAGGATTTGGAAGGAGTATTTTCCCAACTCTTGTTTAATATCATTTTTTTTTTTGAGAGAAAGAGAGAGAGAGACAGTGAGAGAGAGAAAGGATGAGAGCAGGGTGGGGGACCAGAGGGAGAAGCAGAGTCCCCACAGAGCAGGGAGTACGATCCTGGTACCCTGGGATCATGACCAGAGCTCAAGGCAGAACCAACTGAGCCCCCCAGGTGCCCCTGCCAACTCTCATTTTGCAAGTAAGAAAAGGGCAGCCCAAAGAGAGTAAGCGGGTTGCTTCTGATCACATAGCTCAGCAGAACCAGGAAAGGAGCTCTGTCCTGTTGGGAGTCCGGTCTAGGGCAGTGGTTCTCACTGGTCCTCAACTGGAGTGATTTTCCCCCTCACTGCCCCCACCCCGGGACACATCACATTGTCTGGAGACATTTTTCATTGTCACCACGGGGAAGAGGGTGCTACTGGCACCCGGAGTAGAGACCTGGGGTGCTGCTCAGCACCCTACAGTACACAACACAGCTCCCTAGCAAAGAGTCACCCGGCCCCCAATGCCAGTAGTGCTGAGATGGAGAAACCCATCCCAACCTATGGGACTCCCCAATTCCCTCTGAGGAGCTCTGTTCCTGCTTGCTTACGTGTAGTCACCTACCGTCGGACACCTTGTCTCATTCATCCTTGGTTCCAGTGCCCAGCAAAGTATGGGGCATGGAGTGAAAGCTCCGTGAATGAGAAGGAGGGAAGGACAGGGGAGGGAAGAAGGGAGAGGGGAAGAAAGGGTCAAAGAAAGAAGAGAGAATGACGGGAAAAGATATCAGGCTTTTCTGGTGCACAAAGAAAGCCCAACACTACACATCAAGACCTCTGTTCATAAAACAGAAGGCGATTGACTTCTTGCATGTTTTTCCAGAGAGAAGGCTAACTCTGAACACCTTGATCACGCCTCCGCATCATTTAGGCCAATTCTAACAAAGTGAATTAAGGAGAGAACCCAGCTCTGCTACAGAAATTTTCCCCCTATTAAAGTAAGTCCTGATTGATAGGTGTGATGGAGCTGCTGAGGGACAAATGCACTACCCTTTTTAAAAATAACTAGTTCCTCAGAGGCGTCCGCTGGGAAAATTGCAGTAGTTACAGCTGCCACTGAGGAAGACATAATAGACAGCTCTGGCTCCCAGGCCGCCGAGCTGCGGAGGAGGGCTGGCCAGTGGGCCGTAAATCCGAATATCCAAGTACAGTTCATGCCTCTGCCCCCAGCCGAATGACAAATGGCGCCCCTGTCAGACCTGGCGGGTGATGCACTCTCCCCACCCCCAACCACGGTGGGACCATCTGTCAGCCACTCATTCTCAGGAATGGATGAAGAAGGCGGAGAAGTCAGCCTGTGGCTAGTGGGCAAGGAGACGGGGTCTCTGCGCCCAGAGACCTTCTCGGGAAATGCAGCTGCAGCCCCTTGTGGCAAATAAGGCTCCGCTGGCAACTAGAGGAGAACGTGGTTTCTCTGTGTTTTCAGGAGGGCAGGGTGAGCCCCTAGGGAATGCCGTGGAACCATCAGATAGAAACACGCTTGTGCATTCCTCCCCGGCTCCCTCCATCATTCTCCCCAGTGCACTCGACCAGGGAGCCCTCCCCTCTCTGCTCGTGTGCCTCTCCCAGAAGCCAAACGACGCCTCCCGCAGAGTTCTTCCCAGACCCCACACCACGGTGACGCTCTCCCGACTCCATGCCCCGCCCGCCTATATGCCTCCCCGGCAGGTGCCTGGCACGCCTCACCCCATCACCCCATGGGCTGTGTAGATCAGCCTGCCCTTGGCTGCCATCTGTGTGACCCGCAATACCGCCACCACCCCCTGGCCCTCCCCTGGGCCCACCTGCACGGAGCCCGTGGAGCTTAGGTGTGAAGACCCCTTACATGCCCATGCGGCTCCCTAAGCCCTCAACTCTACCCGGTATTGGTGATTTTGTATTCCTTTTCCTAAACAGGACCCCTAAGCTCAAGTCCTGCAGGATCTGGCTCTTCCCTGCCCGCACTGCCCTGCACACGTTGCACAAAATCTTAAAAAGGATTGGAGGATGAAAAAAAAATGGATCCTGACCACGATCACAATTAATTAAGAATCAGTGTTTAACAAGACAGTGAATATTTCCGTTTCCCTTGGGCAGGCTCTATTCATGCTTCCTCTAGTGCTGGACCGAGGGGAAAAAAAAAAAAAAAAAAAAACAGCGGTGCCCTCGATCAGCCAGCCCAGTGGTTCTCAAACTCCAGCGTGTGGCAGAATCCTGTGGACGACTTATTAAAACACCACCTGCTGGGCCCACCCCCAGAGTGTCTGGTTCAGTTAAGTCTAGGGCAGGCATTTCCAAAAATTCCCAGGAGTTGCTGCTGGCCAGAGGACCGCACTCTGAGGACCGCTGAAGAGTCCAGGCGATCTCAACAAGGGTGATGCTTCTCAAAGCGGGGTGAAAAGTGGTTCTTAGGGAAGTGGGGCACAGAAATCTTATTCTTTTTATTACAAACCAGATATACAGCGCAGTGCAGGAACAGATCTGGTGATGTTAAAACTTCATGGATGGGCAATCAGGGAAAAGATGTCTAAAAAGACTCCTTAGGGGGGAATAATGGAAAGAGAGTTAAGAACACTGATCTGGTCCAACTTTCTGCTTGGTACGGAGCCCCTGGCAGCCTGAGCCAGGACCCTTCCCTCCACCCGGCATCTGATACTGTGGACGGAGCACTGGACAGGGAGTCCAAACACCCAGGTTCAAACGCTGTCTCTGCCCAGCAGTTGCTGTGTTCCTTCCACCCAAACCCACGTTCATTTCTATACCGAAATAGAGAAAGACGTGCTGACCAAAACTACCCTCAGAGGGAGAGCTATATGTGGTTGGGGGAGATACTTAAGGAAGCTGTCGCAAGGAGAAGGGTGAGCCCCCAGAGAGCGTGGTGATGAGAGCTGCACGTTAACTGTCTCCCGCTGAGGGTGGGCCTCATGGCCGCCTTGCTTTGCTGAGCAACGGGAGCATGAGAATGCTCCTTTTGAGGGCAGGATACAATAACTCAGCACAAGAGAGGCCAGGCTGGCTCAGAGAAGGACAGAGACCCAGGGTGCTGGTGGCAGCCCAGGACAGAAAGAAATGCCACAAAAACACACACCCGGTCCCGCTTTGGGCAGTCTACTGAGTGGCAGCTGTATGAAGTCTTTCTTCCTCGCCCCTTCGAATTCCACACCGAGTTCCTTGTCTAACTAATGCTCACGGAACTAGGGGGTTCTTTGGGGGTACAGTCAAGAGGGGTCAAGTCTTCATTAATGTGTGGGCTCAAACACAGATTCACATGCGGGACTGTCACGCCCCGGTGTTACACTTCTTATCTCTGCTACGACTGGCCCGGTCTTCCAGGCCCCAAGCTGGGGAGCCGCCAAACCCTGGCATTCACCCAGGCAGGCCTCTTTCTGGCTCCAGGTCTCCGACTTCCTGAGACCTGCTCCCCTGAGTCTCCTCAGGGGGTTCTCCTTCTCGTCTAGGCCCCAGCTCTGGGCCAGTGTGGATCCCACCTCAAGATGCCTCCTGTAGCCCTTTTCTGCATCTCTGGAGCCACACACCTCCTCGGGTTCTTTCCTATCTCCCCCAGAGCACTGGAGCAGCTTCCCCCTTTACACCTACGTTCTGGAAAAGATTTGAGGCAGTTCGGAATGAGCATATTCAAATGCCTCCATCCTGTCCCAGAGTAAATAACCACCTGAAGGGCGCTCTTACTATTTTTTAATGCTTTAAGTTTTTTGTTTCTTTTTTAAATTCTATGCTCTAGTAATTCTTTGGCGATGACAGATCTTCTTCCAGAATGACAAGGAATTTAGAAACATTTTCAACTTATTTTTAACGTCTGCGTCAATGAACAAAGAAATCATAGTTGGTGACAGGATGGGGAGGAAGGAGGAAAGGAACTTAATTAGCTCAGCTTTTACTGGGACTTCCATCGGTACGGGCTGAACTGGAATGTGGCATCTGATTGGGTCTAATCCCAAGAAGGAAAGGTACAATAAATTGCCACAAATATATTTACCAGTTTTTACAACGCCATTTTTAAAATTCTCTGCAGAAGCCAATTTCCTCATGAGGAAATGACTGTGCGGAGATTTTTCAGAATAAGCAAACCCCAGTTTTCTTTCTTAGCGGAAGTCCGTTCATCAGGCTCTAACACGGTGATTCTGAGAACAGACATCAGGGCAATCTTGGGGCAGCTGGCTCTCCCATCCTTCTGGAATTTTCCGCAGCCTGAACTTGGGTAGGGAAACCCGAGGACGACAAGATTAACCTGGTAGCTTTTATGTACCTTGGGGTTAGAGGGTGGGAGTAAAACCACAGCTCAGCCCCATGCCTGGGTAGGCTAGAATTTAATGAAATCCTGGAGCTGAGTGGGCCGAGAGGGAGGCATCGCTGCAGGTCTGGACCTAAGGCCTGGCTCCTTAACTGAAGGGCAAGGCCTGTAAGTTGGAGCCTCGCATGGGTCATGGTGACAGTGACCTTGTCAGTGACAGCTCCTGGAATGTGGCAAGAAGGAGCTCACTTACCACGATGTCATTCTCATTCTTTTTCTCTGCTGTTGCTCTGATGTCCCAGCCTGATTCTGAAACCCCTGGGCCCTTTCTCTCCCCTGAAGTTCCTTAGAACTCTCCACACCTGTCCCGCACATTGCTGTGCCCCATGGCACTCTTTATGCACAGTACCCACCTCCCCACCTGGCCGTACATGCCTGGACAGCAGGCAGTGACTTACCCTCCCGTATTACCTGAGCACTACCAGGCAGGCCTCTTTCTGGCTCCAGGTCTCCGACTTCCTGAGACCTGCTCCCCTGAGTCTCCTCAGGGGGTTCTCCTTCTCGTCTAGAGAAGCACGTAACAGGGGCCAAGTATATATTCCATGAAAAGAGAGAAGCGAGTGCGGAACAAAAGAGAGAAGCTGCGGGACATCTCCTATACTTGTATTTGTAAATGTTGTGCTCACCTCCATGTAAATGTCTCCCTCCTTTGCAAAAGCATTATCATTCAGCTTGCCACCACTCTTGCTTTGTGGTGACAAATGTCAAAGCAGTCAGTTCCAGGTCACTCACGTGTGGTCATTAGGGTATAACGTTCCAAAAGCAGAAGGAAATTTTCTAAAACCGGACTTTCCGTGCTGAAGAGAAGTACAACACAAGTGAGACATGTTTATCCAACCACTTAGATGTATTCAGTAGGCAAGTCTGGAGCTGTTCCTATGCACGGACAGCATATTGGATTTGGGGGTGCAGAAAGATGAGTAAGACCTAGTTACCACGACCCCGAGCAGCTCTCAGCCTGTAAATCTTTTCTAATCATTCAGCAAAGATTCAATGAGCCCATGATGTAATGCAACACTTTACTTGGTCTTTCATTTTTTTAGAACAAACACCCCCATCATACGTGCCAGGCAGCACTAAAGATAGTTACAAACGTCAATAATTTATATAGCTACTTTGTGAACATCAACTTTTATCTTTATAACAACTCTATGAGGTGAAGACAATTAATCAGCGATGACTACAGAGAGGTAATCTCTTTTAATCCTCACAGTTGAATGAGGACAACGTTGCTAATCCTGGAACAAAAATGAAGGAACTGAGGCTCAGAGAAGTTAACCAATTTGCCCAGAGTCACACAGCCTATTAAGTGGTAGAACCAGGAATTTATTTTCCTTCTGGAATAAGAGAACTTGGTGTGTTCCTTAAATTCTGGTCAGAATCTGTCACGGGATTGGCCTGCTAGTGATTCAGAGGCTGGAGGAGGAGGGCAGACGGTCAGGAGAGGTCATTTGTGATATGACTTGAGGGGCAGCACAGGCCCTAGGGTAACTGAGACCCTGGGGACACCAACGCATCTTTGGAAGAACCCCAAGAGGGCTCTGTCTGCATGGGAAGGGCCCCAGCTGTGGTCCCAGGGCCCACCTTCCTTACCTGCCATACAAACAAACACCACCCCTGAGTTTCTTGTCACCAGGAGGTCAGACTTCCCATCCACCTGCTCATTCCAGAGCAGGGTGAGGACAGGGCTCAGCTCCCCCATTGCCCACCAAGAGCACAGGGCACTGACACCTGCCTTTGTGAGGCCCAGCACCTGCTAGGATCCAAGCGCAGAACAAGATTCTGAGAGCAGACAGCAGATGCAGAAGCCATGGAGAGATCACATATCAGGCCCCGTCTGTGACTCTCCTCGGGGGAGACCCACTCTGTGGGGACACACAGCCCTCAGAACCCAGGGTAGACTTTACACACACACACCCTCCCTAGTCCTGTTCCCTCGGGTGGGCATTTTCATAAGAAAACCAAAGAGTCCCACTACCAAACCCATGATCTCTTTGAAGATATGACAGTACATAATTTTCAAGGGGAAAAAAGGAAAAGATTTCTTAGAAAACCCCATTTACCGCAGAACTGCGTACCCCCATTTGAAATCCTTGTCTCACAGAGTACGGCCCCCATGGCATCTTAGAGTAAAATGAGCTCCATCCGGGCTTCTCAGGAACCCCGGCTCCCCGGCTTAAGTGTCTCCTTTATAGTGAAGTTATTCCAGCCCCATCTAGGGCAATAAACTCTCACGGCAGAGGAAAATAAATATGCTGGTGTCAGAAACCGCAGGGCTAAAGCGATGACAGCTGCCTCTTCTAACTTTTTCTTTTTTATACCTGTGACCAGCCTTGGACCTCTCAGAAAAGAGATGGTGTCAGAGTTTCAGGCAGGCAAGACTTCAAGCCAAAGCTACAAAGAAATTCCCCTTAACTCCAGTTCTATCTCAGGAGAGCAAGCCCCCACACCCCGTCCCAATGTCAAAGGGGGCTTTTGGGAGCAGCCAGGTGAGGCAGAGCAAAGTGAGGTCTGGGGACTCCACTGCGATGTCTGTCAACCTTGAGGCCCCTGCTTGATCTCTCCTCGCTGCTCTCAACAACTCATTTTCTAATTTTTTGGTTGTTAAGAACAGATTTCGGTTGTCTTCCTCTTCTTCTCCTTCTCCTGGTAATTTCAAATGTATCAAAAGAAAGGAAATATCTGCCATTGTCAGAAATAAGACCGAAATAACATGGCACCATTAAACACCAGTGTCCTCATCACCAGAAAGCAGCCCAGCGGGAGGAACAGCTCTCTAAGTACTACCAGGTGCCTGTGAACCACATGGCCTCGTTAGCTCAACACCAGGAGAGAGTGGGGCCAGCTGCCCCCGTATGATAAGGCCTATCATGCAGGGTGCCCAGGGGGCTCAGTCAGTGAAGCGTCTGGCTCTTAATTTAGGTTCAGGTCGTGATCTCAGAGTACCTGGGATCCAGCTCCACGTTGAGCTCTGCGCTCAGCAGGGAATCTGCTTGAAGATTCTCTCCTCTGCCCCTCTCCTACCCCAGAAAATAAATAAATAGATAGATGGTAGATGATAGATAGATAGATAGATAGATAGATAGATAATAAGGCCTGTCATGCTTCTGGTGGCAAAGAAACGATCTCCCAGTTCTTGAGTGGTACCGGAGACACGAGCACAGAAGAACAGAGCTCACGTGGTCAGACATTTTCACTCACATGAGGCTTCAAAACCTGAGCCCCATAGAAGCCGGAGTAACCACTCAGGCAAAGAGAATGGGAATTGTTCAGGCGCCAGGCATCAGAGGGTCCCCAACGTTCTGCAGCACCTGAAGCCTGACGTGCCATGCTGGAAGAGAAGACCTGTCCTCACATGAGAAATGTCCTAACGGGCAGGGCAGCCACAAGAAGGCTGTTGGGGTGCTAGGCCAGGCTGGGGCCGGTGGGGGCAGACACAGACCCACGTGCCAATCTGACGGGAGCCTCTGCTCCATGCGCTCCCCTCCCACCCTGCCCCTGACCAGCCAGGTGGCCTTAGGCGGTTCATCCAATCCCTGAGTCTCAACGTCTTCCTCTTTCAAAGTGGGATAATAAAAGCCTGGTCTACTTCATAGGGCTGCTGAGAGGACCAAGTGATGTAATGTACCAAAAAAGGCATTTAGAACAGGGCTCGGTGCACAGGGAGTGCTCAGTAGCCGTTGTAGGGCCAGCAGCCTGGTGGGCCGGGATCTCTCTGAGGCGGCACAAGCATTCCATGAGTCTAACAGTAGACTGTTTGCATGACCCAATCCACTGCTGCTAGAATGTTCCTCCCCTTATGGTACCGAATGTGTTTCCTTCATACTCCACCAGGCTCATACCAGCCTTTCTCTTCTTTGGCTAAATATCCCTTCAACGGGTCCTCAGGTGACGTGGTTGCCAGTCCCCTCACCCTTACATCCGTCTTCAAGGAACGAGCTCAAGTTGCTAACTCTCCAGCTCTCCAGCCAGTTCCCACCCAAACCAACGGTCCAAGGCCAAAACCATCACCCCCGTCACAGAGCATCCACTTCCATTCCCGGGACTTCAGATCGCATTCCTGGGGCTGTGGGCCGCCGGTCAGCTCTGCGGGAGCCAGCGCCATGCAGCCCCACAAGGGCCCGTTCGCCGGAGGTGGCTGCTCCTCCTTGGTCCGCCCCCACCCCCACCACCCTGGGCCTCTGAGAGAGGAATCCAACTGCTTGGAGTCTCCTTAGGCAGCCAATCTGGAAGGAATTCCTTAGAGGGGATGGCAGTCACCTCGGCTGCACTCCTGTCCTCACGGAATGCGCCCTGCCTCGGCTGCGCTTGGCCCCCTCTACAGCCCCTGTCTGCCCTGCTCTGTCTCACACAAACCCCTGTGTGGGACTCCTTCCCCCACAACCTGTGCCTTACACCTGGGCCTCCTTAGCCCAGGACAGGAAAGACCATTTAGCAAAGAGATGGCCACACCGCCCACGGCGTAGCTAGGGACAAGGGCGTTGTTTTGTTGCCTTCGTTGATCTTTAAAACCACGGCAGTGCCAGAACCCAGAAATAGAAGCCACAGCCGGCCTGCGTGGGGGTGGCACACTGGCTCAACTCTGCCACAACTGAAAGGGCACGTTTCCACAAAAGACACTCGGCCAGCTGTTCCAGGATGGCCACTGGTGGGGGGAGGGGCCCTGCTTGCGAGCTCAGGGGCTGAGGAGAAGGCCCAGCAAAGGGGCCCCAGGCACCCTCCACTCACCCTTCATTCCCAGTCAACTGCCCACAGTTCCAAACCCAGACTCTTAGCTTCTAAGAAACCCATGCGGGTGGCAATATTCTTTCTCCGGGTGCTACCAGCTGTCAAGAGGCCCCCTCTGATAAAACAGTAGTGTTCTTCCTGGAGACACAGGCTCAAATTGTGCTAGACTCCAAGCCCTGCTGGCTTCCCCCACCCCCGACCCCTGCTGAAGGCAGACACCACTGGGTGTGTTGGGCCCACCAGACAAATACCAACACATTTACCTGTATTGATCCACTCAGAAACAACTGGTTTTCATAATGGTGAAACTATTTGGAGTTCCTCCTTTCTCTTACCTTCTCAAGTACCGCCTTTTTTTTTTTTTTAAGATTTTTATTTATTTATTTGACAGAGATCACAAGTAGGCAGAGAGGCAGGCAGAGAGAGAGGAAGGGAAGCAGGATCCCCGCTGAGCAGAGAGCCGGATGCAGGGCTCGATCCCAGAATCCTGGGATCATGACCTGAGCTGAAGGTGGAGGCTTTAACCCACTGAGCCACCCAGGTGCCCCTCAAGTGCCTTCTTAACCAAAAGCAAAAACTATGTTCTCTTTTTTGTCTCTGAAAAAAAAAAAATGAAACTAATGTAAGCCAAACTACCTTGACTTGACTTAATTCACTACTAAACACACAAATGGGATCACCCCTGTTCTTGGAGTATGATCTGTCTGTCATCTGTCTGCAAGTCACATGACATATCTGTGGTTGAATTACTTCTTTGAATTATGCCTTCCCCGTCCTCCCAGGAAAGTACAGGTAGTTGTTCCACTTTGATAACCAAAGAGGATCACCAAAGCGACCCCTCCTAAAATAAGGAGAAAGTAGTGGTCCCTGGGATGAATTTCAGCTTCTGGAATTCTGGAATGCAGAAAGGGCAGTTTACCAGTAACTTTAAAACCTAGACCTAGACTGCCACCCTCACGTCCATGAGACCCGTCATCCCCAGAGCAGTAGTGAGTCCCGCCGGTTCCTTTCGTGACAAGTGACCTGAGCACACGTGCTGGGAGTTTTACTAGGGCTCAGTGGTTCCTGTGGGGGTGGAAAGAATCTTAACACTCACACGTTGATAAAACAGAAAATGCCTTTCCTAGCTCCCTGCTTTCCTGTGGGCGCCTCCCCACCCTCTTTATTAGTGTTGAGCTAAGTAAATGTGTTAATATGGGAACGTTTGCATGCATCCCCTTTGCTCTGAAATGAAGCTGTTTTCTTTCCCAAATGCAGTGCCGGCAGCTGAGGGAGCTACTTTAAGACTGAAGTTGTTTCTGTAAAGGTTCTCATCAGTCCTGGCTTCTTCAATGCCTTTTTCT
This sequence comes from Lutra lutra, assembly GCF_902655055.1. Lineage (NCBI taxonomy): Eukaryota > Metazoa > Chordata > Mammalia > Carnivora > Mustelidae > Lutra > Lutra lutra. The sequence goes on from NC_062284.1 coordinate 39,686,816, forward strand.
CCCCATTACTTCTTGCATCTTGTCTAGGGTGAAGAACCAACCAACGTGTCCTACCTTGGTGAAAGGACTGTGAGGTTTTCACTCTTCCCTCTTGCTACTTTTTCTCACCATTCTACGCATCTTCCTTTCTTCCTGCCTGGCTTCTCAGCCCTACTCTCTCTGGGGTACGAGTGGCAGCCAGTCCTCCTCCCTTTACAACCCCCCAGAGCACTCGTGTCCCATCCTAAATCAAGGCAGACCGCGGGCCATAACTCTTTTGGTAACTGCCAAAAGGAATAATGAACAAAACCAAGCCAAATGAAGTACAATATAGAAGATATGTGGGGAATGGGGGCGAGGGGGAGCACATGGTCAGAATCCTCTCTTCACTATTTACTCAAATCTGCAAGTTCTCAGTGTTGTCTGGAAATACATCAGTCTATAGCCAATGGTTCAGAGAGCATAGAATCCATCGAACTCAACACCTTGCCTTCCAGCCAAATGATGAGCCGCACTTGTCATTCTAATTCCAGCCCAAGTCTTCCTGAATGTCCCTAACTCCTGCTGGACATTCCACAAATCTCGGGTTTTCTGAGTCAGCCAAGGGTGATTGAGAAAGCCACGACTGTAGAATCAGGAAGATTCAGACTGGAATCCTAGAGAAGCCACCCACTAGCTACAGGAAGGTGATTTGTTCTGAGTGTCAGTTTCCCTAGCTGCAGAGGGAAGCGATGCCATACAACCCAAGGGCCTGAGTGAGAATTACACGAGCACATGCTAGCCTAGCAGGTGTTCAGTAAATACATATAATCTCCTTCAAAATTCGGGGTGCCTGGGTGGCTCAGTGGGGTAAGCCTCTGCCTTCAGCTCAGGTCTTGATCCCAGGGTTCTGGGATCCAGCCCCACATCGGGCTCTCTGCTCAGCGAGGAGCCTGCTTCCTCCTCTCTCTCTCTCTTTCTGCCTGTCTCTCTGCCTACTTGTGATCTGTCAAATAAATAAATAAAATCTTTAATTCTCCTTCAAAATTCACTTCTTATCACCACTGGCATAGCCCTAGTTCTTTCATGCCTTTCTAAAGAATAACAGCGAGAATATGGCCCACCAGCTCTTCAGCAAGCCTGGGCCCTCCATGGGCTCTGCTTTGCCATGTCATTCACAGGGCCCTTGTCTTCTGGATCCAGCCCCAGCCTGTATGGCCTGGCGATCAGGAATCTCTCCCATTACTACCTGATAGCACGTCTGTGTTGGGAAGCTTTTGAAAAGCACTATATGCAAGTACTTCCTACTACAATCATGAGAATTCTGTCAATGGGAATCAACCATACCTTTGCCAGTCAAAATTTAGTCTTGCACTTGGTATGACCAATTACATGAATTCAGAACAGAGGAGTTTTTAAAAACAGCAAAAGCTATTTATATACTATTTTATTTCCATAAGACTTCAATCGATCCCACAGTTAATAAAAATGTACAAATACAGGGATTATATTAATTCCTCCATTCAGGTGACACATTTATTTAGTACTTTCTGTATACCGACACTGTGCTGGTGCTGGGGACAGAGTGACAGACACAATGGAGGAGAACTCAGCTCCCCAGTAGAGGAAACAGATACTTTATTTCATCAATTCTAAAGCACGCATTTCTTCCTATTTAAAATGTGTTTGAAATTAGAGGATACCTTACAAATGCTGAGGCTAAGCCATGGCTGTGAGATTGATCAGAAATGCTCATATTATCATCAATTCAACTGAGTTTTGTGTATCGTTGGGACTTCATGGGTCAAGCTTTATTGCCAATTCAAATGTTTTTGAAAAGACTAACCTATGATTTGCATGCAAAAAGGCATGGAGATAATGGGAAAGCATATATGTGACATTTATTCTTGGAGATATGACAGCTATCCCATAATTTTTTACAAAGTAACAAACAAATGGTTTATGGGAAGAAAATCACAGTATCTGGAACAGTGCTTTACTGATCCATGTGCAAAAGGATTGTCCATTAGGCTCCAACCAAGGAAACTGCCAAACCCGCAAAATAGATGAAAGAAGTCTCAAGCATTGAGAGGCTACTGTGACCATTCCTTGCATGACACAGGGCTATCATTAAGGCCTCGTGTCAGAGCTTAATTTGTAGCCTTCTTTGTTCCTTTTTTGTAGTATATAAAGCAGTGGTGTATCATACTAACCATGGCATGTTAGGCTCAATGAAATACTGTTATAAATGAGTAAGCAAAACAAAATTATTCCAGGTCTTGAAAAATGTTATGAAACAATTGGTGAAATTCTAATAGGGAATAACAGAACAACTTGATTTACACAGAGAGGTCAAGAAAGGCCTCCCTGAGGTGAAGGTGAAGCTGAGGAGAAGCCAGACCTGCAAAGAGCCAACAGAGCATTCCACGCAAAGGGTATGGCTAGTGCAAAGGCCCTGAGGTGGGAAAATGTTCTGTGTTCTGGGAGGATTTTATCACTGGTTGTAGGTGCTGGTATGCTTAGGAGCTTGTAACAACATCATGATGCCACAATCAAGTCCTACACATAGCTAACCTGACATATAGCAAGCATCATAATAAAAGTAATTGGAAAATTATAGAAATATTTATGAAATATTTTTAGAAAGATTTGTGATAAGTTTAAAATTTATAGAAATATTTATACAAGTAAATTATAGAAAAATTTAGAAATATTATGGAAATTATAAAAATACTTCATCCTGATAAATATGTAGGGTCTAATATAGTCTGATTATTCCAGTAAAGGCAATACTCATTGGCTTCGCCACCCACAAAAAAATTCAATAGTAAATAATTACGAAGGGAGGAGAATGAATACCCAATTCAGATAAGATAAATCTCACTTTTCTGCCCTCTTTACCTTCAGTGTGTTATTCTCTGACATTGTCCTATGCCTCATCTTGGCATTATTCACAACCATATATTTTTCAGAAATACTATAAATCGCTTCAAACCAGTGGATAGTTTGGGTCAAGAGATTTCCAGGAGTTTAGAAGCATGTTAACCTCAAATTCACCAGTCTACCGTTAAGTAAACTAGTTAATTCCCCATTGCCAACATGCCACCATATTAGTTTGCTTACATTCTAAAACACCTCAATTGCCCTTCCAGGACTTGCTTTCAATAGCTAATCCTTTTATTTGTGATGCTATTCTTTTTACAGCATCTACGATGCACAAACTAAGCTCCACTGACAGGCAAAGAAAGGAAAGCTTGGGCAGGACAAATGACTTTCTCCAGACCACCCAACTGGTCAGAGCAAAGACTACAGCCCAACTTGGGGCTCTTTCATGTTCTTAAGTAGGTCATGCAACCTCAAAAGTAAAGCCAGGAGAAGTGTTAAACTGGGGGTTGCCAGATAAAATATAAGACAGCCAATTAAATGGGAATTTCAGATAAATAGTGAATACATTAGATATAAGTGTGTCCCAAATATTGTATGGGACATACATATATGAAAAAAGTGTGCATTATTTTTCTGCAATTCATATATAGCTGGCTGTCCTGTACTTTGATTTGCTAAGCCTTCCTAGTTAAATGGGCCTGGACTGTTCTTTCCCACCATTCTCTACCTTTGTACCAGTCTGTGTGGTTACTCGATCTCTCCTTCTCTTACAGTCCATCATATCTCATCATAAGGTCTCTCCATACCTCTTCTCAGTCTACACACTAGTGTACCCTCCCCAAGCGTTAGCGTGGAATAGCATGTGGGCTGTTTATATCCCTGCAGAGTTTGTACTCGAAGCCGGGCCCTCCACTCTGTGTACTATTCTTTTTTTTTTTTAAGATTTTATTTATTTATTTGGCAGAGGGGGATCACAAGTAAGCAGAAAGGCAGGCAGAGAGAGAGAGAGGAGGAAGCAGTCTCCTGCAGAGCAGAGAGCCCGATGCGGGGCTCGATCCCAGGACCCTGAGATCATGACGTGAGCCGAAGGCAGAGGCTTAACCCCCTGAGCCACCCAGGCGCCCCTCTGTGTACTATTCTTATAGCACGTTTTATGTAAGGGGACTCGGCCTCTGTGGCCGAGAACAGAAGTAGCAAAATGGCCCAAAGAGCATCAGAAGAGAAATAAGGAGCTAGGAAGTTCCCGGCTAACTCAGGCAACTTCCGTGCTCAATCCCAAACAGATTGAGCTGGGTAGCACCTACCCCAGCCATAGGGTACCCTGCTGTGAAGGCTCACCATTAGGATTCCCTGGGAGACAGACAGGCCTGATTTCAAACCCATGTTTTCCCACTGACTGGCTGGGGGACATGAGCAAGTCACTGAGCTTGCACCCTCCATCCTCTAACGTGGGGTTCTAAAGCCTCCTGTGAGAGGCCGCTGGGAGATAGAAGGAAATCACTTTGCAAAGGGCCTGGCTCTCAGCCTTCCTCACTGAACCTCCTGCAGCTTCCTAAGCAGGGTCCTTGCTGGCACCTTTGATTCACCAGTCAGCAGAGAGGCACAAAGATGTGCCCACAGAATGGGAGGACCGAGCCAAGCAGAGAGACAGCAGAGCAAGAGCCGCCCTCTGAACCGTGGTTGTGAACCTTCTGTGGCCCCAGCCCAAACTCATCGGTGGCAAAGAGAACAGCTTTCGTAGGGAAGACTGTCTCTTTCCCAGCATCACTCCCATGGAGAGAGATGATGTCCCACAGGTTGCCATGAGTCTCCTCACTGTCCCGACCACAGAAAAACTTACACATGCTTCTTTAATCCACGGGCATGTAGACTAATAGAAAATGGAACCCTCCATGTGCCAGGCACTATGCTCGAGAGTTTATAGAATTCTTACTTCATATAAAGCACTGTTAGAAGGTCATAAGGCTTAACCTTGTCTATTTTAGTTCCTGTTTCATTCCTAGTATCTAGCTTAGCACATAACTTCTTAATACATGTATATTCTTTTTGTTCTATTAAATATATGAATAGATGAATTCATATTCATATTATATATATTATATATATACATATTATATATATGAATAGATGAATAGAATGAATGAGAGGATATCACTAAAACCCCTGGGACATCATTGGCACTCAAGAAATAGTAGCTTTGGGGCGCCTGGGTAGCTCAGTGGGTTAAGCCTCTGCCTTCAGCTCAGGTCATGATCTCAGGGTCCAGGGATCAAGCCCCGCATCGGACTCTCTGCTCAGCGGGGAGCCTACTTCTCTCTCTCTCTCTCTCTGCCTGCCTCTCTGCCTACTTGTGATCTCTGTCAAAAAAATAAATAAAAATCTTTAAATAAATAAATAAAATAAAAAACTAGAATGAAACCATACCACAGTGGTGATCTCTGATGATGGGATTACAAGTCATTTCAGTTACTTTTCTTTATACTTCTGGTATCTTTTTCTATTTTTTAAGTTTCCTACAGTGAATTCCCTTATGAATTAAAGAAGGTTTGGGGGCGCCTAGGTGGCTCAGTCGTTAAGCATCTGCCTTCACCTCGGGTCATGGTCCCAGTGTCCGGGTATCGAGCCCCGTATCGGGCTCCCTCGTTGGCGGGAATCCTGCTTTCCCTCTCCTAGTCCTCCTGCTTGTGTTTCCTCTCTCGCTGTGTCTCTCTCTGTCAAATAAATAAAATCTTTAAAAAAATAAATCTTTGGGGTGCCTGGGTGGCTCAGTGGGTTAAAGCCTCTGCCTTAGGCTCGGGTCATGATCTCAGGGTCCTGAGATCGAGCCCCGCATTGGGCTCTCTGCCTGCTTCCTCCTCTCTCTCTCTTTGTCTGCCTCTCTGCCTACTTGTGATCTCTGTATGTCAAATAAATAAATACAATCTTTAAAAATAAATAAATCTTTTAAAAAATAATTTTTTAAAAAAGAATGCTTGGGTTAGGCTTTTTTGATTACTTTCATTTTGCTTTTTAAGGGCGAAAAGGCCATCTAAGGGAGTAGCAGGGAATGATGTGAAAAATGAGGACATGAGGACAGGGCCTTGGAGCCAGGGGAAAAGCCAGGAAGGAAGATGAATGAAGGATCAGGAGCCACACAGCCTGGAAAAGCCACAAGGATCGAAGGCCAGGGGGGTGACTTCTCTAGATCCAACAGTCTGTTAAGAAGGCAGATAGAGTCTGGGACCTGTCCCATTGTATCTTCGAGCCGCCTGGTCTTGTAGCTGGAGCTGTAGTAGAGGCACATGTCCCAAAGTAAGTTACCAAACATGGACTGAGGGTCAGCTGCGCAGAGTACCAGGCTCGGGCTAGGGGCTGGAAGATGAAATCGTGGTCCCCATCCTCAGAGAGCTTACAGTCAATGTGGGGATGAGACACGGCCGTAAACGAGAGCCCATCGCAATGAGGCTCAGTCCACAAGCTGTCTCCAGACCCCACTGCAAAATTCCATCTTGGACCTCCATCCAACTAAGCAAAGCAAAAAAACACCAACCAAAAGTTCAAAAAAGGAAAAAGGAAAAAAAAAAAAAGTCCATAGAAAAGGAAACACAGAGAAGCACAGAAAAGTGGAGGGGGGTGAGTGGGACTCCAAACTGATGACTGCTTCATCCCAAAGGACGTCTGACCTTTGCGAGGTATCATGCCACTGAAGATGTCAATTTTTCACAGCCCGCAACCCCCAGATTCCACTTGGCACAGCCTGGAATCAAGGAGTTCATTTAATGGAAGCACAGCCGATTCAGATTTTTCTAAAATTCCACATTCCGTTCTGCCAAGAAGCTGTTTTGAAAGATGACACTCCCTTGATGTGAATTTGCAGCCTGCCCCATTAACAGGGCTTCACTCAGAAAACATTTTTAGATCGACCCCGTTCCAGACACTTGCTCCCAAGGACAAACTAGGAGAAATTCTGCACCAGCTCAAACCTTTCTGAGCTCTTTGATGATCAGAAACGAGGGAAAATATTAGAATGAATGTGATTAATCCAAATATTCTCAACAACCTTCAAAGCAAACCGCACAGCTCCCGCAGAGTCAGCCCCTGTGGCCCTGATTCCTATTAGCCAAGCCAACCCCTTAAAAATAAACAGATCTCAGAACAATGGGGGGAAGTGTTTAAAAAAAAATCAAAGGTGAGGAAAAGAAAAAGGAAGAGGAAGCAGGTAAATGAATGAGGAGGAAAGAGGATGGCTGTGATGAGCAGTTTCATAAAAAGAAAAATGTGAGGGGCTCAAACCGCACCGCCCCCTCCAGGAAGGCCCCATGGTTCACTTTTGTGCCACTCCGAGGCAGCCCCCATCTGTGCCCTGTCTCCTCACCCGAATGGCTGAGCGCTGTACTCACCATATGCAACTGCGTCTCTCTTGGGCATGGTGGGAGTGTCGTCCCCGTTTCCAAACCTCAGAGCCATTCGCTCTCAGAGAAACAAACATCTCCCAGGCCTTTGCCAACCTCGCCCAGCCGGAAAGTCGTAATGCTGAATTAGTAGCCTCTCAATCACTTCTGTGACAAGCCGGTGACAAGCTGGGATAGATGAGCAGAGCAATCAGATGTCATTACAGGAAAGGGGAATGAGGAGAGAAGAGTAACAGAGTGATACAGTTATCGTCATCCTCATCATCATGGCCCCCATTTACATAAAATGTATAATCGCCAGGATAACAACAGGAGCTAGAGCCCTTGTTTGTCTACAGACAAACCTGAGACCACATTCCCACCCACTTTTAGTGGTATGAGCCTGAGCAGGTTTTCTCGACCTTTCCCAGCCTTGGTTTTCCATCTATTAAAGTGGAGAATGATCTCTGCTTTCTCTCCTTCCTAAGATTGTTGAGGAGTTTGAAGGAAATGATGTCGGGAAAGCATCTGCACAATATTAGAAGTAATATCAGTACCCGTGGGCTTGGCATTATGAGTAGAATTTCTGTTATTTCAACTAGTATTGTACAATTTCACTTCTCGTTTGCCTCATGGAGGAGAGATAGTTTTAACCTCATTGGGCTGAAAGGAAAACAGAGGCCCAAAAAGGTTAAATGGCTTTCCAGTAAATATAAGAAGTTCATAGGGAAACAAGGCCTGTGCATTACTTTCCTTTTGCTTCTGTAACCAATCACTACCAATTTAGCGGCTTCAAGTAATTCAGGTTATTACCTTCCAGTTCTAGAAGTCGGAAGTCCTAAAATCATGATATTGACAGGGCTGTCTATTTCCCTGTCTCCTTCTGTTTCTGAAGGCTGCCTACGTTCCTTCGTTCGTGGCCCCTCATCTTCCAAGTCTGCAGCCTCTCTCTTACAAGGATCCAGTGTGATAATCCAGGATAATCTCCCCATCTCCAAATCCTTGACTTAATCACTTCTGCAAAATCCTTTTTGCCATATAAGATAAGATTCACAGCCTCTGGGGATTAGGGCATGGCCCTATTTGGGGAAGAGTCATCATTCAACCTACCACAAACTGGAAGCCTGTTCTGTACAGTCTTATTATTTGAGTTGGGCTGGGGGTTTGCCTGGTTTTGCTTTCATTTTGCTTTAAACTCTCCTTTATTTATTCAGCAAACACTTTGTGCAGGGCACATTTATAACTTATGACTTGCTCCTCTCTAGATATAACGACATCAGAACCTAGCTTCATTAGTGTGAAATAAAAGAGGTCTCTCTATACACATCTCCTAAAACATCACTGAAACCCAGACTTTAGAAGTGAAAGGACCTCGGGAGGCCATTAGGCAATCTTCTTATCTTATAGAAAGCCACACCCGGACCCAGAGGGATGGCAGGACATCTCTAATGTCGAAGAGCGAGTTTGTGAGAGGTTCCGAGGGCCGGGATTAGAACTGGAGCAAGAGAAGCAAACTGAGAGGCATTTCGGAGACAAAATCACTGGGATTTCGGAACCGGCTAGATGTGGGGTTCAAGAGACGTAAGAATCAAGGGTGCCTGGAATTCATTCATTCTCTGAGCTGGGGATACAGAGCAAAAGGAACACGTTTTGTAGGGAAAATCCTATACTCAATGTGTTCTGGAATTTGGGCCTCTTTTTGTTGGACTAGCTTAGCATCATCATGAAACTTTCAGTACACTTTCTCTTCTCCATATGCTCTCAAAAGTGTGGGCGAGGGGCTGTAATCTTCATCCGACCGTCGAAGTACTTTTTTTTAATTAATAAACTTTTTACTTTATTTTGTTTTCTGAAAGAGAGCGGGTGCGAGGAGGGAAAGAGAGAGAGAATTTTAAGCAGACTCCATCCCCAACCCAGAGCCAGATGTGGGGCTCCAACTCACACACCCTGAGATCACAACCTGAGCCAAAATCAAGAGTCGGATGCCTAACCGACTGAGCTACCAGGGCGCCCCTACAAACAGTATGTTTTAGAGCACTTTGAGGGTACAGCAGAGTTGGGAAGGAGGAAGAGAGTTCTCGTATGCCCCCCCCCCGGCCCTACATATGCATAATGTCTTCCACTAGCAACATCCCCCTCCAAACTGGTATGTTTCTTACAATCAATGAACCTACACAAAACAGCAGCGTCACCCAAAGCCCATCGTTTATATCAGGGTCCGCTCTTGGCATTGAACGTTCTCTGGGTTTTGACACGTGTATAACACAGGCATCCACCATGATAGTATCCTGCAGAGTAATTCACTGCCCTAAAAATCCTGTGTTTCATGACTTCATCTTTCCCCATCCCCACCAGCTCCCGGTGACCACGGCTCCTTTTATTGCCTCCCTAGTGTTGCCTCAGTGCCTTCACTTTCCTACTCAGACTGACCTTGGCCTTGGGGAGGAGACTCCCTCCCAGTATCTGCCTATTTACATTTGCCCTGAGGCAGTGGAGTTGCAGACACACCTCTCTTTGATTTTTAGCGATGTTGCTCCACTGTCTTCTGGCTTCCGCAGGAGAGGTCTGTTACATTCTTCTGTTCCTTTGTATGCGATGTGACTTTTTTTTTTTTCCTCCAGCACAGTGAGTTTTTATTAACTGGTTTTTTTTTTAATTTTTTTTGCAATGTGACTTTTTACTCTGGCAGCTTTTAAGACTTCCTCTTTACCACTGGTTTTAAGCAATCTGATAATGCTTTGCCTTGGGGTCTTTTTTTTTTTTTTTTAAGATTATTTATTTATTTTTTTGTCAGAGAGCGAGAACAGAGGCACGGAGAGCAGCAGGCAGTACAGGCAGAGCAAGCCGAGGGAGAAGCAGGCTCCCTGCTGAGCAAGGAGCCCGATGTGAGACCCAGCACCCTGGGATCATGACCTGAGCCAAGGGCAGATGCTTAACCCACCGAGCCACCCAAGCGTCCCAACTCTTTATCATATTTCCTGCGGCTTGGGTTCATCCAGTTTCTTGGAGCTATTGGATGGAAATGTTTATCGTTTTCATTCAATTTATACATTTTTCTGCCATTATTCCTTCAAACACTTTTTTCTGTCCCCCTCTCTTTCGTCCCCTTTGGAATCTCTAATTACACAAATAGAAGGCGGTCAAAAATTACCCCACAGCTCCCCAATGCGCTGTTGTTTAATTTCCGGTCTTTCTTCTCTGTTTCGTGTTGGATAGTTTCTATTGCTATGCCTTCAAGTCCACTAATCTTTTCTTCTGCAATGCCCGGCCAGTGTATCATTTGTCTCAGACATCATTTGTCAACCTGGAAGTTCAATTTTGATTTTTTTTTTATATTTCCCATATTTCTTCCCACCATGCTTACATCTCCTTCTACCTTCTTGAACATATGGAATACAGTTAGGACAACTGTTTTAATGTTCTTGTCTACTGATTTTATCATCTCTGTCATATCCAGGTTGGTTTCAGTTCATTGATTTTTCTCTTCATTATAGGTTATATTTTCCTGCTTCTTTGCATGCCTGGTAATTTTCTATTACATACAAGACAGCATGAATCTTACCTTGTTGGTGCTGGATAGGTTGGTTCTTGTATCTCTTAAATATTCTTCAGCGTTGTTCTGGGATGCGGTTAAATTATTCGAGAATCATTTGATCCTTTTGAGGCTTGCTTTTAAGCTTTTACAAAATGGAACCAGAGGGGCTGGTGGCTCAGTGGGTTAAAGCCTCTGCCTTCAGCTCAGGTCATGATCCCAGGGTCCTGGGATCGAGCCCCGCATCGGGCTCTCTGCTCCGCAGGGAGCCTGCTTCCTCCTCTCTCTCTCTGCCTGCCTCTCTGCCTACTTGTGATCTCTGTCAAATAAATAAATAAAATCTTTAAAAAAAAAAAATGGAACCAGAGCAACCTCTAGTCTAGGGGTAATTTGCCCTGTTCCTGAATTATCACTTTGTTTGTTTGTTTGTTTGGTCAGAGAGAGAGCAGCAGGCAGAGGGAGAAGATGCGGGATGCAACCCCAGGACCCTGGGATGATGACCTGAGCCACTTAACTAACTGAGCCACCCAGGCATCCCCTGAGTGGTAACTTTTTCAGTATTCTAGCCAATGTCCTATGTTAACAAGATTTTTTTTCACTCTGCTGGTGGGAGCACAAACTCTTCCCAGCCCCATGAGTACCTGCGGATTGTTCCCTTTCTCCTTTCTGGTCATCCTTTCCCCAACTTCACATGTCTGTGCTCATCTCCATCAGCTGAAAACACAAGGCGACCCCTCTGCGGACCTCTGGGGCTTTCTCCTCTCCCGCACTCTTCTCTGTAAGCTCAGGCTGCCCGGAGTGAGACGCCCAGCTCTGTCTCCCAAACCCCGAGGAGGGGCCTATCTGCTAGAAATGCTCCCCAGGTGGCAAACCGGGACAACGGGAGAGCCCTGCTCTTTTGCTTCCCCTTTCTCAAGTTCACTGTCCTATGCTTATCATTACCAAATGTGTGGTAACTGTTGTTTCACATATTTTGCCCAGTTGTTTAACGTGAGAAGATAAATCTGAATATTCTTCTCCCGTCTTGGCTGGAAGCAAAAGTCCTTTGCTACAAACTTTTGAAAACTAGAATTTGAGGTGGCTTGCTTAAAAAGATTCAGCCCATCACAACCTTCGTATTGAAGCAGGAGAGCGAGGTCCTTGTGTCACAGAGTTGAAGGATAAATCTCACAGACAAAGAGTGAGGAAAGTGTAGAGTTCTAGTAAAATGCAGATACAGAAAAAGCTCTCAGGAGTGAGAGGGATCCCTATGGGGTTGCCAGTGTGGGCTTCTACTGGCAGTCTTCTAATTTAGAACTGACCACGGAGCTTGTGGTCTTATCATTCTTGTGATGTCTTGGCTTGAGTAAGAACTGGTAATAACATCTCTAATGGCTTACTTCTTTTTAGGGTCTGGTTATTCCGTGTTGGTCACAGGTGACTGTCATGAAAAGAGACCTCCCCCCACACATGCCTAGGGCAAGGTGGTCTGGTTTGTTCCTTATCTCTGGTTTCCTGGCATCTCAGCATTTTTGGAATTTCTGTGAGCCTGATCCCATAGCCCCTACCTATCTCTCCCTACCTAGCCCTGACTGTCCCTTACTCGGCATCAAGATTCCAAACAACCACTGCTTATATTATTAATAATTACAATATGACGGCCTGCTACTCACGTTCCACACTATTCTTTACCACACTGAGTCTCCCTTCAACGTTGTGTTTGAATAGAACTCTTTCTAATTTTTTTTTTAGATTTTATTTATTTGAGGGACAGAGATCACAAGTAGGCAGAGAGGCAGGCAGAGAGAGAAAGAGGGGGAAGCAGGGTCCCTGCTGAGCAGAGAGCCTGATGTAGGGCTTGATCCCAGGACCCTGAGACCGTGACCTGAGCCAAAGGCAGAGGCTTTAACCCACTGAGCCACCCAGGCGCCCCTGAATAGAACTCTTTACTGCCTCATTTCATTTTCTTATTGACTCACACAGTAAAATTCTACAAGTTTCTAATAAAAGCTAACTTTTTTTGCACGAGCTTTGCACAGCATGGGACCTCTACCCCTTTCTCACAGGGTGTTGTACCCCTGTCTACTCTCCATGCCATGACACACTGAAGCCGAACAATACGCCATCAAACATTGTCATAACACTCCATATCCTCACCTACGATGGCCCGTAGCCCTCCGCCTCTCGTGTGACAACATCGAACCCAAGATCCAGCACTACAGATACCTTGTTTTTCTGAAATGAACCCCTTTGCGGGGGTCTCACAAGAATTCGAAAAGGAATTTCAGGACTGCACCTGCGCCGAGAACTACCGCCTCAGAGGACTGCAGGGACGTCTGAAGCCCTGCCCACAGCTCCAGGAAGCACCCTTGTAGAGGAGCTCCTTCCCTACCCAAGTGTGAGAATGAGGCTATGGCCCTGGAAACTGAACGCAGGGAAACAGGAATCCCACTGGAAATGTTCTTGCACTGACATTAGACACAAAAACACCCGTAAGATGCTTGCTTTGCTGTCACAGTCAAATAAAATAATAACATGTAAGCATTTCAAGGCAATTTCATTGACATTCTCACTTGATCCTGACAAGTCTGTAAGTGGGAGAGGCGGGCAGCATGCTTCCCAGCAAAAGACGAGGGAAGTGAGCCTCGCAGAAGTTAAGTGATTTGAACAAGGTCAAATGGCTAGTTGGTTGGCAGAGGAGGGCCTTGAACTTTTAGGGGTTTTCTTCTCTGCGTCAAGAGCTCTTTCCATTATGCCCTATTTCTTCTCTTCCCGTATCAGAAAAGGGAACCACCTCCAGATTCAGTGTTGACCTTAGACCAAGGCTTCTCAACAGTAACTCCATTTACATTTTGAGCTGTATGATTTGGAAGGGGGCGGGGGGTGTTGCTGTCCTGAGCATTGTGGGATATTTCGAGGTATCCCTGGCCTCCACCTACTAGATGCCAGTTACAACCTCTGCCCCAGTCTTGCCGAGCAAAAATATCTCTAATTGGCTACCATATTTTCAAACAGCCCCAGTGGGGCAGGGGGCGGGGGACAAGATGGCCCCTCCATTGAAAACCACTGCCCTAAATGCCAGAGGAGGCTGCTAGCATGTTTGAGGAGGTGGCAAGGATGAAGGTCATTCTGTGAAAAGAGAAACATGAAAGCAAAAGACAAGCCTGTGCTTCTGCCAGTGAGCCTAGGACCAGGGAACTCAACAGTGAGGGACTGCAACTGCTCAGCTCAGAGAAGCTTCTCTTCTTGACCCTGTCCTGAACCTAACCTTTTCGGGTGAACCCTTCAGGCTCAGCCGACGCTGCATACCCCAAACCACTTTCCAAGGAGACATTTCCAGAAGACAACACAGAGTTCGTTCCCTTGACAAAAGGCAGTATAGCACAGCGGCTAAGATGCAGGCTCTGTACAGGCAACAACACGAAAGAAACTCACGGACTACTGAGGGAGAGGGGCTGCCCACAAAAGAGCCCGCGCTGCACGAACCCACCTACCGGATGTTGAAGAAGAGCCCATACTAATAATGTCTGCTGAGGGAAACCAGGAGAGCAATTACATCTTTGTGGTACTCCCTGGACACAGGTTTAGGGGACACTTCCGGGAACAGAAGTGTTCCCTGACTTGCTCTGGGCGGCGCCTACACTGGTCATAAATACGCGTAGAAGCTCGCAAAGCCGTACATTCAGGGTTTGCGCAACTTACCGTGCCTAAGTTATACTTCAGATAAATAAATAAGCTTCATCACCTTAAAAAAAAAAAAAAAGGTCAACTCTGGAACCAAACTGCCTGTGCCTGAGGATGACTTTGGCTGCCTCAGTGTCTTGTGAGAGGATTAGTGAATCGAGTGGGGCCCAGGAAGCGCACAATGAGTATTAACATCATCGTAATCAAAAGGACCACAGTTGGGCACCTGGGTGGCTCAGTCGGTTAAGTCTCTGCCTTCGGCCCAGGTGATGATCCCAGGGTCCTGGGATTGAGTCCCACATCTGGCTCCCCCCAACTCTGTGGGGAGCCTGCTTCTCCATTCTCCTTCTCCTTCTGCCTGCCACTCCCCTTGCTCGTGTTCTCTCTTTCTGTCAAAAAAGTAAATAAAATCTTAAAAAGAAAAAAAAAGGACCACAGTTGCAACCAGCCAGGCAAAGTGAAGGATTTGAGAATTGAGAAGGAATTGAGATTTGAGAGAGGTGTTTCTGAATACCTCTGTTGTCCCCTTTGTCCCCGCCCACCGCAGAATGTTGCATATGGTACATATATGATAACTCGACCTGGCCCCCTCCTCTGCAGGAACCCCGCCACACACACACACCAGTGATCAAGACAGGCACGTCTGCCATTATTCCCTGTCTTCTTTAGTTCGTCCCGCATTCTCTCAGGAGGCTTGCTCAGGAGCTGCCCCTGTTTGCAGAGCTCTTCATCAATAGACTGCATATTTACAGAACACAGCAGTTTTGATTAAACAGTTCATTTCGCTGGAGACTGGGGTATTGTACTGTGTCTGCTTATGAGTTATTCTTGGCAGAAGCAGCCCTTGCTCTGAGCATGCATTTCTTTACATTTCAAGGCCCAGCCTAAGAAGGACCACGGTGAGATGGCTGAAACGAGAAGCAGATGGGATTGCTCTGAACCTTTCCCCCAGCTGCTTCTCCGTGGAGTTAGCACGGTATCTTCGCTGCTACATGCTCCTTGCCGCCTCTCATTCTTCCCTTTGGAAGCTACGCCAGGAGGAAACAAGCACATGCAAAACGTGTAGAAAGAGGGTTCGGGGGTGTATTGGGAAACCTGAGGTCTAGATCCAGTATCCAGATGTGGAATGGATTTCCACGTGTTTTCTGCCCCCACAGTTCTTGTTTTGTTTTAATCCGTTAAGTGACTGGTCTAGATCCGTGGGTATTAAACCTATGTCATCCATGGAAACCCTCCTACAAACAAAATCTCAAGCAGTAAATGTTGAAACCTGGGGCGCCTGGGTGGCTCAGTTGGTTACGCCACTGCCTTCGGCTCAGGTCATGATCCCAGAGTCCCAGGATCGAGTCCCACATCAGGCTCCCAGCTCCACAGGGAGTCTATTTCTCCCTCTGAACTTCTGCCCTCTCACGCTCTCTCTCTCTCTCTCAAATACATAAATAAAATCTTTAAAAAAGATAAAATGTTGAAATCTGAAGGCAATGCTGTTTGGATAGAAACAGAGGTGGGCAGTCAGGAACCTTCCCTCTTGACTTCTGCATCCCTCCCTACCCCACCCCTACAACAGCCCCCAGATCCCATGGGCTTGGGATCCCAGGAGAACAATTTGAAAACCATTCAACTTATGGGTTTTTTTTTTTAAAGATCGTTTCCCAGCCAGCTAAAATACTGTTCTAAGGTGGCCCCATTTCTATTCATCCCACAAATTTTTTTTAATTTTATTTTTTATAAACATATAATATATTTTTATCCCCAGGGGTACAAGTCTGTGAATCGCCAGGTTTACATACTTCACAGCACTCACCATAGCACATACCCTCCCCAATGTCCATAACCCCACCCCCCCCAACCCCCCTCCCCCCATCAACCCTCAGTTTGTTTTGTGAGATTAAGAGTCACTTATGGTTTGTCTCCCTCCCAATCCCATCTTGTTTCATTTACTCTTCTCCTACCCCCTTAACCCCCCATGTTGCATCTCCTCTCCCTCATATCAGGGAGATCATATGATAGTTGTCTTTCTCCGATTGACTTATTTCGCTAAGCATGATACCCTCTAGTTCCATCCACGTCGTCGCAAATGGCAAGATTTCATTTCTTTTGATGGCTGCATAGTATTCCATTGTGTATATATACCACTTCTTCTTTATCCATTCGTCTGTTGATGGACATCTAGGTTCTTTCCACAGTTTGGCTATTGTAGACATTGCTGCTATAAACATTCGGGTGCACGTGCCCCTTCGGATCACTTCATCCCACAAATTTTAATCAACAGACTCTCTGCACTTCAAGAACACCCATAAATAAAACCCTGCATGCCACAGATATGCATAGGAAAAGACTGTAAGGAAATACACCAAAAAAGTCAAGAGAATGGTCATCTCTGGCTAACAAGGATATGACAACAATGATCGCAGCAGGTTTCACACATTCCTCGCGTTCCTGCGTCACCACCTACAACATCTTGCCTGTCTCTAAGTGCCCAGGCTTGTGTCCCACACATAAGGTCTTGCTTCCATTAGAGCAGCTGGGTCCAGCTAGCCTTCAAGACACACACACACACACACACACGCACGCACGCACACGAGTGTGAATGCAGCTCTTGCTAGAGGGCTGGCAAGAGAACGCAGCGCTACCAGGATGCACACATGATGGGAAAACTCTCTGTCCTCCAACAGGATTTCCTCAAGTGTGCCCCATGGGATATTAGTCCCAGAAACGCAGGGCCACACAAAGGAATGTGGGGGGCAGGGGCCCTCTGCTCCAAAGTAATTGTGTTTGAGAACCACTGCATATCATTTCCTCCTGCTACAGATTAAATGCACAGTAAGGAGTGGCTTAATGTCTCTGTCTGGCCAACAGGAATCCTGATTAATGTTCCTTAATATAATTTCTCAAATTTATTTGACCACAAAATTATTTTTCCCCATCACCCTATTAATGTCTCAACAAACAGCTTCAGATCACAAAAGCCTACATAAAAGCAGTTTTTAAGAACTGAATATAAGGCTTGAAAGAAAATGAGGAATTACAGAAGAAGGGAAGGGGGAGGAAGGAGATGGGATCAGGGTCTGAAGGACATGGAGATGAGGACAAAGGACCACCCATGATTCCAAAGAATGTCTGGAACTTTCTTCTTATCTACTAGTACCTTTTTTCCAGCTCATTCTAGAGAGTAGACAGAGGCAGGGATCAGTGTGTTAGTGGTCCACCAGCTCATAACACTGAAGGGGACTGTGGCTATTAGAAGTGACTCAACGCAGTGTCCCTGCCTCTACCCTTCCATTCCCTCTCCATATGGTGACAAATCTCTCCCTCGGAAGAGCAGGAAAAAGAAATGACCCTGTTAATTCCATCCAGCCAATAATCCACCTCTGTGCCAGCCTCATGCAGGGGCTGGGACCCCATGGGTGCCTAAGACACACCATCAAGCCTAGTTGCAAAGCCAGCAAAGAGACAAAAAATCCCTTTCTCAGGATCTGCGCAGGGACCCAGGGAGCACACAGAAGGCGCCCTTTGCCCAACCAGTTGACGGAAGGTTCCTGAAGGGTGCATTCTTGTTCCTTCAAGCTGAAGGCTGAGGTGTAGGAAGGGGAAAGAGAACTGGTGGAGGGAGCCGGAAGAGTGAAGTCACAGAGGCAAGAGAGGGCAGGCAGGCGGGGACCTCCCTAGTGGCTCTGGCTGGGGCAGAGTGTCAGAGTGTGAGGATGTGGACCAGAGAAGGGCAGAGAGACCAGTGCGGCCCTCAAGTTGAGCGGGTCAGAAAGAAGTTCAAGGCTTGCAGATGACTAAGACAAAGGCCACTGTGACCGCACTCTCCTCTTTCTCTCCTGGCGGCAGGCGGGAGTGGTTGGGGGAAACAGCGAAGGACTTGGTCAGAAAGAGAGGTGTTGTGAGAACACCAGGGGCAGGAGGAGCTGAGGCCAGCTTCTCCATCCAGCCCCTACCCCCTGCCCCCTTCTGTCCTTCTGCAGAATCCTGGCTGGGCTGGGTCCTGCACCGTGGCCTCTGCTGGAACCCCAGGGCTCCCACCCAGACTTCTCACGCCTCTCCACTCCTGTCGCAGGCCTGCGGCAGCCTCCTCACCCTACCCCAGCCCCCCAGGGAGTGATTCCACCTTCCTTCCTCCAGAGCAGCCACCACTTCAGCCTCCCCTGCCCCTGGCTCCCATGGACCTGGGGTGTGCCACCTCCCTGCAGAAGCAGAGAACGAGGGACCCCACGTGCCAAACAAGGCCACACTGGAAACAGAACACGGAGGCAGCCTCCTCTTAGGATGCATTATCTCTGGGGTAGATGCTGAATTCCACTAACACATTCCCTGGGGTGTTTTCAAATCTAGACACACTGGAGCCTTGTTCCAGCCTCACTCTGGGCCAAGGCCTGGGCTCGCCTCCAGCCGGCAACTGGCTCGGGCTGCGGCCCCCACTATGGCCTGGCCAGCAGCACTTAACCAACCAGCCTCCCAGCCCCGGTGCTGACTCCTACCACAGGCCCCCCAGTGCCCACTCGTGTTTGATAGCCCCCTGCTCCTGAATGAATGCCACTTCCCAGTGCCAAGACCTCGGGCCCTGCCACATCCTGCCACACCTTCCCTGGCCTCATGATGCTCCGACCACGTGGAGAGTGCTCCTCATGGCCACCGCCACCTGGGACGGTGAGTAGGGGCGGCCGTTTTAAAGACTTGCCAGTTTCCTCTGGAGTTCAACTCCTTCCAAAGGGCCTGGCACATCTCAGCTGCCAGTATGAACTGTGAGTTCCCAGTGATGGCGAAGGCACTCTCCAACATTCATCACTTTCGACACATCTAAAATATCCTCCCTCCCAGCGCTCCGTGAGCACCAGCCCAGATGAACTGCCCGCTGAGTAAGTGCCAGTCTCCGAGAGGCCCTGGGCAGAAGATTCCTGATGGAGAACCGTGTGCTCTCCTCTCCCTCCCTCCACCCCTTCTGAAGCTGATCTGGTGAGTGGGCGCCACTGGGCCCCGACCCAGCCCTGGCTGCCCGGCTTCCTTCTGTAGAATTCCTCATACCTTGGCTCCCCATGGCTCCTAGCACTTTGCCATTCACCAGACTCCATTCTCCCAGAGAGGAAACTGGCTACTTGGGAAGTTCCCCATGGGGTCACTTTCATTCTTTTAGCTCACGTGGAAGGGAGCCTGACCTCCCTTCCTATCTATTCAATAGCTAGAGCCAAGGGCCCCTGGGGCCAAGGTCAGCGAAGGTATGGTTAGAGGCCTGAGAGGCACATGCCTAGCCTGGTGGAGAGGTAGGCCAAGGAAGATAGATGAGGCTAACGGAAACTTTGGGCCACCATCAGGCAGTGAGAGGTCAGCTTCCAGAACCTTCTGGGGCCTAGGAGGGGTCCAGCGATACAGGCACAACATCCAGATGAATGTACCTCATACAGGTGCAAATAGAAAACAAGAAGTTGTGCTCCTTGTGTGATTTCAAGATGATTTTTGAAGAAGTAAGACATTCATATGGCTTGGATGAAAAGAATATAAAATGGACAGATTTGCAAAGTCTTGACTCCCTCCTCATGTCTTCATCCATTTCTTCTCCCTGCCTCCCACTATGGGTAACCACCTCTTTATTTATTGCTCCTGGGCCTTTCCAATGTGTCTTTACGCAGATAAAAGCAAATGTGAATTTATCTATCTATCTCCCACTTTCCCACAAAAGATATCATCACTCTAGATGCCATTCTTTACCTGACTTTTGTCACGTTGCAATCTATTCTAGATAATCTTCTCACTCAGTACATGTATTTCTTCAGTACAGCTGCATGGTATTCCAGTGAGGGCCGTGTCCCAGTTTGGTTATCTGGTCTCCAGATGGACGTATGGGATGTTTCTAGCATCTCACAACTATAGACAATACTACAGCAACCTTGTATTAACTTAATTCCATTTGTGGGTTCATACAACCACAGGGTAAACTTCCAGGAAGGGAATGCTGGGTAAAGAGCAAGTGCCTTTTTAACTTTCACGGTTGTTACCAAATGCCCCTCTATCCTTACGCTGTTTTGCATTCCTGCTAGCCTTGCCGTTGAGGTGTGTGATCAAGTTCTTTAACGTTTACCAAGCCAACGGCAAAGACCTGTGCCTCAGTATGATTTTAATTTCTATTTTTCTTCTTCTTACTAAGACTGAGAATAAGTTATATATATATATATATTTTTTTTTTATGAAATGCTCCTTTCTGGTCTCAGCCCATTTTTCTGGTCTTTTTCTTCTTGATTTCTAGGCACTCTTTATTTATCAGGGAGATAAGCCCTTTGTGTTATGAGTTGTAATTATATTCTCCTTTTGTTATTCATATTTTCACTTTGCTAGTGGCATTTTTATCTTATTTTATTTACTGAATTGGCTGTGCTCAGGTTTTTGTTTGTTTAACACAATGCAGTCTAATTTCATAATTTTTTACAGGTTCTGAACTTTGAGTCACAGAGGATCCTTGCTCACAAGGTTATATAAGGGCATTTGCCCAAATTTCCTCCTAGCCATTTTATGGTTTCCATAATTTCATTTAAAAATTTGATCCATTTGGGCACCTGGGTGGCTCAGTGGTCATGAGCCACAGGGTCCTAGGATCGAGCCCCACATCGGGCTCTCTGCTTAGCGGGGAACCTGCTTCCTCCTCTCTCTCTCTGCCTGCCTCTCTGCCTACTTGAAATCTCTGTCTGTCAAGTAAATAAATAAAATCTACAAAAAAAATTTTTGATCCATTTGGGCACCTGGGTGGCTCAGTTGGTTAAGCAACTGCCTTTGGTTCAGGTCATGATCCCAGAGTCCTGGGATCGAGTCCCACATCAGGCTCCCAACTCCATGGGGAGTCTGCTTCTCCCTCTGACCTTCTCCCCTCTCATGCTTTCTCACTCTCTCTCTCTCTCTCTCTCTCAAATGGATAAATAAAATGTTTTTTAAAAAAATTTGATCCATTTGGAATTTTTCTGATCTATGGTGTGAGGTATGATTCCAACTTTTCTATCTTTCTATCTTTTGCCAATTCTCCCAAAACTATTTATTTCAAAGTCCATCTTTACCACACTGATTTGAGAGGCAACTGCTATCAAATATTGAATTCCTCTATATATTTAGGTGTTCTGGATCTCTGCTCTGCTTCTTTGGTCTATCTGTCCATGCACCAGTACACACAGTTGGCATTATTGAATTTTTATGGTAGGTTTTATTATCTAGTAAGGAGAGCCTTCCCTCATAGTTCTTTATTTTTTCTTTCCTGGTTTCTCCTTGGCCATTATTGACAAGCCGCTCTCTGTTCCTGGGGCTCTTCCCTTGCTTTATTGCTGTATTGTATTCTCTCTCCTGCAAGGAGGCCAGCCTATACCTACAGGCTTCCAGCCAAAGAAAATACCAAGCACAGCTAACTCCCCAAACAAAACAGGGACAGTCTCCTCGTGGGAGAGTCTCAGTAGGGCATGTCCATTGCACCTATTTGAGGCAGGTGTGTTAGAGAAAAGCCAAGTGTGAGACCTCTGTCCTCCTAGGGCTTTCCTAGGGACCGTACCCTGCAGATTCCCAACACTGATCTTTAGGTCCATTCAACCTTTTGAAATGAAAGTGATCCCATATCACTTAGACATGAAGAGTTATCCTATCTGGTATTCTGTGTGTTCATGATGTGTTACCCACAGGGCGGGGAAGGACCCTTCAAAGAGAAAAATGTAACAGCAAACACCAGTTACTACTTCTGTTCAGGACCACAATAACCACCTCTATTCATTGAGAACTTGCCATATTCCAACATGTGGGAGGCCCTTTACACACTTATCTCACTCCAAAAAAGGGCCTCCTTTTGGCACAAAAGCACGGCATCCTTGCCAACACATGTGACGTGCTGCCTAAAAGATGTAAACAGAACTCACAGAAAGGTGCTAAACAGGCTGGCAAAAATCCTCGCAAATACATACCAACAAGTTTCTGGAAGGAACTCTGTTGGGTCAAGTCATGAGACAGAAGAGATCTGAGGTAAGCTTTGAAAGGAAAGAGAAGCTGTGTATTGAATGTCGATAGTAAACATTTCGGCAAGTCTCATCTGATTCTCACAACAGCCCTAGGACACAGAGGTTCAGGGGGGGCAACTGAAGAGAAGGAAAGGGAAGCTCCCACAGGTGAAGCGGACTTTTCAAGATGACACAAACTAGTAACTGATAGAGAATCAAATACAGGGCCAACTGCCTCCAAAGACTGTGCCCCTCCCTCTGCGCTACTCGGCCTCCACCCTTGTTTCCCGTGGTGCCCCAGCAATGGCTGGAGTGCATGTCAGTGGTCTGACAGGGTCTGATATGCAGCAGTTACCAGTGCCCCCGGACACACACAGTGAAGGGAAGACTGGGGTGCAGAAGAGTATTTTACAGAAAGTGAAACAAGGGTAAAATGGTCAAAATGGTCTTGCAGTCTCAGAACCTAGACGTACAGAGGAGAGGAAGAGAAATGGGATTCTGGGCCTGGTTTGGTTTTTTTTTAGCCCCTTGGGCCAGTCTCTGAACCACTCCTTATTTCTTCCTCGGGAAGTGAACCCACAGATGATGGGAACAGCTGTGATGCTGACCCCAGGGCCTGGGGAGTCTCAGAGGAGAGACAGTCTCAGAAAATCTGAAGGGCCTGAAGTGCGTGCCACAGCCATAACCTCAAGTTCTATAAGCATAGAGGTGACCACACTGGCCACACACGGGCCCGTCCTCCTTCCACACTCCCTAGTCCTTCTCTTCCCCACGGAACGAGCTTTTGATCAGAATCCCCAAGATGCGCTGGGGAACGGGTGACACTCCCTACCCACGGGATTCCTCTGCCTGCTTCACGCCAGCCACCCTACAGCTGAGCAGAGAGCTCCTCTATTCTTCTACCATCAAAATGTTGACCAAGCCGTACGACCACTGTCTACTTACATACTTCCACCAGAAGTCCACGAGTTTCTTGAAAACATAGCTGTCTTATTCACGATTGTATCTACACTGTTAAGCCAGCCCTGCTACATAGTAAGTGCTCACTCGATGTGCGGTAAAATGAAAGAATGGTAGTTCGTCAGTCTCTAAGATCATACCCAATGACTGGCTCTCTCAGCCCTGAGCCACAACACAGGGAAGCCCCAAGGAGGCTCAGGGTTGGGGTCCAGCTCATTTTGTCATCAGGTAGGTGGCCCCCAAGCGCCTGCACGTTCTCCAGCTCACATTCCCCACCCATGGCTTATTTTTACCTTAAAGAGTAATCTTGGGGTTGTTTGGCCAAGTTAATGCTTAGTGCTTTCTTTGTGCTGCAACCATTTACCTTGGCAAAGCGTCAGCTTTCAGCACAGGAGAGACTCTCTGGGAGAAACAGAGACAGGAACCCCAGGTTGCACTACTCCGACTCTTCTCCTTCTGAAACCTGGCTTCACAAATACTTTTCTCTCTGCCATCTTTTACTTGTTGCAACTCAGAGATGGGACAGTCTTTGGACTCACACATCCTAGACCCAGAAGGACCCTAGGATCTTCTCCCAATCCCTCAGTTTTCCAGATGTGGAAAGGGAGAAAAGCCAGGTCTAGAGTCTCAGTCCAACTGACTAAAAGAGCCAAGGACGTCTCACTGTACTACTATGGAGACCTCAGAGCTGGCTGCTCCAAACTCCTCATTTTCCAGATGAGGAAACTGAGGCCCAGAAAGTTTGATGACTCGCTCAAGGTCAACAAGGATAAGTGAACAGGAAACTAGGACCTCGTAGACATCTGCCAACAAGTTACACCCAAGAGCCAGATATGAGGGACACAATTCTGAGCATCTAACGCCACGTTGTCTATAAAAACAGATACCATGGACCCAAACGAGAACATGTTCAGTTGTTTGCCTCATGTGAAATGCCTCCACTTTAGGCTCTGGACCCTCTTCAAAGTTGACATGTAAATGCAATTCAACCCCACCATTCTCTCGACCACAGAGCACAAGTCGAAGGCTGATTCGAACAACCTCATGGCCAGCAACTGTCCTGTGGAACTGAAGGCCTTGCAAAGGGGGCTGGTGGGTCTGAGCCGGTGCCGAACTTCCAGAAGCACCAGGGAGATTCCCTCGGCACGAGGCCTCTCTCAGCTACCTCCTGTGTGACCTTAGTCAAGACACTTACCACTCCAAGACCTACGTTTCCTTTTGGAATAGCACCTACTCATAGGGGTGTCATGAGGCCTGGATGAAATAAGGTGTTCTGAGTTACTAGCAAAAAGTTAATGATAGCCACATAAGCAGCCTCTCACCCTGCCTCGCTGATTCCACCCACTCCCCAGTTCCCCCATCATTGCCTTTAATGAGAACATTCCAGGTCTTATGGGGTTCTCTGGGTTGGTAATAATTGCAGCTGACACCCTGTGAGGGACTTACTTGTAAAATTGCTTCAACTCCCGTGTCAGAAAAATGATCTCACCATTTAAACAAGTGACCCCACGCCAGGTCGTTCATCCTAGTGGAAATAATTCTCTGAAAGGAAAAGCTCACTGCATGGAGTTCACTGCAGCTCTGCTTACAAAGGTTAAAAAATTGGAAACATACTGCTTGTCCCAGATAGGGGAATGGATATATAAATTATGAAACATCCCCCCCATGGAATATTACTCAGCCTTTAAAAATGAGGAGTGTGAACACTGTAGGAATATGGAGAGAGGTTTATTACATAATGTGAAATGAAAGAAGCAGAAAGCAATCATATCCGTGTGGTTGCATGGAAAATGTATTTGCTTCTGGATACAGAATAGAAGCATGGGAAAATAAAAAGTCAATCCACTAGGATGATGAGAATGTGAGTATATTTTTTGGAATTTTGTTTTCTGCTCTTGCCCTGCTTTTGAGCAAGAAATACCTTTTATAAAGAATAGGGAAGAAGGGGCACCTGGGTGGCTCAGTGGGTTAAGCCTCTGCCTTTGGCTCAGGTCATGATCCCAGGGTCCTGGGATCGAGCCCCGCATCGGGCTCTCTGCTTGGCGGAGAGTCTGCTTCCCCCCCTCTCTGTCTCTGCCTGCCTCTCTGCCTACTTGTTATCTCTATCTGTCAAATGAATAAATAAAAATCTTTAAAAAAAAAAAAAGAGATAAAAAAAATTTAGGGCGCCTGGGTGGCTCAGTGGGTTAAGCCTCTGCCTTTGGCTCAGGTCATGATCTCGGGGTCTTGGGATCAAGTCCCGCATTGGGCTCTCTGCTCGGTGGAGAGCCTGCTTCCCCCTCTCTCTCTGCCTGCTGCTCTGCCTACTTGTGATCTCATTCTCTCTCTCTCTGTCAAATTTTTAAAAAAAGAAAAGAAAGAAAGAAAGAATAGGGAAGAACACCTGATACTCCAGCAACAACTGAGCTGAGAGCAACTTTCCTTGGTGGAACAATGCCTGGCCCAGAGTAGGCACTTGGGAAATGATAAAGAGAAGAGTGAATGAATAAACTAGAGTTAACAGGGTACCCCCCCACCTCAACAGCAGCACCGACGCCGTGCCACTGGGAAGCCAAAGCAGACCAGAAGGATTGGTGTTCTCTTTTTCCATTCAAACTCCTGGCCAGAGGTCTGTTTGGAAAATCCATCGTGAGTCTGCCCTTTCCATGGAGCTGAGAAGAAGACGGATCTCAGCAGGCACAAAGTAAGATAAGGTATTAGAAGGCTTAGCAGAGGATATGCACAGAGTAAACACAGAAGTAGACCACCTGTATGGCCATTAGTAGTGCACAGAGGCAGAGCCCGACGAAGAGACCGACGGCCTGAGTCTCCACTGAAGAGATGCGGGATCCCCGCCCACTGACAGTCCCAGTGTGCTTGTCTCTGTGAGGTGGGGGGCTCTGGGCTGGGGTAAGACTCAAGTACTCCTAGAGCCCTTGACTGGGATACCATCCAACAATGCCCTAAGCCCCACAATTAGAGTTAAGGTCCTCTGCCCCTACCCCTCCTTCTGTTCCCATCACTTGGCCATTGTGTAGGTCACGTCAAAGACAGAGGGATAAGGGGAAATGAAGACCAAAGTCGGGAGCTAGGCAGTCATCATCCATCCAAATAAAACTTTGCAACAAGAACATGATTCGGTTAACCTATTAAAATAGCACGGCAACCTGATTTTAAACCAAGACCCACCATTCCAAGGGCTGTGGAAAGACCTGTGACTGTCCAGTTCCTGGGTAGCTTCCCCTGGCCTGACTTTAGTCAGACACCAACATCGCAGCCCCTGGGCTGTGTAAGAATTCCAGTGCTACCTCTGTGGCAGAAGGAAAAGACATCTAGTCCAGGGGTGCCTGGCCCGCTCAGTTGGAGCACAATGTGACTCTTCTTCTTGGGATTGTGGTTCAAGTCCCACACTGGGCATAAATATTACTTTAAAAAAAAAAAAAAGAAGAAGAACAACAACAACAGAAAAACCCAAAGACCTCTAGTCTGAAGATGAGACTGGCAAACAACAGCTATGACAGGTGTTTGTTGGTGGGGGGAGGGGGGGTCATGGGACTTGTAGTTTTCTTACTCTGGTCACCTCAGTTGTTTGGGACAACTTCCCATAGACAAGAGGATGCCGCAGCAACTCTTTTCCCTGACTCAAGCCACACGTCCTCCTTGACATCCAGGGGCCTTACTTGGAGGGATCAGCCTTTGTGAGGAACAGGACGTGAGCCCTCTGAGCTTTACACCAGGGACAGGAACAGAGTCCCCAAAACCTGGCAGGGATACGGGTTGGGACTCCTCTCCTGCAGCAGAGTAGGAAGACACTGGCTTAAATGTTGGGGGAGCTGAGTTTTTCTGATTCTGCCATTAACTAGATACTGGTTTGGTACATATCAGTTGGCCTGTCTGGGTCCCAGTTTCACTTGTAAAATAAGGAAGATGGACTCGATTATTATTACCAATAAGAGGTCCCTGGTCATGGTTGGGGGGTGGGCAAAGGGCATCCCTGAGCTATATTCAATCAACTTGTAAAGGAAGATTGTATCACACAACACAACTAAAGGTCAAGTTTCTATACTTTTCGCTGGAATTCTATCTGCTTGGTGTGGTAGCACTGATTCTCTCCAGGGCTTAGAAGAGTAGACTGCCGGTGTTATCCGGATCCTTACTTAATAAGAGCAAGAAAATGAATTATTCCTCACTAAATGCAAGTTGTTGATGATGCATAGAAAGAGAATGAAAAGCAGGCAGTCACCAGGCTGGATGCGAAGACCCTGCACAGTCTCCGGGTCCCTTTCATCCCTAACCCCCTGGCCAGATGATTTGCTTTCCCAAGGAGGGCCTCCCCACGCACCACTGCTCATGCCTGGCCTGGAGGACCTTGGAAGGGCCTTCCAGGTATGCCGAGAGGGGAAGCAGGCTCCCTGTTGAGCAGAGTGCCTGATGATGCAGGGCTTGATCCTAGGACCCTGGGATCATGACCTGAGCTGAAGGCAGAGGCTTTAACCCACTGAGCCACCCAGGCATCCCTGGGATGCAACCTTCTAAGTTGGGCCCCTTGAACTTAGTGTAATGCATTTTAGATGCACGCCTGCTCCGTGTTTGCATGTATTGGAAATTTGTTCCCTTTTACTGTGGAGTGGCATTCCGTGGCCTATCTCCTGTATGTCTTTATTCATTTACCAGTTGATGGGTATTTGGGTTGTTAATAGTTTGTGGCTACTGTGAATAAAGCTGCTGTGAACACTTGCATCATTGTGTGGACATATGTTTGAATTCCTCTTGGGCAACCTCCGAGGCGTGGACTTGCTGAGCCTGTGGAACATTAACCTCTGTAAGAAATTGCCAGATAATTCTGCAAAGTGGTTGCAGCGTTTTGCAATCCTGCCAGCCGTGCATGGAAAGTTCTAGCTCTTCCACACCCTCACCTGCCCTGGGTGCTGGCAGTCTTTTTCATTTTAGACATTTCAGAGGGGGGGAGGTGGTATCTCGTTGAGGTTTAAATTTGCATTTCCTTCCTGAATAATGATGTTGAGCATCTTTTCATGTTCTTATGTTCTATTTGTATATCTTTTTATATGATGTAGCTGTTTAAATCTCTTGCCTATTTTATAATTGGGTTGTCTTTTTATACTTGAGGTGTAAGTATATATTTATATATTCTGGATAAAAGTCCTTTGCCGGTTATACGTATTTTGAATATTTTCTCCCAGTCTGGCTTGGCTTTTCATTTACTCAGTAGAATCTTTCAAAGATCAGATGCATTTAATTTTTCTAATTTCTCCTTCATGATTGGTGCTCTCAGTGTCCTAAAAAAAAAAAAAAATCCTTGCTATCCTTGATGTCATTAAGATTTTCTCCTGTTTTCTTCTAGACCTTTTTATGACTTTTGTTTCTAAATTTAGGGTGGTGATCCACTTCAGGATAATGGTCATCCCTCCATCAAATTTTTTATGGCAAACTGTCATGGTAGTGAGCATTTACATAGCACACACTACATGCCTGGCACTATTACAGAATTTATCAATACTAACGCATCAAACCTTCACCATAATTCTCTAAGGTAGTAAGTACTATTACTATCTCCATCTTACAGATGATATGATAGAAAATGTAGACACAGAGGTTAATTTGCCCAAGATCGCATGAGTAGTTAGAGCTAGAAATGAACCTGGAACGCCAGCCACATGGCTCCTGGTCTGGGTACCTGACCAGCACACTCCACAGCTCCCTGCTGTACTGATTGAAGTTTTAATAAATGCAATACCAGACCTAGGTTCTGCTTGTGTGGAGCTTACCACCAAATAGGGGAGCTAGATATTTATGTCATGTCTATTCGAATAAAAAATTACAACTGTGAAATCACCTAGGAGAACAAATAATAGGGAGATGTGACCAAGTGAGGAAACTGGGAGAAATTTCCACAGAGGAAATGAAGACTAAATTTAGATTTGGAGAAAGAGTGATGGTAGCCAGGCAGATAAAACACAACAGCAGAGCATGTCAGGCCAGGGGGCTACAGGGGAAAGACCAGGCAGGAAGGTATATCGTACACTGGGTGTCGGATTAAAAACTCTCAGCATAATCACCAACAGGGATGGCAATTTTTATCATCTTATCTCTCTCCACTTACTTACCCCATTGCCCTTGAACTAGAGTAGCCAACTCATCTTGGTGTGACAAGACAGTTGGTCACCCTATCTTGAACCTGTTCAGTGCAGAATGTGTGCATGACCTTGGAACCACTTTAGGGAAGCAAGCACCATTATCCCCAGAGGATTCCAGTACACATGGAAAACTTTTCTGAATGGCACACTCTTTCATAATCAGATTTTCTGAAAGAAAAAAAAAATTCACTCTGATTCTTACCAGAGTTGCAGGGGAGCACAGCCTAAGAGGAAAGTTTGGGGTGGAGGGTGCCTGGGTTCTTCAGTTGGTTAAGTGTCTGCCTCTTGATCTCAGCTCAGATCTTGATCTCAGGGTCATGAGTTCAGGCCCCACACTGGGGCAAAGACAGAAAGAAAGAAAGAAAGCTTGGAAGAAAAAAAACTCTCCAACAAGAGAACATAGCCTTTAATTACTTCCCTGAATCTCCAAGGAGAAAATGATTGTAGTTTCAGGCTATAAGATGGCTAGCAAAATCAGGCCAAAGTAGATAAAGAAAACAGAATAAATATGACTTGTGAAAATAGCTGTCCTTCCAATTCTTACCTCATCATCTTATTTCACAACAAAATGGTGACAGGCAAAATTCAAGATTCATTCAAGATTCAAGATTCAAGGGGCGCCTAGGTGGCTCAGTGGGTTAAGCCGCTGCCTTCGGCTCAGGTCATGATCTCAGGGTCCTGGGATCGAGTCCCGCGTCGGGCTCTCTGCTCAGTGGGGAGCCTGCTTCCCTCTCTCTCTCTGCCTGCCTCTCTACTTGTGATCTCTGTCAAACAAATAAATAAAATCTTTAAAAAAAAAAAAAGATTCAAGATTCAAGAGAAGCATTCTTCACTACAG
Source organism: Lutra lutra (assembly GCF_902655055.1). Lineage (NCBI taxonomy): Eukaryota > Metazoa > Chordata > Mammalia > Carnivora > Mustelidae > Lutra > Lutra lutra. The sequence goes on from NC_062284.1 coordinate 39,717,118, forward strand.
CCTTGGACAGAATCTGCTTATCACCAAAGATCAGCAAGAGCTAAGAGCTGAATTTCTAAAGGCCCAGCAATGACTACATTCTTATTTAAGTTTTTCCATCCTGCCATCATCCTAGAAATTCTGAAGTCAGTGCTGTGCATGTACAAATTGCAGGCCTGACCACAAGAGCCAGGGAAGAGCTGTGGCTACATTTATTTCATAGGTTCCTTCCATTACATGACTGAGGAATGGGGGGCTGTTCAGAGTAATCATGACATTGTGATCTTCCAGAGGACTCCTCTCAGCAGTCTCAGGTCTGGGACTATTTTCAGGAGTGCCTGTTAGCGACGTTCCAAAGTTAACAAATCACACACACACACACACACTCACACACAGGTTAGCAATTTAAATAATGAATATGAAGATATTTCACAAACCACTATGTGAGGGGCATATTAATACCTGTGGCTTCCGTGTTACACACTCGTGTCCTCAGCACCGGCCTCAGGAGGGGTTCAACAAACAGGAACAGAGCAGAAGCACCCAACCCAGGCATTACAGGCAGAAGACAGAATGACTGACTCCCATCGAGGCCTTCTACAGCAGAATCCCTGGTTCCCTCCTGTGCCAGCTCAGCTCCCTGCAGTCACCACCTAATGATGTCCTTACCCAAAAGAAAATGAAATAATTTGTCCCTGTATGAAACATTAGGAATCCTCAAACCTGGGGGCTGACTTAGGAATGGAGAAATCACTTGCCACAAGGAATCTCATATCAGAAATGCAGTGGCTGCACCCAGCCTCTGCTTCCAACTGATTTCGAGGAAGTTTCGTTGCCCCAGGAACTTGCTGTCACGCAGAGGGCAACCTCAAACCTCCTTCAAACGTCAAGCCACTTTCCAGGTTACAGGGGGTGTCTCCCTCCAAGGAACCGACCTTTTACCTTTGATAGTCCCCCTTTCAAAACCACAGCCTCATCCCCAGATTCTTATCGCTGGTGGGTCCTTACCTCTTCTAAAGACTTGAGAAAATAACAATTGTAGAAGACACCCCTAGAGAAGGAGCTACTCCTCGGGAATACGATTGGAACACATCCCACCCTCCCCCACCCCTACCCCCACGCCTGCACCGCTCATAACAGAATCATTGGGTTTTCTCACAACTTGCTCACAGAGTTGCTGTGAGGTTTCAATGAGTCAGTAAAAAGAAGACTATTGGAAAAGTGCCTGGCACAGAGAAAATGCTCAATAAATATTCGCTTAAAAAGTGCAGAAAATCAATTTGGACATATATGCATACATAAAGAGATACGCACAAGATCACACCTACGGAGCTAATGTTTCTACTTTCGAAAATCTGTACTAAGAAAATGCTCATAGATTTTCCAGATGAAGATTTATGTATAAAGATGGTCATCAGGGCGTTGTTGTAATAGAAAAAAAAGAAACCCAAAACAACCACATGTCCAACAATAACAGAGTAAGTACAAAAATGATACCACTTTTCAAAAGCATGCTTTTGAAGAATTTGTAATGCTGTAAGAAAATTATCATGACAGGTAAAGAGGGATATGAAACCATTCACATAATATGATTTCAATTTTAGATACTCCAAATAAATATCTATGGAATGTCATAATAAGAGATTAGAAGGAAATACTCCAAATATTACTTGTGTTTCTGTCTCAGTAGTGAGATTCTTTATTCATTTCCAGCATTTTTCAAATTCTAGATACATATACAAGAGTGTGTATTAATTCTGCAAGTAAAATATAAAACAGTTAAAAAGCTATTTAAAAAAAAAAAAAAAAAGGTGCATGAGATTCTAGACCAGGCCAGTGGCAGGGAACAGAAAAGATAATCCTGAGGTTGATCCCTCAGTATGTGGTGACTCTTGAAGGTCACCAAGGGGACAGAGAGACTATTCCAGAACTACTGGAAACTTTCTAGCTTGAGCAACAGCATGGACAAATGATGGTGTTTTGCATCACAATAGGAAATGTAGAGAGAAAGGAAGAAGAATGGGTTGGGAAAAAAGAAAATCCATTCCATTTGGCCTCACTGGGTTTGCAGTACCAAAAGGATCCCCTGGTAGAGGGGCTCAGAGAGTTGGCTACATGTGGGGCTAAAGCCTGGGAAAGAAAGATTTTGGTATACATGTGGGTATGGGCAACAGCCATGTGTCCCTGGCGCCATGGCTTGGCTGAGAATGCTCCATTCTCCGCGTTCTGTGAAGGGCAACCAGACTGCTCCCACAGAGGCTCTGACACTTGGGCTCTGGAGCCCAATTCCTTCCTGCCACCCAACATGGGACCTGAAGTGACCCCTGCCTCCCTTTGTCCATCACAGAGACCACTGCTAGATGGTAGTGAAGAGCCTCACACACACTCACCGTGACTTACATGCTGTTTGGCACTGTGGCTGCCGCTTCCATGAGCACTCACAGTCAACATAAAACTTGCTACCACATACTTTGTATGAATAGTGTTCAAGACCAGGCTTCACCCAGTGGCCTCTTTTCACAATAACGCATAGGGAAACCGTCTCAGGCTTCCGGACCAGGAAACTGTGAGCAACTGGACACCACGAACCCTACAACAGCTCCTGTTTCCCTCTCTGGCTTGGCCAATAAGGAGCTCAGAATAAAAGCTGTGGCCCATCTTCAGCAACATTGGAGGATCACATCGTGTGGACTCTGGGGCGCTCATCTGTTAGCATTTCGGTCTTTGTTTTACTGCCCTTATTTTCTCTTTGTCCCAATTTCTTCCACTATGAATCTTTGTGAACTTCTTAAAGTCTAAGATTTTCTCCCATGTCACACTCACCCATTGATTCTGTCTCTAGCTCCTGGAGTTGCACAAGAGAATTCTAGGCCCCCTTCCCCATAGCAGCCCCTTTGAGGCCCATGTCCTCCACTAAATCTGATTCTTTTGAGGTACCAGAGCCTCACTTTCTTCAAAAGTTTGTCCTAGACATGAGCTCCTCAAGAATCTTTCATCCTTCTAGACTCAGTTGATGCCCCATCTTCCCTTGGTGTCTTCTCTAGGCCCTATTTAGGCGTTCCCTCCACAGCAGCACCCACAGCAACCACACTGGTTCTCATATCTGCCTCTCCCACTGGACCATGGTTGTGCTCTGCACCTCCAAACAGTACCTAGCCAGCCAGAGACATAATATAATAATATATGCTTCATAAGTTTCTGTGGAGGAAATGAATGAATGAATGTATGTACATAGAAACATAACTTCCTCTCTCCTCTACATGCTAAAAGAAAGCTAAGCCCCCAGGGAGAACAGGGAGAGCCCAGTTCCTTTCTGCTCTCTGTGGGCCTTTCTACATGACAACTGCTTTTCCACAGCACTCTCCCTAACAGCCTTGAGGCCCTAGGCACCAGTGTGAGAACTTACTCTCCCAGCTAAATCCAGAGTAAATACACATAAGACAGAATTGGTCCTGTGAGGGCAACTGGGATAAATTTTCGCAGAAAGAAAGGATTTCACAGATCAAAAATGCAAAATGCCACATGCTCCAACTAGCACTTATTTTAACAACAGAGCCTTACATAGGTGCTAATTACGTGTCGGGAATTGTTCTGAGCTCTTTACAAATATCTTATTTAATCTTTGTAACAACTTCATGAGACAGGTACTATTTCTATCCCCATTTCATTTTCATATATAATCTTCTCAACACTGGCGTCAGCTATCCTACAACGAAGGAAGATATAGCTAATTCCGTCACTAAATAAAAGAAAATTAGTTATATTTACTTCATGCCAGTGCATGAATGGTTGACAAATCAAATCTTTGCCTTTGATGTGAGACCTGGATGCCAAAAAATACATCACTGACTAAGCATTTATTGACCACCCCCCCACCCCCGCCACCAGCACTGCCCTCCACGAGCTCACAGTCTGGAGAAAACAGTGCACACCTAAACAAATTAATTACCAGGCCCCATGACAAGCACATTAGAAGCAAGGACCCAATATAGCACTGGCGGCAAAAGGAAGTAATGATCTCTGGCTAGATGAGAAGGCTTCCTCTAGGGTGTAATGTCTGAGTTCCATTTTAATGGATGGCCCAGGGCTCACCAGGAAGCAACAGAGACAGAAGAAGGGGAAAGAGAAGGCCGAGGTAGGGGAACTGTTGACCGTGGGGAGCAGGAGGGGAAGAGCTGAGGAATAAGGGGTTATCACTGGGGTGGTGGCTTTGGCTGCGACATCACGAAGCTCAAAGTCACTAAAGGATCTGATGGTCATTCCCATTCTAGGAAGCTTCTTTGAGCTGCAGCATGAGGGAGGATGTCAAGACCAGACAGAGAGAGAGAGACATTTTAGGGGGCTGTTGCAATCAACCAAGCAAGAAACAATGTGCACCTGAGCAATATTCTAGGATAATCAGGAACCCGAAGCTTGGGAAGGCTGGTGGGAAGGCTGGTATAGGAGAGCAAGGTGACACCCAGCTTTTACTTAGAAGACCAGGAGTGCAGCCAGCAAAACGGGGAGCATAAGCTGGGAGCCCCATGGCAGGGATGAGGACAATCTTGGGCAGCCTCTAAGCTTGGGAAAGCCAAACTAGGCAGAAGACATTTTCTTAATAATCACAGAGCAGTTATTCAGATCCTCATTCACATCTTCTTTTAATAAAATATGATGCATTTCATTCTGTCATCATAGTGAAAAATCATTGCCCTTTGCTGGAAATTAATAACCTTTCAAATTAATAACCTTTCGGTAGGAAAATTGGTTTCATTAATACCTCCCCTTGCACTTTGTAGGTTCGTCATCTCTCTATCCTGCTGTCCCCTGAAGCCAAAAGCCCAAGACTTATTGTTTGAGAAGCCTGAGTGACTTTATGCTCAGAAGGAAGGAATGATCGGGATCCTTAGTAATTAGGCTCACTTGAGTTCACTGCCCAAAAATGCTGGTATGTCCCTCTGCCCCCAGAGAGCCCGCCTCTGGGCTGGAAGGGAGGATGAGGGCATCGTCCCCAGCTCTTGGCCTGAGCCCCCTCTGCCTCTGTGCTGGGTTCTCGTAGGTCAGTCTTCATCATCTCCCAGGGGAGAAATGGCCATTCTGCTGCACATGCCCTCTGAGGTTCCCCAAAGCTACGGTTCGTGCCTGCCTCCAGCACCTCCCAGTAACCTCGCTAGCTGGAGCTTGGGCTATCCCAGAGCTGCCAGAGGTGGAACAGATGCCAGGCTAAGCATTGTCTCCAATCTTACATTCCAGAGCCAGTTGGAAGAAGATCGAGAGTGGTTGAAACAAAGGAAGCACTGCAGGAGACAGAGACCAGATTCCTGCTTTTTAAAGAAGAAACAGATAAAGGCTGTCAGATTCGGCTGAATCACCCGGACACATTAGAGCAGTGCGGCTTCAACTCCTCTCTGCCCCTGGTGATGATAATCCACGGGTGGTCGGTAGGAAATGCTGACATGCCTTTTTTTCTCTCTGCATTTACATTTTCGGCTTTTCTCCCTCGTGTGTCCAATTTTAATAAAAAGATAGAGAGCCAGTGATAACAGCTTCATGCATAATATTTGTAAAGCACATTCTAATTTTCCAAGTACTTCCCCACACAGGATCTCATTGATTATCTCAATCCCATGAATAAGCAGGATAGGGAAAGTATAATTATCTCCACTATTCAGATAATAAAATGTGGCTCAAGGAGGTCACACAGCACATGAGGGGCCGAAAGTGATTGCAGACCATGCAGGTAAATCTGCCTGTTTCACGAGAGGAGATAGGAAGCCAGAAGACATAGTCTCCCAATGAAATATTGTAACTATAAGCTTTAAATGCAGCTCCAAATAACAGAAACTTAATTGACAATAGTTCAAATGAAACAAATTTGTTTCCATTTCACACAATAGCCTAGAGATATGTAATCCAAAACTGGATAAATGACTTTGGTCAATGATGTCCTCAGGGACGCAGCTCATTTCCCACTACGCTGCCATTCTTTGAGTACCGCCTTTATCCTTATAGTCCAAGATGGCAGCCAGAGCATCAGCCATCGTATCTTTATTCCAGGTAGCACTATGAATAAAAGGTATACACAACAGTCAAAGAACATGGTTATTTTATTTTATTTTTTTTAAAGATTTTATTTATTTATTTGACAGAGAGAAATCACAAGTAAGCAGAGAGGCAGGCAGAGAGAGAGGAGGAAGCAGGCTCCCTGCTGAGCAGAAAGCCCGATGTGGGGCTCGAACCCAGGACCTGGGATCATGACCTGAGCCGAAGGCAGCGGCTTAACCCACTGAGCCACCCAGGCGCCCCAGAACATGGTTTTTTTAAAAACAGCTATATTGATATGTAATTCACATACCATTTAAACTCATCCATCCATTTAAAGTGTACAGTTCAACGTCTTTTGGTATAAAAGATAGTTTTTTAGGTTAGCCACCCAGAAGCATCTGTAAAATGCTTCCAGTTATATCCATGAGCCATACCTAGATAGAAAGATGACTGAGACATGTAGCCTCTTAGAGAAAGTGTAGCCTTTTAGGGATGCTAAAAACCCTGGACGAAGGGGAGAAAGAATATTGTGGGCAATGATTGAAATGAAACTAAGCAAGGACTTTTCTCCAAGAGGAAATTCTGCCTCCCTGGCTCCCAACCAACCCACAATTTGAAGCTTGGTTCACGACTTGAAACCTCCAGAGATTTGGTGATCTATTTCATGACTTGGAAACCTTTCCCTGCCATCTACTTGAAAAACACTCTTGAAACCCTCATCTATCCTACTGTAGAAAGCTAAATAAGCCCATCTACCTACCTGCCACTCTTTCAACATTGATTCACTGAAAGCCTGCTATGTGCAGCTCATAGCCTTCCCATGTACAATACAGGCCCCGCACCTGGTCTTATGTTGTAATGGGGAGCCACATGATGTCACAGGGGTAGAGCCACGAGATGGGGTGCTTGCCACTGCTGGGGGGAAAACAGAGACACCTGTAGCCTGCTAGCAGCTTCCGCCTAGGACTTAAAGGGCTCCCAAGCTAGGGAAGTTGGGGATTCCACACACCCCAGGGTCAGCAGTGAAGGTGGTGGTGTCTTTCCTGCCCCTAAAGAAGGGACCTAACATGGACTGATGCCCTGCTACAGGTTAGGCCCTTTTCATTATACGTCAACCCGTTTAATCCCCACGCCTTCCTCCAAGGTGGGCTAGTATCTCCTAGAAGAAGAAAGTGTGCTCAGAAAGGTCGAGCAACTACCATAGTCACACAGCCAAAAGTGGACAAAGATTCAAACCCAGAACCCTCACACTCCAAGCTCACACTCTCGAAGACTCCCTTTGTCAGAGGGGTCCAATTGGGCCCCGTTCCTAGCAGGCTTCGGCCTGCAATCCTCACTGCGGCTCTCTCCCGCTGGCCTAGGAGCTCAATCCGTGTTTCTCTAAGACAAACAGAATAGGACACAGAGCGCAGAACGCTAAGAAGATGAAACCTCTTTTAAAGGAAACTAAAGATCAGCCATGGAAAGCTCTCCTGTGGGAACCCTGGGGGAGGATAGGGGTTAGAAGGAGGCCAGTCACGGTAGAGAAGAGTATCCCATTTCTCAACTGCTTTAGCCAAATGGACTTTCCTTACAAGAAAAAAGAAAGAAGGCAGGAAGGAGGGAATGTATCAAGAGGACAGGTTTGGGGACCGGCAGAGTTAGAAGGCAGAGGCACCAAGTCCGATGTCTGCACACAACGGAGTTAGCTCTCCCCACCCTCTCACCACCACCCCCCCGCCATGCTCTCCCCTCAGACCCTGACCCCTTCACCCTCCCTGCCTCCACTGACACCCCTTGCCTCTACTCACACCTTGTGCTCCCCTCACCTTTCCCTGTCTCCTCACCCTCTCTGCCCCTCCTCACCCTCCCTACCTTCCTCCACTCCCCACTTCACCTTTCCCTACTTTGTCCTCACCTTCCCTGCCTCCTCTGACTCTCCCTGTCTCCCCCTTACCTCTCTCTGCCCCCCACTTCAACTCCAGCAACCCCCAGCTGTTGGTAGCTCCTTCCACTCCCCTGTGCTTTCTCTCCTCTTGGCCTTGGCTCAGCCTGTGCCTTCTGCCTGGAGTGTTCTTCTCCCTCTTCTGCTGAACAGTAGCCATTACACAGTAGGTGCTCCAAAAATATTTGTGAGCTGAATTCATGACTAAATCAGTATCTTGTTCACAAATGGACCACGAAGACAGGACCATTACCAGGGTCCTTTTCCAGAATGAACGCTTCATTCTGAAAATGCAGAAGGGCCTAGAACTACTCTCACCAGTGAGAGGAACAGCAGCAGCTGCCTCACTGGGTCACTAACTCTGAAGGTAACTGCACATCACTAACATTTACTGAGTGCTTGTTGCATGCCGGGCGCTGTTCTAAATGCTTCCTAGCGACTGAATGATCTCTTCACAGCAGTCCTGGAGAAAGGCCACTACTGCTAGCCCCACTTTCCAGATGGGGAAAGTGGTGCACAGAAAGGTTAATGAAAGCTAACTAATTGGGAGAGTCGAGACTTGAATCCAAGGGGCTCTATCCACCTGGAAGGCACTGGGTGCATGTTCATAAGTGGTCAGTGGTCAGTGGCCAGTGCCTCTGACCCCAAGTGACCTGCCATGTCATCTGCATTGCTCTCCAGCCTGGAGAGCAGTCTTGAGGCACACCAGACTCTTCTCCCCGCCGGACATCCCTTAGGGCCCTCTCTTGAGGGGCCTCTGCACATGCGCTTCCTTCTGCCTGGACCCCCCCTAGACTCCCTGCCCCACAGTCACCAGCCCGTCCTTATTTCCGTAAGTGAGCTCCTATTCATCCCTGCAGACACCAATGTCATCGTTCCATGAATCAGGCGTGCCCTGCAAGTCGGTTCTCGAACAAAGGGCATACACAGAAAGATTCTCCATACACATGGATTGAGCTCCTGCTATGTTCCAACTCATGGGGCTTTGTTCCCTCAAAAGCGAGCAGATGCAGTGGGCAGGAGGAGAGCAAAGGAGCTGGGATTCGGAGCTGTGGCCTAGCTGGCCTCCTGGAGCGGGGAGGGGTTAGAGCTGAGCCTCAAAGGGTAGGTCAGCTTTCAGCTCCTGATTACATAGACTTTTCCATTATTTTAAGGTTCAGAAACTCTTAAAATAGGGGCATGTTACGAGAATGGTTCTCGGTTGGAGGCCAGGGGTGGCCCCCAGGGGACATGTGGCAAAGCGCAGAGACATTTTTGGTTTTCACAACTTGTGGGGGAGAGTGCTGCTGACACCCGCTTCATGGAGACCAGACATGCCGCTAGATAGCCTATGGTGCACGAACAGCCCCGTGACAGAAAGTATCTGGCCTAAAATGTCCATAGTGCCAAGGTCGAGAAACCCCACATTAAGCCCTTTCTTTTGGAAAGAAGGACCCAGCCTTCATTAGCCAAGAGTTGGGGAAGAAAAAAAAGAGAGAAAGATGAGACTAGTACAGTGCCCCCCACCCTGGGTCCCCTTCTGGTTAAGCTGATGACTTTGTGTCCCACCCCCACAGCTGGACGGCTTCCTGGAAAACTGGATCTGGCAGATGGTCGCCGCCCTGAAGTCTCAACTGGCCCAGACTGTGAACGTGGGGCTGGCCGACTGGCTCACCCTGGCCTACCACCACTACACCGTGGCTGTCCGCAATACCCGCCTCGTGGGCCAGGAGGTGGCAGCTCTCATCCAGTGGCTGGAGGCAAGGCCTACCCTGACCTCCCTTCCTCTCCTCCCCTCTCCCCTCCCCTCCCCTCCTCACCTTTCTCCCCACCGGGACTGAGAGACTTAAGCCAGTCTCGTAAGCATCCCAGACAGGAGAACCATTCCACGAAGCTTGGAGGAATGGGATGGCACAGGTGGAGATGGGACATTGGGGCTCCCTCAGACGTCATGCTTGAACCCCTATTTTGCAGAACTGTCTTCCCTCCCCCTCCTCCATCCACCACCTCTTTCATCCTCACTCCCTTGGATGTGCTAGCGGATCTGAACACACCCATGTACCATCAAACCCTAAGAAATGAACCGGAGCACCATGTAGGGCATTCATATCCTAGTAAAGACAGGCAGGGTGGGGATGGGGACCAACATCACCAGGCGGGGCCCCAGGTAGCTGAGTCTGAAAGGTGGGTGCCAGCAAGGTGAGAAACCAGTCTGGCTCAGGAGGCTAAATTAAGCATCTCCTCTGCCACCGGGGGCCAAGAACAAGGGGGACCCCGAGAACGAGCTGGACCCATACAAGGTTTCTGTCCAGCAGCTCTCCCACTAACCATCTTGCCTCTGTCTTCCAGGAATCTGCTCAGTTTTCTCGGAGCAATGTTCATCTAATTGGGTACAGCCTGGGTGCCCATGTCTCAGGATTTGCTGGCAGTTACATGGGCAGAAAGCACAAGATTGGGAGAATTACAGGTAACCGTGCCCATAACCAATGACAGCATGGGGGTGTGGGGCAGGACCCGCTTCCCTAACAATCCTGGAATTACAATGCACCCAGCCTCCTTCACACTGCTGCAAGCATGACTGCTGTCCTAGACTGCTGTCCCTCAAGAATTCAGAGTAAATCACAGCCCCAACTCCTATTGCCTTTCCTCCAATGGGTGCCTCTCATAGTCATGCGAAAGAGGACCTGAAAAGTAGACTTTCTAAACACTTTTTACCAGGAAAGAGTTTATTTTCAACTTATAGTTTTAAAAGCCCAATATGAGCAAGTTAAAGGATCACGCCCAAAATTTGTGGTAACATCAGCCACGTCTGTGCCTCAGTTTCCACATTTGTGGAACACATGGGTCTTACTCTGGGACCCATTTGGTTTGAAGGAGGGGGCTCCACACTGACTTGGAAATGGCTCCAGATACCCAGTAAGAGCTGGAGATGTGCAAGAAGGCCTTTCCTCCCACGCTTCCTTGACACCAACCTCATCCCCCGATGCTACCTCACAGTTGTGTTTGGAAGATCACACCTGAGGGGGCTATTCCCCAGCCAAGTCCCCAAGGTGCACAGATAGCCACAGTGTAAAACTCAGAAAGCCCAGGGACATCTGGGTGGTGCAGTTGGTTAAGCATCCATCTCTTGGTTTTGGCTCAGGTTGTGATCTCAGGGTCATGAGATCAAGCCCCACATCAGGCTCTGTGCTCACTGCAGTGTCTGCTTAAGATTTTCTCTCCTTTTCCCTCTGCCCCTCCCCCTGGGACTTGCACACATGCTCTCCCTCTTTCTCTCTCTCTCTAAAAATAAATAAATATATTTTTAAGAGAGAAAGAAAAGAAGGAAGAGATAGGGAGGGAGGGAGGGAACCAGCCAGCCAGCCAAAGCCCTTCTCAGTGTAGTGTTCCAGAGTTCTGGGACTCTCCTCTCAAGGCTGTCTTCCTGTAGTCTCAAGCTTCTATGACACTAGGTCTTTCTTTACTTCATGAACTTCCTGATCTTTTTTTTTAATTTTAATTTTTTTGTTTTTTTTTATTTATTTGACAGAGAGAAATCACAAGTAGGCAGAGAGGCAGGCAGAGAGAGAGGAGGAAGCAGGCTCCCTGCTGAGCAGAAAGCCCGATGTGGGGCTCGAACCCAGGACCTGGGATCATGACCTGAGCCGAAGGCAGCGGCTTAACCCACTGAGCCACCCAGGCGTCCCTGAACTTCCTGTTCTTGAACTCCTGTTCTTCTGGGCCTTACATGTCCTTTTCCCTTTACCAGAAATATCTTTTTTTTTTTTAAAGACTTTATCCATCTATTTGAGACAGAAAGAGAGGACGAGATGGGGGAGAGGGAGAGGCAGGCTCCTTGCTGAGTGGGGAGCCTGATGCAAAGCTCAATCCCAGGACCCCGAAATCATTACCTAAGCCAAAGTTGGACACTCAACAACTGAGGCACCCCAATGCCCCTTGCCTGGAATATCTTACCACAACTTATGCCCCCAGCCCCACTCTACCTAACAAACTCCTACTCATCCTTCAAGATGAGTTAAACATCACTTCACAAGCTAAAACAGTTCAAAGGAAATTTAAGATGAATAACGTTGTTGTGACTTTTCATTTTATAAAGAAGATTTATTTGTTTATTTATTTATTTATTTATTTATATTAGAGATAGAGAGAGGGGAGAGGGGGAGAGGGACAGAGAGAATCTCAAGCAGATTCCCCGCTGGACATGGAGCCCAACTAGGGGCTCCATCCCACAACCCATGAAATCATGACCTGAGGCAAAACCAAGAGTTGGATGCTCAACCACCTGAACCACCCAGGTGTCCCATGACCCCCATTTTATCAAGTAAGAACATTTTGGACAGTTAATATCTACAATTACCATTACTTCACCAAAGAAGAGGTTGGTTTTAATGTTAAAAAAAAAAAAAAGATAAGAAATAATGGCAGACATTTATACGAAAGAAATAAATTCGTCATTATGAGACATCACTTCCTCATTCTTTTTTTTTTTTTTTAACCTTGCCGGGAACTGGGGAGACTTGGTTCATGGGCCAGTATGTGCACCCCCCAGGAATGGATATCCAATTAAGGTTATATGGTTATCACTATGGTTATAAGGGTGATCACTCTGTGATTTAACCCTCAATAGGCTGGGGGTGAGCAGACCTTCACAGAAGGCCCACCCCCGAGGAACTTCCTAGAAGGCTGAGTCAGAATCCCAAAGGGACGGCACCAGACCCAGCACCCTCTCCGCTCTGTCTTGTGTCATGGGCCACATCAGGCATTATTAGCCAGGCCCACTCATGACAGAAGCAGCGGGACAGCTAATTACTCCTGTCATCTCCTCCTCAGCCCCATGAAGAATGGAATATAAATCACACCAAGACATCTTTCATTTGTAACTACAGATGAGAGCTGGAGACAGGCGCTCGCCGCCCCTGTCAATGCTTTCACCCCTATCAGGGATGGAAGCCAGGGCTGATGTGGGACATCAAAGAGTCTTCCAGAGAGGGTGAAGGACGAAAGACAGAGGAAAACCCTTGAGAGCAGAAATACTCCTTGTATTTGTAGACGCCAGCCAGCCAGGCTCTAGTCTCGCCTCTGCCTCTAGTCTCACGCACACACATCTGTCACTCCACCAGAGCTCGGAGCAGTCCTATTCGCTCAGAACATTTTCACCAGGAAACAGTCATGTCCCAAGGCTGTTTTGGACATTCCAATGAGAGGACATTGGTGTGGGAGAGGAGCCAGCTTGTTTAGGGAACTTACGGACAACATACAGGCAAATAAATTCCTTCTCTGATGGGTAGGTTAAAACTACTTAGAATAAGCACAGTGGCTTTTTGTATGCAAACAGATGCTCTTGAAAGTAGCTTGAGAGGTACTTAAAATTGATTTGCTTAAATAAATCAAGCATTCCCTCATAACCTTATTTCTACCACTGGATAGTTCCTGCAGACCTCTTTCCTCATAGACAATGTGCAGCCCGTGTCTAATTTTCGGCACCATGAATTACTGTGATTTTACTGTGAAAAGGTTATAGCAAGATTTTCTAGAGAAAGATTATCCCTGAGGATTTTTTTCTTCCTGCTAGCTCATGAATGTGTAATAACATCAGAAAGCTAAAAGGAGCTTTCTGCTTTCTTCCCCTTGCTCCCACCTAACCCTTATCCTTGCTTTCCCTGTTAGGACTGGATGCCGCGGGCCCTTTGTTTGAGGGATCTTCGCCCAGCGACCGTCTTTCACCAGATGATGCCAATTTCGTGGACGCCATTCACACCTTCACCCGGGAGCATATGGGCCTGAGTGTGGGCATCAAACAGCCCATAGCACACTATGACTTCTACCCCAATGGGGGCTACTTCCAGCCTGGCTGCCACTTCCTAGAGCTCTACAAACATATTACCAAGCACGGCTTAAATGGTGAGTATGATGGCCCAGGGGACAGAGCCAACCTGCACTGGCTCCCATCCCCCTTACATACATATGGCCCCCAAGACCCAGTGAACCGCCAACTCTGTAGGACTCTGGGAAGGGTTCGGAATCCGGGGTGTATGCTCACCAAGCCCACTCAGAGGGAGAGCTTGTGAGAGAGTGGGTAAGGGCTGGGGTCCCTCCAGCAGGCCCTCCTCTTAACTGGCAGTGGTCCTCGGAGCTCACGCTCTGACAATGAGCTGGGGGCACCACCAGGAATCCCTACTTCTTAGCCCCTCCCAACAAAGTCTGTCCAGGGGTACTGGCCCTTCTAAAAGTGGAGTCCTGATGCCTGCGGTTATTTCTCCTTCTCCAGAAGCTTCCTCTCCCAGGAGGCTTCCTCTGTTCTGGGCCACACAAGGATGCACTTAACAGATCCTGATCTTTAGCTTCTTATCCTTCGTTTGCCCAGAGTGGGAATAGCTCTTCCACTCCTGGGAGCTTTAATCAGCTGGTCCTGCAGGACCTTACTGAAATTCTTCCAATTCAAAGTTCAGTTCTAAACATGTCTTTGTCGTTTCCTTTATCTTGGGGCAGGAACTGGATTTTGGCATTATTTGGGCTGTGATCCCACTTCTCTCCCACATCCTAGACTAAAATATTGACACGCATGTTGACCACATGCACAAGATTAAAGGACATGCCTTTCAGCAAAAAATCATACGTTCCATGGGTGTTCTAAATCTCTCATTATTATAAAATATCATACTGATGAAAACATGTCAACTCATGCTAAGCCAACCGGAGACCCTGCCCCCCACCCCGCCCCGTCCCATGTACCTCCTTCTCACCTCCATCATCCAAAACCGAGCTGAGAACACGCTCTCCTGTGATTACATCACCACCTTCACCTCTCCAGTATCAGAATGACCTTCAAACTCAATATCATCTCATTTTGGCTGGACTTCCAGCCTTCCACCCACCTACGCCTGAGAGAAACTTCTGCAAACTTCCTCTCCTCATTCCTCACATGCCCCTCACGTCATTGCCCCTCCAGTCATCCACGGAGGCCTGTTCCATCCCGGCTAACCAACCAGCCCTCCTCCCAGATTCACTCCCTCCCAGAGCTCCACACAGGCCTGGTATTGAGTAACTAGTTGCCTGACAAACACATCTCTGTTAGTGCCATTTGCTTTTTTGTGCTAACCTTCCAAGTGGTGGAACTGAGTACGTTTATTTTGCTCGCCCAGTTCTAGTGTGGTTTTTCCCACTTTTCTTCACTTTTAAGTTTAAAAAGCGATCCCAGGGGTGCCTGGGTGGCTCAGTGGGTTAAGCCTCTGCCTTCAGCTCAGGTCGTGGTCTCAGGGTCCTGGGATCGAGTCCCGCATCGGGCTCTCTGCTCAGCGGGGAGCCTGCTTCCCCTCTCTCTGCCTGCCTCTCTGCCTACTTGTGATTTCTCTCTCCGTCAAATAAATA
Organism: Lutra lutra; assembly: GCF_902655055.1. NCBI lineage: Eukaryota > Metazoa > Chordata > Mammalia > Carnivora > Mustelidae > Lutra > Lutra lutra. The sequence continues at coordinate 39,732,392 of NC_062284.1, forward strand.
AATAAACAAATAAATAAAATCTTTTTAAAAAATAAAAGCAATCCCATTCTGGGGTGGTACTCTCAAAGCATCTGCCCAGAATGTAATCTGGTGACTGCTTTGCCAGCCCAACCCCTCCTAGGTGAGCTGGAATGAGTTAGTGAACGCTTTTTTTTTTTTTTTAAAGATTTTATTTATTTATTTGGCAGAGATCACAAGCAGGCAGAGAGGGGGAGAAGGGGAAGCAGGCTCCCCGCTGAGCAGAGAGCCCGATGTGGGGCTCGATCCCAGGACCCTGGGATCATGACCTGAGCCAAAAGCAGAGGCTTTAACCCACTGAGCCACCCAGGTGCCCCCAGTGAACGCTTCTGAAGCTCAGCTTTCTCACCTAACAACAGCTGCCTGAGGGGGCCGCGGTGAGATTCAGGAAGCGCGTGCATGAAAGCACTCAGCATAGGACCTGCCTTATAGTCGGTGCTCGACAAGCGCAGCCCTAGACCAAGAGCGAGCTGTTGGATCTCGGCATTTAGGCTTCAGACTCTGGGAGAAATAGCTTTTGGCAAAGTTACCTGTGCTGTACCTTCACGTTAGGTAATTTACATACCTTATGGTGGTTCTTCAATGTCCTTGAGAATAATTTATTAAAGATTAGATTAAGATTTGGAAAGTTTTAAAAAAAAAAAGGTCAAAAATTCACAATAGATAAACTTCCTAACCCTGCTGTTTGGAGTTAGGCCCAGGTAGACCTGGTCACTAGAATTATCCTTCTAGAAGCCAATCCCCTTGCTGGTTTTACAGGCCAGTTACCCGACAGAGGCAATGGCAGCTTTAGGACAGAGGGCAGAGGGACGCCTGGGTGGCTCAGTTGGTTAAGCAGCTGCCTTCGGCTCAGGTCATGATCCCAGCATCCTGGGATCGAGTCCCACATCGGGCTCCTTGCTTGGCAGGGAGCCTGCTTCTCCCTCTGCCTCTGCCTGCCATTCTGTCTGCCTGTGCTCGCTCTCTCTCCCTCTCTCTCTCTCTGATAAATAAATAAAATCTTTAAAAAAAAAAAAAAAAAAAAGGACAGAGGGCAGACATTGTAGGAGAGGCCTGAGCTTTCTCTAGACCATTAACTGAGCCCCAAGAGTACCTTGGCTCTCATTTACCTAGCGTGATTAAGCAAAGAGGCATCCCACACAAGCCTGTTCCAGCTAATTCAACTCAAGACATCAGCACTTGCACATTTTTAGCCATTTAAGACGTAAATATTTTTTAAATAAATCACACTACCCTGTGTTCTTAAATAATTCAGTATTTTCTTAGGAACTTAGGCTTCCAGTTAAAACACCCACGGCGCCTGGGGAGATGCCTCTACACCACGTGACTGAGAGGGGTCTACTCTTGGAGTTTCCACTCTCCGATTCCTTCCCACTGGGGCCCTGGGGGGGGTCAGCCTCAACAATCCCACCCCTCCTTCCCAACGTGCCGCTCATCTGCCCTGCACACAGGACGATCCTTGGAGTGGAGGGTTCTCTGGAAAACGGAGGGGTGATAACGTCCTTCTTGCCCTGTGTTCCAGCCATCACTCAGACCATAAAATGCTCCCACGAGCGGTCCGTGCATCTCTTCATCGACTCCCTGCTGCACCCCAGCCGGCAGAGCACGGCCTACCAGTGCAGCGACATGGGCAGCTTCAGCCAGGGCCTGTGCCTGAGCTGCCAGAAGGGTCGCTGCAACACGATGGGCTACCACATCCGCCAGGAGCGGCAGGGCAAGAAGCACAAGAGGCTCTTCCTCGTCACACGCGCCCAGTCCCCCTTCAAAGGTGAGTGCGGGTGGCCCCCAGGGCAGCCGCTCCGCCCAGGCTTCCCTCTGCTTTCTCAGGGGTCCTGAAACCACAGATTCTGGACAGCGACGTCGGCGCAGCCTCTCTCTCTGTCCTTTCCCAAGAGTGTGTCCACCTGGCTGCCAAGCACCAGGTGGGAGGAAACCTTGATACTTTCTGGAATGATCCTTGCGTGAGCCTCTCTTCATCCACTTTCACGGTCCCCTAGCATGTTAGATCAGGAAGGCCCAGAGCAGCAGTTCCCTCCATCACCCAAGTCTCTCACTGAGCAGGGACCTGGAGGCGTCTTCAAACCCCAGCTGGAACCCACGGCTTTCCAGCTCTGCTCACAGCCTGCATGAAAAAAGGAGCCTCTGGGCTACGTTTGGGGTTCCTCGTTTCCTCTAAAATCTGGATCCACTGCTCGAACAGGGTATCACTGTCTAATTGAGACCCTCCAAAGATGAAGTTTGGCTTCCAACTTTCCTCCTCAGATCCTTAACCTCCGGGCAGAAACCGAGCCCCGGACCCTCTCTGGGTTGAACCAGAGGTCAGGGCTGTGCCTCTTCGGGGGCCGAAGCCAGCGGAGGATTTCTCCCCCAAAGCCGGAGTCCTCCAGGAGCGAACAAGCTGGCATCTGCTGCCGTTAACATTTCTGTCTAATCCTTTCAGCGGCCCCGGGTGATTTAGCGGCTCGCTGTCTCACGGCGCATGCTCAGGGCGCCGGAGGGAGCTGCGCTGTTCGATTCTTACCGCCCGGAATATTTGTAGCCGCAGAAGGTGGTCATGTCGTCACCCTCGCTTTGCATTTGCACAGCGTTTTATACAAAACATCAGACTCGGCCATCACCTCTTTGCGGCCCCCACAACAGGCAAGCAAGGTCGGCAGGGGGTAATGATCTCATGTTCAAGAGGAGGGAAGGGCGGCTTGGGTAGAGTGACGCGCCCACGGCCACACAGTCTGGAAGGAGGCCAGCAACCAGGTGCATCCGACTCCCGTCTGTGCTCCTTTTATTATCACACTCACAAATTCAAGTTCCCAGGCGACTTGTTTTTTAAGCACAGGATTCCTGTTTATTTGAACTTGCGCTCCCTGGCCAGATTTCTCTTCCCTGAAAGCCCAGGAATGACAGAAATCTGCTGTGGGCGGCTAATCGCTTCTGAGAGCATCACAGTGAAGGTGGATCCTTCCTGCCTGAGGGGCCAGTGGGTCCCCTCTGCCGTCTGCCCCTTTGGGGTGGAGGAGAAGGTACCGTCCAAAATCAGCTGAGGGAATTTGGAAGGGCTCCCGGCTCAGGGAGCTCCCCCACGGGCAGCCTGCCAATTAGACACTCATTTGGGTTAACCAGCTCCTCTTTTAAATGGCAAAGCTGCCTGGAGTGATTAAGCCCCTCCGAAAAGCACATTTCACTGGCTCTGCTTTAAATCGTGGAATGTTAGCATTTCTAGACGCTGTTCTACCCTGCCATTTCACAGACGCAGACACCCAGGCCCAGCTGGGGAAAATCATTTGCCCAGGGACACAGAGTGAATTCTTGGCAGAGTCAGCATTTAGACCCAGACCTCCAAACTAGTTGAGGGATTGATTTCCTCCCCACTTCAGGAACCTGCCCTTTGTCTATTGGTGGAGGTGAGGGAGGGAGGAGAGAAGAAGGGGGAGGTTTTGAGATCAGCTGGGAAGAAAGGAGACTACTTTTCACCTTCCATGGCTTGGGAGTATTCTGAACTGAGGAGCTTGGTAGAGCTGGAGGACATCTGCTGGGGGCTTGGAGATGAGGAGAAGGGGCAGGCAAGCATGTCGGGAAGGAAGAGGGGGAAAAAAAGACCAACAGGTACACTCTGAGGTACAGTCTGAGTTCCTCCCTTTTGTCAACGACCCAGATGCCCAAATACCACAAGCCACTGGTATGAACTCATAGGGGTCTCTTTCCTATGAAGGAGGACCAGAGAACTGCATTTGGCCAGCGCCGTCCACCCCAACAGCTACAAAAAAAACAGTGTGTCCATCCAGTCATTTATTTTTCAAACATAAATTGAGCCAGAGTAGTCAGAGTCCCTACTTCATGGGGCTCACTGAAGACCAGCGCCCGCCCCCCATGTAAATGCTCAGCGCCATCCCAGGAAGACAGGCAGGGAGACCCTTGGAGACAACACTCAGGTGTCTTTATTGTCAATGACTCATCTCGTTCCAGATACTTCTGATGAGCCTGGCCCTATGAGTCAGGACCGCCTGAAACTGGTCAGAACCCATCTCAGCCCCTAACAGAGGTTCCCTGGCTGAGCTGTGACCCACATTGCCCCCTCCTCTTCTCTGGGCCTTCCAAATTCTCCCCCATTCTGCTTCAGTCCTTCCAGTGAGCAAAACCCTAATCTGCTCACCAGTGGGGAGTAGCACCCCAGGAGTCACGTCAAGCTGTCCTGGGTATGGCTGGAAATTATCCCTGGGTGAGACTCTGCCCATTTGGGAACAGCTGCTTGGGGGTTGTTGCAATCTGGATAACGCTGCGTCGCCCAGTATGGTGGCTGTGGCTAGTTACATTACTGGGAATTACATGCAATCAAACATTGGCTTCCCCAGTCAAACTAGCCACCTTTCAAGTGCTCAGATATGTGGCTACCATATTGGAGAGCACAGAAATGGATCTCTTCCATCATCACAGAAAGTTCTGTTGATGGTACTGGCACAAGGCCTTTAATCTAGGTCCCCATAACTACACCTTTCTCCACCCATCACTATCATGATCATCTCTGACTTGGGCCCTCCAAGCCCATTTCACTGGCATTTGATGAATACTTGCAGTTTCTTAAAAGAAGAGACTTGCCCAGCTCTGGTTTCAGAGAACCTATAATTCATATTTTTTAAGAACATCTAATTGCATGATATATTTTAGTGCCGGGTCTGGCTGGGCAAGCTAAACATGGCCTCCCAATTGTAGCTCCACAAAGGGTGACTAACTTAGTCCTCATTCCTCTGGCTCCAGAGATATTTCAACGAAACCATCAAAGAGTCTGTGCCCACTGGGCCGGTAGCACAAGGCAGTTATTGCCCACTTCTATTTTCACTGTCCCAGGAAGAGCCTTCACCAGTCTGGGAGCCTGTTTTTTAAAAGAGAAGAGAGGGAACGTATCCATCCTGAGAGAAACCTGCTTAGTGAACACCTTATCTAATTAATCCTCCAGCAGTGGGATGAGGCCACTCAGAGCGGAAGGAAGTGACACTTATGGGGACCTATTCTGTCCAGGCTCCCCACTGAGTGTATTGTTACAAACTAGCTCCTTTATTGTATAATCCTCGCAACAAGAGACAGAGGGACAGAGACTGAGATGCGTCAGGGTGGAGACTGATGCTGGTGGATTTTCCAATAAATAAATTGAGACTTGGAGAGTTTACAACTTCCCTAAGTCTCACAGTCTGTGAGCAGCAAATGTAATGTTTGACCCCAGGTTGCCCTGGTTCACGGCCCTTGTTCTTCCACTCCATGCGGTCTCCTGACTGTATCACCAACACCAGGTCCTCCCCCCCTCCTTCCCTCTCCCTCTCTCTCCCTCTGCACTCTGGGCCTCATCCCACCTAGGGGAACTTGCTTGAGTACTCTTTCCTTTTGGTTGGTAGGCAACCAACCAAACTGTAACTTGGGGGAATCTGTTTGTCTTTGGCTTTTCTCCACTACTTCTTTAGGAAAGGTTTCCCTAATTTCCAGGGAGAGGTCCAGAAAAAGCACTGGGTGTAGTAGAGACAGCACAGGCTTGAGATTGGGAATAGGGCATGTCCAGAATTTGGCTTTGGGGCCAACCTCATATTTGACCTTGACCTAGTGACAAAACCCATGCGGGTCTCAGTTTCTTCAGCCACAGAGTGATGGTGTGTGGATGACTATGGGCGCGAACCGCTAAAACCAACCCCTGGGGGTGCAGCTCAGAACCGTGCCTGGTCAGTTCAGCACATAGGGAAAAGGTGTCCCTGGGTTAACACCTTCTAGAAGCTGGGCACTTTAATATACGCTGTCCCATCGCATCACATTCTCACGACCCCCCTGTTAGAGTCCTCTTGATGCCCGTTTTACACATGAGGAAATGGAGCTTCAAAGAGGCTATGAGGGCTCACGACCATACGGTGGTAGGTGGTAGAGCTGAGGGCTCCTGTTGTCCTCCCACATGAAGCACCTATGGGCACAAACAGCAGGCAGCGTGATGCCAGTCAGCACAACACTCCTTACCACACACACACATACACACACACTCCCCCAATCTCACCCCCAGCAGAAAAGGCAACTGCTCACAGAAGCGGCAGGAGTCCAATCCCCCGACATCAGGGTGTAGGGGAGGAAAATTTTTTCCTCTACCCTTTCTTTTGGCTGGCCTATTAATTAAGTTGACATAAAACAGCTCAACAGGAGAAAATGTTAATTTCATGTGTATTAGAGCCTCACAGAGCCATGAGAGGTTCAAAGAAGTCAGGCAGTTGAAGCCTACCTGCCATCCTGAGCTAAAGAGAAGGGGATGGGGCTTCAGAGAGAAGGAAGTTAATTCACAGGAAGATGAGAAGAGCCAAGGTTTGGGAAACAAATGTTCATCACACCATGCAGAGACAATGCGACACAGAACAGAATCAACACACAGGCCTGAAGCCCCTCCCCCTCTCCAGCCCCCCCCCCCCCCCCCCCCGCCACTTCCCACCCTCATCACCCAGACTCTGCAGCTCTCTGTGGCAGGAGCTGTCTCCCTGGACTAGGCCCCTATCTAAATTCTTAGAGGCAGGTAAGTGGGAGGCAAAAAACTCTTCCCAAGTCTTCGAGGCCTTGACTGTCTTCCACTGAAAATACCCCACATGCATTTGGGAGACACTCACTCTGAAGCACTTTATGAGGTGTCTCATGGTACTGTGAAACCCAACTGCAGCCACCAACATGAGCCCAGAGCTGCACAACACACCTGCTTCCAATACACCTGCGCCTGCCCTCCCTCCTCCAGCCTCCCTGGGTGCTGGTCCCCTGGTGGGGTAAGCCCTCACGGGGCCATCTTCAGGCTCAGTGTCAGGTCCGAAGCCTCCCTCTCGAGTTAGAGGCATCTCATGTCTAGGAACCAGCCCTCGGTGTGGCAAGACAACACAAGAGATCTCATTTCTCCCATCTTCATGAAAGAAAATCGATACACTGAAAGAAAAAGGCCTCTTTGATGTTTGCAAAGAAAATCACAATATCTCCCAGAGCCAATATCTAATGATCTGGAATCATTTTTTTTTCCCATGAAACAAAAAGAAGGAGGAGGAAGAGGAGAAGAAAAAGAAGGAGAAACAAAATTTCTCTTTTCATAAATTTCACTAAGCCAATGTCTACTGTGGCTGCCTTATAAAAAGAACTTAAGTGGCACCAGTGGGGTTTACATAAGATCAGAATCCGGGGCTTTTAGGGTACTGAACCTCAGGAAGACTCTATTTGAGGAGAATCTCCAGAGGCCCCCCATCTCTGCTCTAGGTGGCATTTGCCTGATCTCATTCAGGGTTAATGGACTGTTTCGCGCTCTCTATCTTTAAGAACTAAAATAATTTCTCCTGCCCGAACCGAGGAATGCACTGGGCTATCCCCTCCACAGTCACAGGATCAAAAGCATTTTTCCTAAATCATTTTTTAAAATCCTTACTAAACATGTCATAAGGGAAAGTGAACAAAATGACTCCTGCTTTTTTCCTTAATCTTTGTAACAGCATCATTGTCTGGGGGGGAAGGGGAGGAGCCAGGGAGTGGGGGATGACAGGCAAATTGTCTCTTTTTCTTTTAAAGAAAAACACAAAAATCCAAAATAGGAACATCTAGTTAGTTCTCCGTATGAAAGCCTCTTTTATATTTATAAAAATAATGCCATTTCAAGATTTCTCCCCAAAAAAGTGACTTCCCTAGTGCAGGTCATTTGGGACCACCAGTGCCATCAACCTGCCGAGTTCTACAGCTGGGCTCTCGCAGACACAAGGGTGCCCTCATCCCCTCACCCCTGTGCCCCTCCACAGCCCACATATCCTTCAGGAGTGCTTGGGAGGCCAGTGGACTCGGACTCCTGGCCATTCCTTCACCTTTGGGGTTCCAAATTCCTGCACAGACTCCACCCTAGGAAGATACTGCAGGAGGTCAGGTAATTCTCACTCAAAGGATGGAAGCTAAAGGGGTGCTGGCAAGCCGACCGTTGGATTTTACACCTTCCCCCAGAATTGTGCAACTGTGGCATCTCGGACGTGGGAATCCATCTCCTACTCATGAGTGGAGAACAAAGGAAGACAAAAACCCATCTCTGGAGCAGGGACCTGAGCCATTTATCCCCACCCGGGGGCTAGGCCTTCAGGGGACAGGCAGAAAGAATCTGCATCAGCCATAGCCCAGGATGGATGTCAGAGGATGAGACCCTCGAGGCACTTCGTCTCAGTGGCTTCCTTCCAGGAAGGTTTTGACGGCTGCCTTTCCTCAGGGACTGGGGGTTTGCCATTTGCTTCCAAAGAGCAGATGCGGCTTGCAGAACCAGGACCTCAGGAGACAGTGGAAAGGGGATTTTAGAATCAGACAGACACCTGGGTTCAAATTTGGCTCTGCCTGTAACACTCTGGGTGACCTTGGATCTGTGTCCAAATCTCTGCTTCCTTGTCTGATGTCCAGCAGAGTAACTGACATCCTAGGTCTCTGGAGAAAACAGGACTCTGCTGGCCAGGGCCAGCTCAAGAGCGTGGGTGGGACTCCTTCCAGTTGGTGGGCAGTACTAAGGAAACTAAGGAAACCGACAGGGCCTGCACCTTATCTAGTCTCCTTACCAGGACGAAAAATGATGGAGGCAGAACACTTCGTGTATAGGCTGGTGTCTCCTAGGATCTCCACAAGTGCCGACCCCCATTCACAGTTAGGTTCTTTAATGCAGCACATGTCCTGCCTTATCTTCACACAAAAGAACCGCTAAAGACCCCTTAGGTGCCCGCTGCATGCTGGGACTTGTGCTGACAGGAGCATTCGCATGACACCAAGACTGCCCTGGGGAGAGAAGACATGGACATGGATGCCCAGCCCACGAGACAAGAAGACAGAGGGGACAAGAGTCACAGAAGTGACTTAGCTTCCCAGCTACAAGCTCCTCTAAGTGGAGCACCGTGGCTTTTGGCCCTCTTGTTCTCTATTCTAATACTTTTAAAAGCTTTTTCTTTTTCCAGCAAGAGTCAATTAGAATACAAGCATATTGTAGAAAACCCAGAACTTGCAGGAAAGCGTGAAGAAAGATAAAAACGACCCCTCTCTCCTCTCCAGGGATAAGCACTGTTACATTTTATGAATCCCTTCCTGGGTATTCTGTTTTATAAAGTTGGTCTCATGTTAGCAATGCAATTTTGTATCCTGGTTGTTGTTTGGGGCTTTTTTTCCCCGCACTTTTTTCAGAAGGATTGAAATTGCTCCAAAAATATCTTTTAATGACTTCATAAGAGTAAATCACATGGTTGGGAATATGAACTCGGAATCAGCAGTCTCAAGTCTAATTGCAGCTTCCCCCGTTCTGAGCTGCACAACAATGGACAAGTTACTTAACTTTCCCCAAGCATCAGCTTCTGCATTTGTAAAATGATGCGAAGGGAAGATAAAGCGGGCATCTTATGCAGTTGTTGTAAAGAGAAAAGAGGTAATTATGTGACGTGACTGGCTCAGTGTTGGGGACACGATAAAAAGCTAAGTGGTAGTTCTCATTATTGTCCTGATTAGTCAGTCCATAGTCATTCTTCAACAGGTGAGTATCTCAGGTGTTGCTGATTTATTTTTAGTTATACAGTTAAACAGTTCTGTTATGACACTCTTGGACTTAAATCTCTGTCCATATTTCAACCTTTTCCTTAGGATATATAAAGCTATGGTCCCAGGTACAAACACTTAAAAGTTCAAGTTCTAGAGCCTGGTGGCCCGGACTTATATCCCAGCTACACTACTTCCAAGCTGTGTGATACTGGGAAAGTCACCTAACTTCTCTGTGCTTCAGTTTCCTCCTCTCTAAAAGGAGATGATGATTATATCACCTGTTGTGAGGATTAAATGAGATAATAGGTGCAAAGTGCCTGGCACAGGTAAACAAAATAAGTATTAGCCAGTGTTGGTATCATGTGTACTGCTAATAATCCTCTTTAACTCCTCTATCCCCAACAGCTCTTAGCACTGGCCTGAGCACAGTAGACTTCCACTTCATACATATGAAATTGGATTAAAATTGGTTGCTATGGGGGATCCTTGAGTGCTCTGCAAGATGCCTGTGTCCTTGTTAGGAGGTTACCCGAGGCCAGTCCTCCCGCCCCCTCCTGTCCACATCTGACCCCCACCCCACACACCTATAGCCTTGTCTTCAGAAGGACCTTTCCTTTTGCCTCTGTTCAACTTACAACACTGTCTGCCTGCGACAGGGTTCTCTTGATACACCCCCAAAGCGTATACAGCCTCTCAGAGGCTTCTGGGATGTTAGGCCAGAGTCCCTGTCTCCATCACTACCAGCCAGGGTGGAGGGACCCTTTCTGGAACCTGGGCCCACTACACTTCTCTTGTTTCTCACCCTCAGCCTCACAGTCCTGAGCATCTCAAATTGCTTTATTCCATTTATAAGGATCTGAGCACCTGTTGGGCACAGGGCACTGTGCTCAGGGCCAGGTGAGGCCCAAGCTAGCTTCCACCTAAAGCAGAAAACTCCTGGCCTATAAAAGTCCTCAGTTCGTGTTTGGCTCTTGCCATGAACATAAATATACAAAAAGAAACTCTGGTGCTTCAGAGTCAACCCAAGAGATAACCCTAGGCTCATAAGCAAGGCCACCACAAAACCGAGATGAGAAGGTCAGTTTATGCCAAAGGGGAGGGTAGTGCAAACAACCTAGAATCCCAGAGAACCAGGCAGCCTGGGACACTGCAGCTGGGGTGCTGGCAACACGCCACCACAACAGCTGTTGCCGGGTCCGTGTGAGGCTCCCAACCTCCCAGGGCCGTGCGGCATTTGGTAGGTAGGAGACTGACTCACGAAGATGATGAATTTCCACGTGCCGGGGGTATGGGATAGATGAACAAGTGGCTAGTGTCATGATCTGTGCTTTCTGGTGGGAATTCTCCTGCAACACAGCTTGAAACTCAGGTCTTGGGGACTCAGAGGTGGCTTCCATCTTGCTACATAGTAATACACATCACGTTACTCCCAAGCCAACTGTCCGTTCGTTCATCCCACCAAGCTGGTTAGACACCTACATGGTGGAAGTCACTGTATCAGAATTAGTGGATGAATCATTACCTAGAACAGGAAAGGCAAATCCACAGCAAGCAGCCCCAAAATCCCTCTGCCCAAGACACCAATCTCCCCAAGAGCCTGGGTGTAGCCTCAGTACCCATCTACACATGGGGCTCTGGGCAGTCCGGTCAATCGGGTGGAACTGGCATGCCATATGAAGCCTCTTGGCCCTCTTGGAGCTAAAACAGTACAAGCATGTAGAGAATATGGAGACAGCAAGAGACAGAAGTACAAGCAGTCCGTTCATTTTGGAATGAAGTGGGGTAACTGCCAACAACAGCCCCATAGGCAGTTGGTGTAACAACACAAGGTTAGTCAAGGCCATCTTAGGAAGCTTAGCAATAGGCCCAGGCTAAGAGACAGACTCTGCTATGTGACCTTGAACGAGTCCCTTCTGTTCTCGGGCCCCGATTTTCTTATTCATAAAATGGAGATGATGACAATACCGACCTCCGAGGGTTCTTCTGATGAGTGAATGAGATGAGGTAGTACGAAGTGTTTAACCATACCCGTGTGATAGTAAGCAATTTGCTTTTATTAATTAAATATAGACTGTATTTAGGTAAAGAAGAGTAAAATACATTACCGTCTCCTATGCAACCCAGTGAAAGGACATTCTGAACATATGATAAGACAGAAACATTTTAGATCCAAGTGCTAGAACTAGAGTTGTCTTATTTCCATCAGAAAATGTCCTTGTGGAACCCCACGGAGCTAGTGCCCAGCAACTGCTCCAGAATATAGAGATGTGGTCACTAGAGCATATGCTTCTTAACTAGAGCTCTGTCCATCCCAAAATGGACCCCATCAAACAGAGGCAAACATTGAAAATGGCAATGCGTCCTCTTACCTGTGTCCGGTGCCTCAAAGCGATAATATCCTTCAATTTATGAAAGGGGACTCTTGCCAAACACATGGAACAGTCCAACAGGATTGCACCCAGAAACAGGTGAGAATGTTAGGTATACCATATTCCCACTCTGCCTGCTTCTGTTAGATAATACTTATTATTATATTATACACACACCATATGTCCTCTGTAAATGTTTAATAAATACAGAGAAGGAAAAAGAAAAAAATTTTAAAGTATTCATAATCCCTCCACCGGGGGGGGGGTGGGGGTTGGTGTCTATCCATCCAGACTTCTCCCTCTGCATTCTTAAATTTTAAAAATATGATATTTTTAATTTATAAAAATTCCTGTTTTTCCTATTTAAATTCTCTTTCCCTCACTCTCTCCCCCTCCACCTTCTCTCTTTAGTGTATCATTACCAGTTCAAGATCCAGTTCAGCAACCAACTTAAGAAACCCGTAGAACCAACTTTTACTATGACACTTCTCGGAACAAAAGAGGAAAACCAGAAAATCACCATCACTCTGTGAGTATGAGGTGCAGCGCCGTCTATGCTGATGGTGTGCTACTTTTTCTCACAGGGTCTAGGCGGACCCCATAATTTTCAAGAGCCAGGCCAGACACAGCCCACGTGACTGCCCCAAACACCTGTCCGATGGGATGACACCCCCCACCCCATCGCCTTGTCTTCCCTCCTCAGCCTCAACCGGTCCCGCAGACTGCATTATGGAGAAATGACCTGTGTTTACAATGGGTTCGTTGTGAGATGAGCTGAGCAGAGAGGGAAGCCAGAGATGGCGAGGTCCATCATCTACTGTGCGGGCAGAAGAACCAGGCAGGAGGAGCAGGGAGGGCGGGAGCAGGTGTCCATAGGACAGCCCTGAGCTCCTTTCCCGTGAGTTCTGAAAGCCATAACCCAGAAACCAAATGGTTTTTAACTTGGCACAAATTTTCCTTCTCAGTCAGCCTGCACTGCCAGCCCTGCCCATCTGTCCTCTGCCCCGTTACACACCTGCTCACAATGTGAACAGTGGCCTCATGCCTCCCTCAGAGACTCCCCAGCCTCAACGACCAGAAATAAGGCTTTTTCTCCACATCTCGACCCTCACTGTGGCCTCTTCCTTGGAAGAGACACTAGCCTTCCACCTGCCCCAGGGACAGTTCTCAGCTTCCAGAAGACCTCCTCCAGCCTTGGGTCTCCGGTCATCACATTGATTCCGTCGTTCAGCAAGTATTAGTCCGGGCTCGGCCCCAAAGGCAGAGGGGACCCTAGCCCGAGGATGCTCCATCCCTAGCGGGGTGGAGGGATTCCTAAGCAATTCCTTACAACATTCTACAGGAAGAGCTATGACAAGCTGTGGAGGAACCCTCCACCCACCTGTCTTTCCCCAAATCCACTGTTACCTCTGCACTGTCCCAGTTCTCCCCTGGGGAATAGTTCCAAGGTGGGAAGGGCATCTCCTGCTCAGTCAGTGTTGGGACATGCTAATGTCCTACAGACTAGTTAAAGCTTCTAATGATAACCAAGAATTTGCATTTAAATTTTGCTCCAAATTGGTGCTTCCCTTTACCATGTGGTTTTCTATTACTGTTAAACTTCATTGTTTCTATTTTTATGGGGAGGAAAAAAAGCATGAGTGGGGAGATAAGAGTGTGGGGTGGCTCTACTGTGTTAATCAAACCTCAAGGGAGCTGAACTACCCAGAGGTCATTGCCAAAGCCCCACTGTCTTCTCAGGGGCAGTTTTCCTAATTTGTTAAAGCAGAAGCTCGGAAGCATGAGCTCAAGAGAGTTACCAGATTCATTATGGCAGAACTGTCAGAGCCTCTTAATTATGCTAACCTAAAAAATACATGGTTTCCCCAGTATTAATGGTCTGGCTCACCCGCTACTGTTCCTACTGATAGTCTGTCCCATACCAGTTTGGAAAATGCAGCCGAAAAGACCTTCCCAAGTCATTCGGGCAAACCCTACACAGCCTGAGTGTGCCCAACATGACTTGGCTCTTCCAAATAAACTAAGTCTGATTTCCTTTGTATCTTCAAGGGATAAAGAAGTTACTAGTAATAAAACCTATTCCTTTCTCATCACTTTGGATGTGGATATCGGTGAGCTCATCATGATCAAGTTCAAGTGGGAAAATGGCGCAGTATGGACCAATGTCTGGAACACGGTCCAAACCATCATCCCATGGAGCCAAGGGCCTCTCTACTCGGGCCTTGTTGTCAAGACCATCAAAGTCAAAGCGGGAGAAACCCAGCAACGGTGAGTACTGACGCAGCCTCCCCTAACATCTAGCAGGCATCTCCTTGTCTCAGCCCCTCCACAGTTAACACTTGCATTGATATCATAAAGTAGCCACAATCACGTCCCATGATGGCACGTGGATGGTCAGAAAGGTGAGATGGCCATTCCAAGTTCACACAGCCACAGGGGGAAGGACCAGGTTTTGCACCCAGGTCTTCTGACTTCCGGTCTAGCCTCTTTCCACTGCCTGTGGTCCAGAGCTACCTGCCTCGGAGTTCGAGAACGGCCTCACTGGCCCAGTCTTTTTCAGACTTCAGCTGAATCATCAGGAGTTGCCTGTGGGTACCGCAGTCCAAGGACTGTACTTTGAGTGGCAAGGACCAAGACAGACATTTCCATTTTGTTGCTCACCCAGAGAAATGCTTTCAACAGATCACAGTCTCGAAATCCCATTCTGTGAGGGCACCTTTCAAATCTTGGAGTGCCAAAGAGCCCCTGGGGAGCTTATTAAATATGCGGGTTTCCCAAAGACACCTGCAGACCTTCTGATGCACCGTGGTTTGTGAAGGAACCCAGGACACACATTTGCTAATAAGTAAAAGCCCTAAGAACTTGTGACGTGGACCAAGGGAGTAGACTTAAGAAGCTCTGCTCTGTGCAATTTAATGATTTAATGGTCTCCCTTGGCCCCAAAGTCCCCGGGGACAATAAGTGGTTGGGGACAGAGTAAGACACAAAAGAAAGAAAGGGTGGTCCAGCTGCCCCTTAAGTCCTGTCAGCAAAGGGATGCCCGACACATTTTGCCATGGCAGCTCTGCTTCTCTAGAGTTCTGCACTTCTCCATGAGAGGAGAATTCTGCCCTTCCCCAGACCCGCCCCCCCACCGCCTCCCTTCATGTCCAGGGAACTCGTCTCTCCTCTCCCACCTTCCTTTGTTGGGAAGCCCATTTCTCTCTGGGGCTTGCCCCCACTAGAGATGGAAAACAGCAGGCCTCTCACCTCTGAACTACGCTCCCCAGCTCATCCCACGGGCCTCATGGCCAGGAGCGGCCCGTGGCAGATTTATGCCCCCGAGTCCCTTATACAACAGCGCTCTGAGTTTTTATCTCCCTGGGATACAAAATCCTGGCAATTACTAAGAGCACACTCTGCCACTTGCCAACAGATTTCTCCACACGATCAATTTGAGAAAATTAAACTGCTTCTCTCCTCTTAGACACTTAGCATGACTTTCTGGCCCATTCGAAGAGCTCTGCTTCTGACAGCCAGCCCTCCCCGCACTCCCTCAGCTCGAGGGTCATTCCTCAGGCCTAGCGGCTGTTCCCGGTGACAGTTCTCTGTGGGTCGATCTGAAAGGCTATATAAAACACACCAAAGCCTTCTCACGGGTGCTTACCCACATGGTTCTGAGGACGGAAAGAGCAGAGGGAAGGGAATGATGCTTCCAGAATTCCCACCGCGGGGAGGCCACCAAAGCAGGTCGAGAGGGTTAGTCTCATGGAACCTTCCCAGTGACGCTCGGAAACAGGTATTATTGGCGGTGCAGATCCGGAAGCTGGGGCTCATAGACCTGACACAGCTTGGGAGCATTGCTGGTAACTGTCCATGCCCAGATCTGACTCGGGGTTTGTCCGATGCCTTGCCTCTTTGCTGCCCAGGCACTGTTCCCAACAGTCCCTTCCTCCATTCATCTTGGCCCCAAGAATCTGACTTTGCTTGGCCCAAAGCACCAGAGTTGCAGACCTGGGTATTTGCATACCTGCGCTTCAGACCCTTCCTTGGAGCTGTAGGGGGTACAGGCTGAAAAAGGAGGAGGGGTGGTGGGACCTATAGCTTTTTTTTTTTTTTTTTAATTTATTTGACAGACAGAGATCACAAGCAGGCAGAGAGGCAGGCAGAGAGAGAGGAAGAAGCAGGCTCCCTGCTAAGCAGAGAGCCCGACGTGGGGCTCGATCCCAGGACCCTAGGATCATGACCCAAGCTGAAGGCAGAGGCTTTAACCCACTGAGCCACCCAGGCACCCGACCTATAGCTTTTTAAGTTATAAGTGCTCAGTGGCTCTTGTGTGCCTTCACAGCATGAAGTACCATTGGGGGATACAAAAAAAAAAAAAAAAACACCTGAGTGTGGCCCTTGGCAGAAAGAAATTCCAGGACCTAATAATTGGGAAAATAAGATGCATTAATTTTACTAATAACATGCTCCCTCCCAGCACTTCTCAAACTTTCATGTACCCAGGAATCATCTGGGAATTGTGTTTAAATGCGATTAAAACATAGGTGGGGTGGGTCCTGACATCCTACGCCTCTAACAGGCTCCCAAGTACGGCTGCTGCTGGTACATGGACCACGCTTCGTCTAAGTGAAGAACTAGCATTGCACGGTCTAGAAGGAAGATAGCAGTTCATGGGTGTTGCACCACAACAGGCTAGGGGGAGGCCAGGCGGTATGCCCAGAGAGAAGGCAGCGAGCAAAGCAATATGGCAGGCAGAATCCAATGGCCTGCCTCTGCTGACCCTAAGCTCAAATTCCACTTTCTGCTCACCACCTGTGAAGCCTTGGACACTAACGGCACCTCGCAGAGACCTGGTTCTGTAGGGACAAATGTAATTTATAATATGTATCTTATGAGACCAATAGCAAACTACCAATTTTGGAGTCCCACTACAAACCACAATCCCAGAGCCAGGATGCAAATATGCAACCTCACAGTCTTAATCTCTCCACTAACTCCAGGGCACAAAAGTGGTTATAAGTAACTCACTCTGTGCCTCCACCGAAGGAATTCGATGAGAGGTGCTGTTCTCTTCCAGGGGCACAAGGTCAGGGATGAGAGGACCTATTGTGGTGGAATAGACAGGACACTATTTGTGGGAGTGCAAATTATGGAGTTTCTGCAGGAGAATTTCATTCAACAACTAATATTTCGTGAGCACCTACCTTATACCAGGCACTGTTGTAGGTCCCAGGTATACAGCAGGGAACAGAATAGGCAAAGCCGTCAGTCTCATGAGCTTACACTATCAAAATTTTAAATATACATAATACCCAGAATTTTAACTTTATGTGTCTATCCTGGAGAAATACTCAAAATATCCACAAGAGGTACAAAAATGTTTGTTGCGGTACCATCTATAAATAACAAACCATTAGGGGAAACCTCAATGTCCATCAGTAGGAAAATGGCCCTAATGCATTGAGATACACCCACACAACGGAATGTGATGCACGAGGTAAAAAAGAATGAGACAAATTCATAAGAAGTGAGACAAATAGGTCTCCAATTCCATTACTTGATGACAATGAAAAATGTCAGAAAAAGACATACATTATAACCCCACTTTTGTTAAAGATTCTGTTTACATATGAACAGTGATGTATGTGTAAATGCACAGAAATAGGTCTGGAGTGGGGCGCCTGGATGGCTCAATCAGTTCAGTGTCTGACTCTTGATCTCAGCTCAGGTCATGATCTCTGGTTGTGAGATCAAGCCCCGTGTGGAGCTCTTAAGATTGAGTCTGCTTGAGATTCTCTTGCTCTTTTCTCCCTCTGCCCCTCCCTACCTCAAATAAATAATAAATCTTAAAAAAAAAAAAAAAAGGAAAGGAAAAAATGGAGAGAAGGAGGGAGGGAGGCAGGGAGGAAGGAGAGAGAGAGGAAGGAAGGAAGGGAGGGAGGGAGGGAGGGAAAATGGGAGGGAGGAAGAAAGAAAGAAAGGAAAAAGGAAATAGGTTTGGAGAGACATAAACTAAACCAGGAAAGTGGAGAGGAATGATATTGGTAAAGGGTGAGGGCAGAGAGGATCTTTAATATTTGACTTCATTTATTTCTTTACCATTTGAATTTTTCAAAATTGCATTCACAAATTATTTGTTAACACTTTTTTAAATTTTAACTTTACTGAGGTATAAGTGAGAAATAAGATTAAGATATTTAAAGTGTACAATTGTAGTGATTTGGTATCTGTATACACGTGAATGGATCCCACCACCCGGTTAGCTAACACATCCATCACCTCTCTGATATGTAACACAGTGTTGTCAACTGTAGTCTCCCTGTTTTACATTAGATCTTCAGACCTTATTCATCTTATAGCTGAAAGGTCATATCCTTTTAGCAATGTCTTCCTATCTTCCCCTCCCCTGGCTCCTAGGAACCACTTTTCTACTCTGTTCCTGTGGATTTTACTTTGGTAGGGGGGCAGATTCCACATGTAAGTGATACCCTGCAGTATTTGTCTTTCTCCATCTGGCTTATACACTATTTTAGTTTAAAAAGTCTGATTTTTTTTTTTAAAGTCTGATTTCGTGAAGATGTGACCCTAGATGTAATACCAGAAGGAAAAAGAAGAAGAAGAAGCCATTAACTAGAATTCTTCGTGACTTTTGATAATTTTTCTCCTAGAAGATGCAAGTTAACAACACAAACCATCATCTCAGGCCAAGCTAACAAACCATCAAAGCAGTCTAAGGCTTGGTCTCCAAGAGAGACCAGAACACAGAGCAAGGTCCCCTTTAGCTGGACAGTGCCTGCACCAATAAGAAGAAAAGGGCTGGGCTTGCCGGGCTGAGTCCAGCAGAGAGGCTGGTGACAGTGGCCTTGTGCCCAGAGACTTTAAGAGCAGCACTGACAAACTGGAACGTGTCCAAAGAAGGAAGGCTAGGGAGAGAGGCCTGCCTTGTGAGGAACGGTTGAAGGAACTGGGAATGTTTACCCTGGAGTGGGGGCAATGCTGTGAAAGGAACAATAGTTTCCCTCAAATCTTTGATGAGCCGTGGTTGGGGAGAAAAAAAAAGGGGAACTGCCCCGAGGACTTTCTGTTCTTACGAGAGCTGAAATCACCCCAGTGCAGAGCTCCGGGAAGCAGCCTTTCCCTGATTGCTTTCACTGACTTGGGTTTTATTTTTCTCTGAAGTTATGAAAATATTTGTGCACATAAGAATCCAATTTCTTTAAAAATAGCATGCATTACATAAATTGAGTTTTTATTTACAAAGGATGAAACACTTCAGTAAGCTCCATCTTAAAGTTAATGCTGTGTTTGCTCTGTTTTCTATTCAGAATGACATTTTGTTCAGAAAACACGGATGGCCTACAGCTCCACCCAAGCCAGGAGAAAACCTTTGTGAGATGTGACGTAAACTCTACAAAGTTGAAAAGAAAGATCAGATGAGCTTTAATGAAGACCCAGTGTGAAGAATAAATGATCTTATTTCTCATCTGGAATGGTTACTTTATTTGGAAACCCAAGTTATATAAACAATCTTGCATAAAGTTTAAACAAAGCTTAGGTTTAAAAGGGGAGTGTGTTTCACTATGCTAAACTCAGCTTTTAGAAACTATATTATGTAACTGTATTCAAATATTTGTGTAACTAAAATTTTCCCCAGTGTATCTCTGATTAAATGGTAATGTATGCAAATATAAGTACAAATAAGAGCCATTTTAGATCCATTGTTCCAATTTACAATGTCTTTTACTGTTAAGTCAAATTCCTAGTTTATTCTGAGCCGTTTTTTGAACCATGCTGGAAAGGTACTTCTTTATGACAGAACTCATGCTTCAATAAAATGAAATTCCAATTACACACTGGTCGTATGTCCCCACATACACGTGCTTTAAGACAGTTCAGCTCGCTAAAAGAAGAAAAATTCTAATTAAGCTAATAGCTGACATCATACAGATTATACAATTATTTTCAAACCAATAAAAGTAGAATCCTCCTAAAACTACTAATGGTGGGCTCCTGGGTGGCTCAGTTGGTTGAGCAACTGCCTTCAGCTCAGGTCATAATTCCAGAGTCCTCGGATCAGGTCCCACATTAGGCTCCCAGCTCTGCAGGGAGTCTGCTTCTCCCTCTGACCTTCTCCCCTCTCAGGCTGTCTCTCAAATAAAAAAAAATAAAAAAAATAAAGAGGTGCCTGGGTGGCTCAGTGGATTGAAGCCTCTGCCTTTGGCTATGTGGGGCTCGATCCCATGACCCGAGACCATGACCCAAGCCCTACATGGGGGGTGGGGGGGTGGGCACAAGCACAGGTGTTCATTTCTATAACTGTTTCTTAAACTGTACACACGAATGCTATACATTCAGCTGGGGTATGAATGTCACATTTTGCAATAGGAAAGAAAAAAAAAACACCAAGAAGATAAAGGGCAGAGTTAAAACCAACATTTCTCTACTATAGTGTGATGCGTTTCCGTATTAATGTCATTTCACACAAAATACAATTAGAAATTATTTCAGCTCGGGTCCCCTGGGTGGCTCAGTGGGCTAAGCATCTGCCTTTGGCTCAGCTCAGGTCATGACCTCAGGGTCCTGGGATCAAGCCCCGCATCCGGCTCCCTGCTTCACCCTCTCCCTCTGTTGCTCCCCCTGCTCATACTGTGTGTGTGTGTGTGTGTGTGTGTGTGTGTGTGTGTGTGTGTGTGTGTGAAATAAATAAACAAACAAAATCTTAAAAAATAATTATTTCATCTCTAGGAGGAAAGCTTGAAGTGACACAGTGCGTCATAACATTTTGGGCAGAGAACTCAATAAGCAACCACATGACAAATGGTTAACTGGAACATTTGAAACTCCTCTTGGCATAGGTTATTTTCACTCGGGAAGATGTGTTCATCGACATCCCATTTTCTGAAGTACATCTTGGGAGGGAAGTCAAATAGGGAAACTGAATAATGCAGCCACATCTGTTCATTGCACATGCAAAATGCTGGCTCGTGCACTGATTGTACGCACCTCTCTCCAAAGAATCTGTATTTATGAGCCCACTCAGGAAAGATAATACTGGCATGCTGCCTTTCAGGCAAAAGCCTGTTTGTGCTTTTACTTCTAAGAGAGCACAAGGAAAGAGACAGAGGAGCCCCGATTACACTGCAGCTGGGCTCTTTGAGGTGCCTGAAGTCAGGGAGAAGGAAACAATCTCTCCATTCATCCGAAATGAATGCACTCTCCTCCACAGCAAAGCTGACTGACCTCAGCGTTCACCTTGATCACGCTGCCGCAAATATTGTGAAAGCTTTGACCGAAGTTGTACATGGGGAGTTGGGGGAGGGGGGGGCAAAGCGAGCAGCCAAGCTGCCCTGGGGCAATGCCACTCCCCGCCCCCGTCACCCTCCCCAACAAACACCCACACACAGAGCCTGATTGGAGGAAAGTCAGATGGAGGGGAGACAGAGAAAGGCAAGAGTGAGAAACAAGAAGGCAATCCCAGGAGTCACCATCTACCTTCCAACCTTATAGGATACTACAGACTTCTGCTCCAATCCCACAATGTGAGGAATGGCCCCCGGATACACCAGCCTTTCCCCATGTCTGCCTTTTCTTATACCTCCTCCCTCTTCCCCTCTCCACTCAATTCCCTCCTCCCTGCCGAACTGCATCTCATTTCTCTATCCAGGCCATTATTCTCACCAGTTGTTTCCAGCTCAGACCAGCCCTCAGGGATCAGCAGCCCTCTGCCGCTCCCTTGGTCGTCAGTCATTCCCGCTCTCTCCTCTCTGTCTTCCTCGGTCTCCTAGTCCTCTTCTCCACTCTTTCTGGTCGGCTCTCCAGGAGGCTGGGCCTCCTCTGCTCCATCACTTCTCTCTCCCTAGGCGACCCCAGCTGGCTTTCTCATTGACTCTGCACGTCCGCTTCAGTGTGGAGCTCTCCCCTGTGATACAACTGTGCAGTTGCCCCACATCTCATAAGCCCAGAATGTTCCACACTGAACCTCCCCCCTGCCCTCCCAAACCCATGGGTCTCCATACCCCCTGCTCTGTGATTCCTGAATGTCCTCACCACCCCTCAACTGCTGATGCTGGACTCTGGGGGTGGGGTCGTTTGTAATGTGTCCTCTCCCCTGGGCCCCACGATCAAAAAGTCACCAAATCCTTCAGCATGTCCTCATTTCTGCACCAAGGCTGCCATCAGTCCAGCCGCTGCTGCTGCTCTCCCCGCTGGACATTTATAACAACTTCCTTACTCTTCCTGTTGCATCTACTCTTCTCATCACAGTAGCAGGGTGAGCTTTAAGAAAGGAGGGGAGCAGAGGTCAGATCCTATCAGTGTCCTGTGTAAATCCCTTCAAAGGAAAAAGTCCCAGATTATTGCCCTGACCTCCAAAGCCTCCAGTCAAGCCCTATTCTTCCCTCCAGTCAGTCTCCTCTGGCCCCGGATCCCCCATCACCGTCCTCCAGGTCTCAACCCAGCCTACACACAGGAACTGCTTTGGAAACTTCAAAAGCCACCCCTGTGTCCATCCTAGAAATTTTTTATTTTCTTGGTATGAGCAAGGCCTAGGCATGGAGACTTAAAAGCTTTCCAGATGATTCTAACATGTAGTGAGTTTGAGAACCAAAGTTTGAGAATGGTTGGTCTAGACACATGGGTCGCCTTTCAGCTCCCTCAAAAGTGCAAAGCTCTCCCACCTCTGGGCCTTCTCCTCTCTTTCTGTGGCTCACACCCCCTGCACTTCTCCCAACTTCCTCATAGCCTTCCCTCCCAGTCCTGGTGTGACTGCCTTGGGGATAATTTAAGGAAGATGATCCCACCTTCCACAAGCTTCTATCAGCTCACCCTGGTCTCCATAACTCTTCACATCTTTTCATTCTTCTGGTAGGATTGTCTGTGGCCAGGCCCTGCGGAGCCATGAACAAAAGGAGAGATCAGTAACATTGATCCTGTCTTTATATAAAATTGTGATATTTTATTCACCATAGGTTTTTTCATTAATTTTGATCTTTTAAAAATAGTGCCTTAAAATATTATTTATTTTAATAACTGTGTTTCAGAAGCCCCTCTTTTACTCGGCACCCAGCGCTAGTGCCTCTGCCACCTCAGCCTCGTCCCGGTGATTTGTGGGACCAGTTATCCCATGTCTGTCTCCCACACTGGATGTGAAGCTCTGTGAAGTCAGGGAGAGACTCTGGCTGTTGGCTGCTTTATTCTGAATGGCCAGCCCACTGTGACACAGCGCTGCCATCTTGCAAATATGTGTTGAACCAACAAGTGTCGGTCATCTTTTCTAGAGGTATGTCTAGTCTTTCTGAATACGTTGTAAACTCCAAATACTGTACCCATTCACTACAGAGTTCACCGCTTCCTCATCCGGTTCAAAAACACAGTCAGGTTGGGGTTGAGGTGGCTTCCCTTCCCAACCCAAGGACACCACCCTCTCTTCCCGCCCGCTAGCCTCCTCCCAGCCAGGCTCAGCCTCTGCCTCAGTCAGTTCATTATGTGTTACTTGAGTACATTTTTACTTTTCATATAGGTCTGTCACAAAAAGGATTTTCTAGACACCCGAGAGCTCTCTTCATGATAAATAAGTTAGTGTTGGGAGTGACCCTACAGGTCATCTAGCACAATGGTTCTCAAACTGTCCTGTGCCTGGGGACCTTGTCCAGGGCCAGTTCTGACTCAGTCCGCCATGGAGCCTGAGATCTGGCACTTCCGGCAAGCTCCCAAGTGATGCCATTGCAGGTGCCACGGCCACTGGTCCCCAGGCCACCCTAGGACTAGCGTGAATGCAGGCCAGGGTGCCCCCCCTGCTCTGATGATAGGCAGCGCCTGCACACTAATGAAAACACAACTTCCCAGACCCCCTCCTGGGGAAATTTTAATTCAGCAGGATGAGGAGGGATCCCAGAGATGCTTATTTTTACAAGTTTTCTGGGTAATTCTTCTCCTCCGAACATTTGGACAACACTAACCTCATCCAAAACCTTCCTCTGGGGAGAACATCAGCCCTGTGGCTGAGCGCCTGTGGTGAAAAGGGAGGGCCCTACCTTTGCAGAGATAAAATAGGGCTGCCAGTAACTTCCCCTCCTCCGTTTCTTTTTTCTTTTCCTTTTTTTTTTTTTAAAGATTTTATTTATTTATTCATCAGAGAGCACAAATAGGCAGAGTGGCAGGCAGAGTCAGAGGGAGAAGCAGGCTTCCCACTGAGCAGAGAGCCCGATGCAGGGCTCGATCCCAGGATACTAGAATCATGACCTGAGTCCAAGGCAACCACTTAACTGACTGAGCCACCCAGGGGTCCCCTCTCCCTCCTCGGTTTCTTTCCTGGAAGCCACAGAGACCAAATTCATGCCTCCCATAGCTGAGGACAGGCTGCAGGACACTGGGAGCCCTTCGGGGCAGAAGTCTTCATGTGTTCTTGGGTTTTATTTATGTGGTTGTTTTAAATTTCTCATTTTTAAGATGTTTTACAGAAGCATGAAAGCAACAGGTGAAACAAGGCAGAGATGTATACAATCCCATCCCTGCGTCCCCCTCCTGCCCTACCCCAGTGAGCTGGGGTACAGAGGAGGAACATCCAGAAGCATTTATACACCCCCGGGATTTTGACCGTTTGTTGTTTTCACCAAAATAGAATCATAGTCTATCGATCACTCTGCAACTTGCTTTTATTTTTTAGGTAATGATATATCATGAGTATCCCTATAAGGCAGGAGATCCAGATCTTCTCCTCATTGCCATATAAGTAGAATTATACACCCTAGAGAAATTAGTACCATATTTTCTGACTCTTCTTGATTGTGCCTTGTGACCCATGCTGACAACTAGAGGTGAACTGAAATTTGCCTGTAGTCATATACGCAAACATATATGCAGATTCTCATGCAGAAGGGAGATGTCCCTGTTTTACAAGGATGCGATATTATACATTCTTTTCAACAAATTGATTTTCAGACTCAACAGTACCTCCTGAAATCTTCCTAGGTCAGTTGATACAGCTTTCATTATTTTGACCCCTGCATATTCTTTCTAAAGCATAGAGCTGTTTTAATGCATTCAATTAATCTTATACCAAAGGGTCTTCACTTTGTTTTCAACTTTTGCCCTCCCTGAAAAATGCTGCATTTAACATCATATCCTATTTAAGGGAAGTATTTCTAGCAGTAGAATTGCTAGAGCAAATGATTTTTTTTTTTTTTAATGAATAGATGTTGCCCTGTTGCTTTCCCAAAACACTGAAATAATTTGCAGCTCCACCGGCAATGCAGGATTTCTCTTCCCACCTCCTTCCAGGCAGACATAGCTATCGCTTATTTTCATTTTTGCCAGTCTGGTGAGTACGAGGGATGACCTCATTGTTACTTTACTCTACATTTCCCTACCTACTACTGAGTTTGCGAATTTTTCCAGATGTTTGCTGGATTTGCTTTTCTGTGAGTTAAATGTTCAAATATCATTTGCTGTTAGAATGCTGGTCTTCTTATCAGTTTGTCGAAACTACATGTTTTATGCAGTATGTTAAGCCTTTATCTTTCCGCTTCCTTGCAAACATTTCTCCAAACCTAATCCTCTATTGATTTGAATAACCATATTCTTTGTTATACAGTCGTTGAATTTTTTTGTTTAGGTAAAAAAAAAGTCTAACATTTCTTTTTTTTTTTTTTTTAAGATTTTATTTCTTTATTTGACAGATGGATCACAAGTAGGCAGAGAGGCAGGCAGAGAGGCAGGCAGAAAGAGAGAGGGAAGCAGGCTCCCCGCTGAGCAGAGAGCCCGATGCAGGGCTCAATCCCAGGACCCTGGGATCATGACCTGAGCCGAAGGCAGAGGCTTTAACCCACTGAGCCACCCAGGCGCCCCTAACATTTCTTTTTATAACATGGATTTCATGGTAATTTCATCCAGTTCCCCCCAAATCACTGGTAATGTTCTGAGAATCATATGAAATACAGAAATTAACACAAGGAAAATTGAACTGTTATATGAGGTCTTCTCGTTCAGGAACATTGTGTGTTTACCATTTGTTCAAGTCTTTTTTTTTTTTTAAGATCTATTTATTTATTTATTTGAGGGGGGTGGTGGGCAGAGGAGGCGGGAGAGAGAATCCCAAGCAGACACCATGCTTAGTCGGGAGCCTGATGCGGGGCTTGGTCCCACACCCTTGAGATCACAACCTGAGCCAAAACCAAGAGTCAGTCGCTCAGCTAACTGTCACACAGGCGCCCCTCAAATCTTATTTTGTGTCCTTCAATAAGCTTTTACAGCTTTTATTTATTCCTAAGAATTTTAATTTTTTGTCATTATTGAGAATAGAATTATACATTACTATATAGAATGGCTTTTGGGTTTTGTTTATATATTCTGTATTTGTCCACGTTATCAAACTATCTTACTAACTCCATTCGGTTTTTTTTATACCAGAATCTCATGGTATAATTGTGGAGTTACTCCTAGAAAGTACATTGTAAGCCCTAAGGGGCCTAGTAGGAGCAGGAGCCCATGATTCCCAGGGTCAGAGCATCAGTGGGGAGCCAAAAAAGAATGTAACCCTCAGTCTCCCCTTTCGGCACCTGGCAACTGCCAGCCCAAACATCCTGCCCCTCCCTTATCCCGTGACTGACTCCCTGCGTGCCTACAAGTAGGGAAACTTGCAAGCCTGCTTCAAGATACTTGCCATCCCTTTGTACTCCTTTCCCACAAAGTGGAAGGCATGTGTCTTTGCTTTTCTGATGGAAAAAAAAAAAAAGAAAGAAAGAAACCAACCCTAACTAACTAACAGCTCTGTGCAGGATTCAGCGGCTGCTACTCTCCCTTGCACAGGGAGCCCTGCCCGGCCACTCAGATTGGTGTCTGAGAACTTTATTTCAGCGTGCCACGACTTACAATCCCTTCCTCCCCCAAAAGACAATATATAGTGAGTGAGTGTTTTATCTTTTCTCACTTTACTGGGTTTGCCAGAAGTTCCAAGACAGTGTTAACCAAAAATGCTAGTAGCAGAGACCGTTGTTTCATTATTGGTATTAATTAACAGGTTTGATGTTCTGCCTTTATAATACATCTTTTATTTTGTTTTGGCAAGTAAATTTTATTGTATTTAGGTGGGTTTTTTCTATTTTTATTAGAAATTTAGGAAATGCCTTAATAATATAAAGATTTTCTTCTTTAGTTTATTTGTAAAATAAATTATGCTCCCAAATTTCCTGACACCAGCCCACACGTGCATTCTTGGCTTAACCCCTCCTTGATTACAATGCATTTTTTATAACACTGCTGGGCCTGACTTGCTAAAATTTTATTTAGAATTTTGTCTTTTTTGGGACCCCTGGATGGCATAGTCGGCTAGGCATCCAACTCTGGGTTTTAGCTCAGGTCATGATTGCAGCATCCAGGGATCAAGCCCCCTGTCAGGCTCTGTGCTCAGCATGGAGTCTGCTTAAGAGTGTCTCTCCCTCTGCCCCAATGCCCCCATCTCTCTCTCTATAAAATAAAAAAGTAAAAATCTTTTAAAAAAAAAAGAATTTTGCCTTTGTTTCCATGAGTGAGACTGATCTACTTTTTTTGGGGGGGGTTGTTATCATTTTCATGCTTTGATATTCAACATCTTTAATATATGGCCTTGAATGGTTTAGATAAGATTGTGATGATCTTTTTATTTTTTTAATTAGAGAAAAACTCAGCTGTCAAACCATCTGGTCCTTGTGCTTTTGCATGTAATATTCTTAGGTTTTCAGTTTTTACTTGTTTACTGCATATAACATTTATTAAAATTATTTTTGTGAAATGCCTTCAAGCAAGAGAAGTACAAAGTTATATATGATCACAATCAGGAGTAAATGAAAGCGTAACATTAAAGCAAAGGAAAAAATCCCAAACTAAACTCTGAAATTCAAATGATTCTGCCTGAGGTTAAGTGAGCAAATGCACACATTTTTCATGGAAAATAAGATTAAGTCACAGGAACACTATGTAGTGCTCTGTCCAACGTTAAATTTAGATATAATCCACCAAAGGAAAGAAAAAAGGGAAACCAATAGACTATAAAGTTAAATTAGTTTACTATAAAGAGAAACTGTGCTGGACAATGATAATATTTCTCCCAAGATCTAGAGGTACTCTTCTTAAGAACTATGTTTAAATACTATCTTTTTAGGAAGATCATTTGGAGTAATTCTAAGTTCTTGCAATTCCTGGGTGATTGGCAGGTTCATTCATTCCATGGCTGATGCTCTCTGAACAGCCTTCTTGTTTGTTTTCTACCTTATATCCTGAAATTCTCATGGAGAAAGAGGTATAATGAGTCTTACTTTTTTAGCAATGACATACAGTGCCTTGGGTAAACCCATTAAACAGGCCCATCAATGTAGGAATATAAAGTAAAGTAAGACACCTAATGTACTAAAGAAAAAAAAAAGTTTCTAGGGGGAAAAAAAAACATCTAAAGGACTACATAAGTTATGTCTGTAAGATCTCTTCTAACTCAGTCAGTTAAGCCTCCAACCTTTGGTTTCAGCTCAGGTCATGATCATGGGGTAGTGGGATGCAGCCACGCCTCCCCCCCTCCCCGTTTTCCACCCTCAGCTCAGAGTCTGCTCAGATTCTCTCCCTCTCCCTCCACCTCTCAACCTGCTCTCACCAGCAAGCACATATGCGTGCTCTCTCTCTCTCTCTCAAATAAATTTTTTAAATCTTGGAAAAAAAAAAAAAAGACCTCTCTGACTCTACTCTCTTCCAAGCTGGAATAAAATCAGTAAAATTAAAAGGTGACAACAACAGGGGCACCTGGGTGGCTCAGTGGGTTAAGCTGCTGCCTTCCGCTCAGGTCATGATCTCAGGGTCCTGGGATCGAGTCCCACATCGGGCTCTCTGCTCAGCAAG
Source organism: Lutra lutra (assembly GCF_902655055.1). Lineage (NCBI taxonomy): Eukaryota > Metazoa > Chordata > Mammalia > Carnivora > Mustelidae > Lutra > Lutra lutra. The sequence goes on from NC_062284.1 coordinate 39,761,146, forward strand.
AAGCCTGCTTCCCTCTCTCTCTCTCTCTGCCTGCCTCTCCGTCTACTTGTGATCTCTCTCTGTCAAATAAATAAATAAAATCTTTAAAAAAAAAAAAAAAGGTGACAACAACAAATACAAATTGTATGTGGGTTATTACGAGTTTATTTAACTTAAACAAGAAAGGAGAAGAAATACAGGACAGTGCTTTTTTCTTCCCCCTAAGAAGGAAGATTTATTTACCTTCATGGTCAGGGCCAGGCCGGGAGTGAGGCAGGAAAGGCATCTGCAACACGAAATCCTAAGAGGCAAGACTTCAGGTGCTAGCCCCCCTGGCTCCGTGACCTTGAGAGGGAGTGCTTCCTTCAAAGTGAGGTGCCTCCAGTGCCTGGCTTGGCCCTTGCACGACCTTGTCTTCTGGAATTTTGTGCCCTAGGCACCTCACTTATGGATCCAAGTCCCAACTCTGTTTGTAGTCATCCTTCATATTTTCTTTTGCTTAATCTTCTTCTTTCCATGAACTCGTTGTGTAGAGAAACAAGGACTTTTATTCTTCTTTAATAGTAATGGTATATGAGTTTATAAATTTTTCTCTGAGTACAGATTTTGCTAGAAAGCATTCCCCTTTCCAAATGCTTTCTTAGTTTGCTGTTTTAGCTCTATTTTCCTCTATGCTCCAAAAGTTAGCCAGGAAGTATTCCTTCATTTATAAATAGGCTATTCTGAACACCTAAATTATTTATTTCTAATTTTATTAAATGTGGCTACAAAAATTTCTCACTTCTAAATTTGGTAAGGTTTTCTTTGTGATCAAGCACACAAGCAATTTTTATAATGTTCTATGAATATATAAAAATTCGGGTTTTTTTAATTTAAGGGACATAAGGTTATCTGAATATTTATATGTATATGTATGATTGTATTAGGCAGTTCTTCTATATCTTTATTTTTTGTGTATTCTGATTCTGAATTTGTGTATTCTGATTCTGAATTTTGTATATTCTGATTCTGAAAACATGTTTTGAAATCTACAAAACTTTCATCAAGCTGTCTTTGCCTCTACATTGTTTAGTATACATAGGTTTACTAATGTTAATTCTGCCTATGTGCCTTATATTGTTACATAATATCCCTCTTAGAGTGCCTTTTGCTTTACATTCTTCCTTGTCTGCTATTAATTTCCCCATTCCTATTTTCTTTGTCATTATGTTTGTGTGGTATCTTTGTCCATCCTTTCATTTTCAACTTCTCTTTACATTTTATTTCTTTAAAATTTTGTTTCAGATATTTTCCTTTCAGATAGTGTACAGCAGACTTATTTATATTTTTAGCTCAATCAGTGTCTCTGACTTCTAACAGGAAAATCCAGTCCATTCACATTTAGCGTAATGATTAGACGACTCCTGGTATCTTATTTATTTGGTGTCTGATTTTACTTTTTATTTCCTCCTTTTACTTATATTTATTTTTGCAGTTTGATCAAATTGATCTTATTTTCCCCTTCTCATCGTGTTAGTAGACTTCTCCTGTGAATTTCCATTCTCTTTCCAGCTACTCTATCCTTCCTATTGCTCATAATCAGATATGTATTTTTTAACCACAATATGAAAACCAGACATATATTTCCCTCCCCAAAATACTCTATTCCCCCACTACTTCCACTCCAAACTTTAGAATACCTTCACTTATCCCACCAGTTCCACAGCCACTCCCCAGATAAGACCTTTGGAACACTTCCCTCCTTTCCACCCACCCCCGATGCCCAGATTTGCTGAGATTTGCTTATTATTTTTAGTTCCAGACTGTTTTTAGAGGAGTTGTCAAGGCAGATGGTGATGTGATCAATCCGGAAAAAGAATATACTCTTACAGAGTGGAGAGCCCAGCCACACTCTCAACAATCTGAGGAAGGAGCTTCTCTGTGCCCTGAGTACCCAGGTGTTGATGATACACCCAGATCTGGGTGATGATCCCTTTTACCACTGTATATTCTCCTTGCCCTTCCCCCAGTCTTCTGGAGACTTTGACTCTGAATTTATTTGCTAGGTAGAAGCAAGTGGTACGTATTCTCGGGTTAATCTGCAGGGCTGAGTGAACTGAGGGTACAGAGGTTTGTCTTGGTGGATTTCCACACAATCCCCTTGGTTGCTCAGCAGTTTTCCGCCCTGTAGCTTCCAGTGTTGTCTAAGCGGTCCAGTGCTAGGATGATTCTTTCCCCTTTAGGGCTAACTTGTTCTCTGTTAGAGAATGTATAAGACTATTCTCTTTCTTTTAGCTCAAAGATAGAATATGCTTAGGAGTCTTTTCATCATCAGTCCTTCCTGGAATTCTGTGAGACACGAGCTTCTCTTCAGCTAAGAAACTTCTCTTATATTATCGATCGCCTCTTCTATCGCATCCCCCACCCTCCTTCTGGATTTCTATCTATCTTTTAATTAATATCTGTGTATTTTTGCTCTGTGCCTTTAGCTGTGTCTTTCTCTTATCTTCCAGGAGACTAATTCAGACATCAACAGTGACCTTTCTCCTTCAGTTCATCTCTTGAAATTTTTACATCAAAATGATTTTTGGTCTTAGAAAATCAGTGTGTGTGTGTGTGTGTGTGAGAGAGAGAGAGAGTGTGTGTGTGTGTGTGTGTCTCGCTTAAATCTCAACTTTTCTTATTCTATTGGTTCAAGTTATCTATGCCAGCAGCTATTTCTGTACTGAGGATTCTGCTTGTAATTCTTCTCCCTGAGGCTGCTGGGCCACATTAGGAACCTTTCCCTTAGAACCTGGGGCTCTGCTCCGTGTCCTGGGATATCTTAAATGGCAGCACTCCCACAGCAGTAGAAGGATCCAGAAGGAGTCTCAGCCTCCCTGGTCCAAGCTTAGCGGCAGATGGACTGCCAGTCATCTGGTGAGGCATTAGGAGGAAGCCCTTCCTCCTCTTCTCACCTCTCCAGCTCAGGGGTGGAAGCAACTCAGTCCATCTGTTCAGCTCTTCAGGAACCAGGGAGACCAGGTACACTCAGAAGGACCTTCCTCCTGCTCCCCTCCTTGTGGCTCCCTGTTCCAGTCCTCTCTCTCTCTGTCAGGATTCTGCCAGAGCCTAGAGCCTCACCCACACTCGGGGCCTTGTCTGCCTCCTGGAGGCCCCAGCAGCTGCTCTTCTCAGGAGAGCCAGATGGGTTGGATTGCAAGTAGAAAAGAGGCAGGATGTGTTCAAGCTGCTATCTTTCCAGAGCCCCCATTCCTCGTGCTTGAAACTTCTTTTCTTGTTTATTTTTACATTCCAAGGTACTCAATAAATATGACTGAACAAATGCCACCACTCTAACCTCACATCTCCTTTGGTGCAGCTTCTATTAATTAGGATGTTTTAGGAAGCTAACCGGAACAAGTTTAAATTTAAAAAAAAAAAATTCTTTTTCAGTCTTACAAAAAAGTTCAGTCCCAAGGTAGAGTGGGCTTCAGGGAGGGCTGATTCAGCAGCTCAGTAATGTCATTAAGATGAAGTCATTTTTTTCTCTTTCTTCTCCTCTACCATCCTTGATGTTGGCTTCATCCCCAATGTTGGCTTCCTGCTCAGGCTGATAGCAGGTTGGCTACTCCAGTTCCAGGCAGCACACGTAGACAACTTCCAGAGAAAGAAAAGTGGAAATCCCCTCCTATCTCACTGGCCAGATTGGGTTACACGCCCATTCCTAAACTTGGCAAGGGTAATGGGATTAACCAAAGACCAATCAGCCCTAACCACAAGGCTGTTTGAGAAGATACTTAAAATCAGGGAACACCTGCTTGCAAGCTAAATGTTCTCAGTCCAATAAGCACTTTTTCACATGACAACAAGAATAGTTGGCATTTGAGTACTCACCATATGCAAGGTGCCTTAGAAACATGCTCATTTAATCTTCATCAAGTACCCTGAGGTGGCTAGTGTTATCCTTGTTTCACAGATGAGGTACCTAGAGCTTAACTAACTTTTACAAGGTCACACAGTTAATGAACCATCATTTCCTTCCTTACGGAATGAATGCAACCTACCATGGCAGTAAGCAACACAGATTGTCCTTTACATATTAATTCCCTTGAGCCCCATGGGAGAGCTATAATTAGGTACTCTACTTATAGCTACTGTCTTTCATATCCTGGAGGCTGGTAACTAGCTAACAGTGCTATTCATTCATGGCAGACCACTAGCTGTGCTCTCCGTGTTGCTGCTGGGACTGTGCAGGCGTGTTTGGCTGTGCTTTGGAGTTTCCCCTTTGTATTATTACATAACAAGCTCAAGAATTAGAAATTCCATTATAAAACAAGCCTCCAGATCTTAACATGGAACAGCTGAGCCCTATACGTTGAACACTCTTGGCTTGCACATTCATTGTGCCTTTTCCCTTAGAAACTAGCAAGTGTCTGGGAAGCCAAACAAGTATCTTCAACTCCTGTCTACACCCGAAACTCTTCCCATTGGGGGCTCTGCCATGTGTGTGTGTGTGTGTGTGTGTGTGTGTGTTTAATTATGTGTTTTCCCATTATAAAAGCAATCCATGCTTATAGAATGTATCCGGGAAAATGCACCTGAAGCTCTACTCCCCAACTCTCTTTCCCACCCCCAAGATAATCCTGTTAACTATGTGGTTTATTGTCATAGACTTTCTTTTTTTGCAATGCATTGCTTTTCATTTCTTTTTAATTTTTTATTATGGAAATATTCAAATATACATACAATTAAAATTGTATAATAAAGCCCAATGTTCCCACCACTCAACTTCAACAAGCAACATTAACAATGCATTGGGGGTGCCTGGCTGGCTCAGTCGGAAGAGCTAGCAACTTTTGATCTCAGGGTCATGAGTTTGAGCCCCATGGAGGGTGTAGAAATGACTTATATAATAAAACTTTTAAAAAAAAAGTAACATATTCGACATCACAGTGGATTTAGTGGCTTTAAAAATTATTTATTATAAAAAGAATCCAAGTTCATAAAAAATTCAAACAATATGGAAAGATATAATCTTTCTTTCCCAAGACCCTTAATTCCAGTGCTCAGAAAAAACCATTTTTAATGTATCAATTTAAACATTTTATACATAAATTATACATTTTTACAAACTTAAAAATGTTTACATACAAGAAATCAGGCCACACGTATTTATTAATACTCGTTTTTTCCACTTACTCTCTTAGACATCTCTACGAGTAAATATGGAGAGATGACCGGCATTCTTCAACAGCTACAGTGTTCCACTGGATAGCATACTTAACCCAGGAATGCAGGGAGGGTAACAGGTAATTTGAAAGATATGTAGATTCTGTCTCTAAAGCCAGAGGTTTACAAAGTGGGTTGTTCATACACCCAGGTCTGTGCAAAATGACTCATCGGAATGTGGAAAAATGTCCATTAACTTTTAACCTTGTCCTTTAAAGTTGTGCATATTTTCCAACATACCTAATAGGGCAACAATACATTTATATGTCCTTATCAGGAGTACGCACTCAAGACCTTTAAGTATGGGGTATAAAAGCAACAAAGCTGGAGACCACGGTCCCGGGCAGCTGTTGTAATGAATGCTGTGGAAAGCCAGAGGGGCTTCTAGGGCAAAGGAGGGGACAGGTCTTCTGAGTCTCTGCAACCTGTCATCCCCGCCACGGCCCTCGGCATTGTGCTTTGTAGCATTCATGAAACTCCAGCCCAGTGAGAACTCCTTATGTGAGTGGAACATGTCCCTGGCTGGAGACCCTACAAAGGCAGCCATCCCCAAAATGCTTCTGTGGAGCACAGACTCTTCAAGGGGAGAAAAAGGAGAAGAGTTAACTAGTTGGGAGCACTCATGCTCTAAGACCCTTTTAGTGATCAGAGGAGGTTCTAAAAGGTACCTCATTTAAAATAAAACAGTAAATGAAAATAAAAACAAACAAAAACGTGGTTGATTTTAACTCAGCATTTCCATTTGACCCTGGGATCCATACCCCCTCCCAACGTTTTTTTTCCTGAATATTTGTCTAAAAACCCACATAACTAGAATTTTGTGGGAAAACTTTATAGAAAAATGTTGATCAGGAGGTTTGTGGCAGGAAAATACCACCTACAGAATGTTTAACTTTCACTTTTCGTTATGAAATAGTCAAATAAAAAATGCCATGATTCAGCTAAAGAAAACACTTGTTCGCACATGAAGAAGCAAGGGCCTCCCTATTTAATTTCTAATTCGAGCTTTTCTGAATCCAGCTCTCCCTCTGCCAGGAGCTACAATTTGTTGCTTACATACTCCAAAGCTAAGCTGTGTTTTTTCCATTTGCACAAAACGTGGTGGGTAGATTTTAATCTCCATAAATACAAATGCATGTTAGATTTTGAAAGAAAATTTTTCCCTGGGTGTAAAGGGAGGAGGTCATGCAGCCAGGGGATTTTAGAATCGGAGATGTTAAAAGAAGTATGGCTATCTGTAATATGTTGTAATGAGACTAACTTTTGTGCGTATCTTGTGAAATTAGCTTCATTGCCTATTTACAAAGCACACACCCTTTATCAAAATATTAAGTGTTTATGGAACACTTACTAGATCAAGTTCAAGGACACAGAGACTAATAAAGTAGAACCAAGAGTCAAGGAGCAATCCGGGTAGAGGGAAAAACATACCCACAGGCATGAAAGTATGACAGGGCAGGAGAAGAGTCAAGGAACCACCAGGAAATTACATCACTGCTCAAAGCTTGTGACAAGAAGTTTGGACAAGCTGGAGGCTGGAGTAAACTTTTACTAAAACTCGGAAACTCAGCTCAAGCCTGTCTCCTCTGGGGAGTCTCGGCAGTTCGCATTTGCATGTCCTCTGAGCCTCTAGGCACCCTGTATCTGTACATTTTATAGCACAAATTGCTCAGCATTGTCATTGCTGGGTTCTTCTTTCCTACTAGACTGTGAGCTCCCTGAGAGGACAGAGAGGGGCCTGGGAGGACAGCATGCAGGAGGTTGGGAAGTGGATGGGAATTTGAGGCAGCCATTGAGGATCAATGATCCTTTCCAGGGCTTGACTTAGATGAAGCAGGGTTAGCACCGCAGTGCGGTCTGAACTATGACAGAAGCATGTACAGAGTGCCAGAGAGCACATCAGAGGGTCACCTCACCAAGCACGCTACGAGCTTAGATGTCCTGATCCTGAGTTGATGGGCAGCCACAGTTCAGAGGAAAAGGTCTGAAAAGCCAAGAGACTTTCACAACCTCCAAACTGTTAGGCCAGCCAACATCCCCAAGAACCACCACCAAGTAGGACACATCTGCCAAAGGGAAAGCCAGCTCTTCAGTAAATGAATACAGTGCTAAACCAAAATGAAAACCATCCTTAAAAACTACACAGGGGAATCTGAATGGCTAGGTTTACATATAATAAAATCAAGAGCAAAAAATATTACCTTTCCCCGAAGAAAAATCAGCTATCCGTACCCAGTATAGAACCATTCAACATTATTAAAAACCCTATTTGAGCCACTTACCCCTTTCTTCAGCCTTCAGATTTGGGCTCAAGCCTCACTTTCTTGGGGAAGTCTTCCTGACCTTCCGGACCAGGTCCCACCCCTGCCTGATCAGCCTGATCACTGGCAGTGTCTGCTTCCCAGCATTTATCGGGCTTGAAATGGTACATGTACCCACAGGATTATTTGATTAACATCTGTCTAATCTATCAGACCATAAGCTTCATGAGGGCAGGGACATTGTGACGTTCACCACGATATTCCTATTCATCCAGCAGATGTGCTGGCACAACCAAGTGCTTAATGATCCATCCAATGAGTAACTGAGGTTACTGGGGTGTGCAAGCTGGTCTACGCATACCATCCGAGCCAAAGAATTCCAAGCATCCTCTGATAAGACTTCAGGAAAGCGGGGACGAGGGGGGCAGGAAGAATGGTTAAAAGGTCAATTCACTTATTCACTTATTCAGAGATGCTAATAGAGACTTACAGAAAATAAGAATTAACTATAATCACAAAACCAAAGTGAAAATTAATCACAACATATAGACACCTCTATTTATAAAGACTGGACTTTTTTGGTAGAAATACAAAGCCTAAAACTCCCATGCCCAAAAGACAAAAGGAAAAAAATAAAATATACATTTAGAATGAATGAAGAATTGCTTAATTCATTATTTGCTTTCCCAAAATTATTTCAAAAACTTATGTACCACAATCACTTTTTATATAAGACAACCTACACTCAAATTATTCTAATTTCTTTATACTCAGAACAAACAACTCCAGGGTGTCTTTTTAAAGATATATTTCTACCTCTGGAGATCATTATCATTTCAACAAGAAAGAGCAGAGTCTAGTTATTTATTCTGTTTCTTCTGCTACAGGACACACAGGTTAAATGTGAATAAATAAGACCAACAAGAACTAGTGAACAAAGAGGGATGGAATGGCCCGCTTGCTGACTGCTGAATGACTGACAGCTTCAAGCATTTACCCTAGCAGTTGAAATCAATTAATCATTCATTGCAACTGGAGCAGAATATAATTAATTATGTTAGCTTGACTGATTCAAGTTGAATTCCAGTAAAAAAAACTCATTATAAAAAAATCATTGTAAATATAGGCTATTATAATGAATGGTTGTTAAAATAAAAACAAGGAGTTTCTATATGAATTTGATTCATACTTTTAAAAAATTATGGGAGATTTCTAATATAAACACAAAGAAAAATAGTACCTGTATAATGAATTCCCAAGTACCCATCACCCAGATTCAGTAACTCTCAGCTCATGGTCAACCTTGTTTCATCTGTATTCCCACACACTACCCAGCTCCAGTCCCTCCATTATTTTTAAGCAGATCCTAAATGCTGTATTATTTCATTTTTAAGTATTTCAATTTGTATCTAGTAGGGGTCCTTGTAAAAATGTAGCCACAACACCATTAGCACACCTAAAAATAATCAGTAAACTCCTTGAAGTCATCAAATGTCCAGTTATTTCTAGATTTCCCCAATGGTCTCATTTTTTTTTATGTTTATTCAAGTCAAGATCCAAATAAGCCCATAAATTGTATTGGTAGATATAGCTCGTCAGTTTCTTTTAGTCCAATTTTTTTTCTTGCAATTCGGTTATTGAACAAATAGGGCTATTGGTCCTATAGTTTTCCAGAGTCTGGATTTTGCTGATTGAATCTCTTGTGGTGTCAATTAACATGTTCCTTTCTTTTCTGTATTTCTAGTAAAGAGGCAATCAGTTATGGAGGCTCAATCAGCATCAGCTTCGGCTTTTGGCAGAACTGCTTCATAAGTAGTACATGTATTTCCTTTAAGAGGCACAAAATGTTTGCTGTCTCTTTGTGGGGTCAGCAGATACTGGTGATCTTTGCCTAGATCCATTAACTATTGTGGGCTAAAATGGTGATATCCTGTCCTTCCTCTTTAACATCTTAGCTGGTATATTTCTTTTAGAGCATATTCCAAAGGTAACTATGATTTTGTAAACTTGTAGAGTAAAACAAAACATGAGTTTCAATTTCTTGCAGATATTATCCTTACTGATGCTAAAATTATCTCAAGTTTGGTCAGTAGGAACTTCTTCAAGGTGCCTCCTCAATCTTTTTTTGACAGACTTCTAATGGCTTTTTGCTTTCTGGTATGACAGAGAGGTTTTTAGGCTCTTCTTGTATATTTCTCTCTCTGGATCTGGAATCAGCCATCTAAATCAAGGAAGTCCGGTTTCTTTCAAGAAAATGGCATTTAGAGGGGCGCCTGGGTGGCTCAGTGGGTTAAAGCCACTGCCTTCGGCTTGGGTCATGATCCCAGGGTCCTGGGATTGAGTCCCACATCGGGCTCTTTGCTCAGCAGGGAGCCTGCTTCCTCCTCCCTCTTTCTCTGCCTCTCTGCCTACTTGTTATCTCTGTCTGTTAAATAAATAAATAAAATCTTAAAAAAAAAATGGCATTTAGAGACCACAACTGGGGCACTATGTTTGACTTTCACTTGAATTGTGTTCAAAGCTAATAAAGTCAATTAAGCAAGAGTTTTCTACTGTTTCTAATAAATTCATATGATTGCATATATGTGAATTTTTAAGCATGGGGCTCTCAGCTTTAAAAATATATACATATATATAACACACTGGGGTGCCTGGCTGGCTCAGTCAGTAAAGAATTCAATTCTTGATCTCAGAGGCCTGTGCTGGCTATAGAGATTCCTTTGAAAAAAGCATACAATATGCTAATGGTGGAAGTATTCTTATATGATAATGGTAGGAGTATAACTTAGTACAATCTCTCTGAAAGACAGTATCATAATTTTTATCCATGACCTCTAAAAAACCTATAGCCCAACAATTCCACTTCTAGGTATTTATTTTATTAGTCTTAGGAATTTTTCTTGTAGGGCTGTTTAATAAATGATCTAAAAAGGGAGTGGGTTAATTTTAAGAAAATTTTACAAATGTACAGTAAGTATATCCATAGAATGAAACATCTGTAGTCATTAAAATGATGTAGATACTATATCAATACATTATTAAATAAGAAAGGTGGGTACAGAAGTGTTCCTATCATGCCTTTCACTACATGCACAGAAAAATGTCTTGGAGGCTATATCTCAAAATCTGAACAGGGTACACTGGGTCATTCTCACGTTTCTACGGCTGGCTTAGGACTTGGCTTCCCTGGGCCTGCCACGTCAGATACTACTCCACCTGCTTTCCAGCTTCAAATACCGTGTTCTTGTTGTCTTTGCTTCAGTATTCCTTATCCTTGCTGGATTATGCTCTTTGCTTTCCCCAGTCACTGTGACTGTAGCGGAGATTTTAGGAAAGAGCAGAGACTATAAATATTTTGTTCAACCCTTCATTTTGCCTCATCCCATTGTTTTTTATGGGAGAAAACACACTCTGAAGAGCTTATCAAATATAAAATACATGAATAGCTACTGAAAATAGTGCACATATGTATACTTCTTAAACATACAAATAACATCACAATATAGGACACAAGGATACATTTGTTAGGATACATTTAGTATCCTAACAATATGAAGGGCTGGATACAGGAACAATAACAGAAAACCTAAACTGGTAATAAATGGAGCAAGAGACTTAAATAGGAGTTGTTTTTAATCAAGAACATAAAACCAGAAATGCCGAAACTGAAGCTGAGCTCTGTGGGGTAAACTGACCATATTTATTACTTAGAAGTCAAAACTGTTTTTTCAAGAAACAATTTATTGCAAAGTTAGACTTCTTTAAGGATGAACTGTCCCTGGCAGCTGCTTTGAAACTGTATCCAGCTTGCTCTCCAGTCTGGGGAGACACTGACCTTTTAATTCTGGATAATGAACATCACCTCCTCTTGTACCTCTGAGGATGGGCTGTCCAGTTTTGTAATGCATCCACTACACCAACCCTCTTACAGTTTCCATTAGAAATCCTTAACCAGAAATTAAGAGCCTTCTCAAGCACAAGCACCCACAACCGCACCACTGCCAAGGATACTAATCCCATCTTGGGAGAAATAATAATCATTATTCATCTTAAAACTTACCGGCCGCACAGAGAGAGAAAGAACTTAAAAGTAGTTTGCTCGGTTTGAAGAAACCTTTGGTTTTCACTAGCCTGTGAATATGACAAAAATGAAGTACCCAAAGCACAAAGTGCTGAAGACGCCTCAGAAAACAAGACTGACCAGATAAAGTCGTCCTGCCTTTTAAAAAGTCCTTCCCAAAACTGTATGCTCTTGCCTGAAGCTATGGGGAACACTAATGCCAAAAACCGTAATAATTTATTTTATTGATTTTGTTTGTGAGTTGTTGTTGGAATTTATAAAACTGAGTGGAGAAAATATTCTAAACAAATTTAAGCATTCAACTCTTAAAACAACAAATTTGCAATCATCTGAATTAATTAATATTAATGGCTTCACAAACAAAATTAAACAAGATATACACTCTGATGTTTATAAATCAAAGTTACTACTGCATATTTACTCTAACAAATACTACTTATTTACAACTGGTCTTGATTTAAATTTTGGGGCAGATTATTCTATGCAGGGTACTAGTCTGGGGTTGTACTTCTTTTTCTAGTTAAGACGGAAATGTCAGTTCTCTGCTTCTTTGCTATGATTTTGACAAAACAGGAAAAGGTGGCTCCAAATTTTAAAACATACTAACTACTAAAATGGGCTTTTAAAATAAATTAGGTACTTAGTATTCAAAACTTTGTAAAATATATGTAAGACCACAGTTTCCAAAATGACTTGGCTCATCTACCAAGACAAAGACTTTTAAACATTTTGAATATTGATTAGAAGTAATGTAAAGCAGTTGAGATCAGTTGAGTGTTTTTTTTAAAGGATCATTGTGTCTAGATGCAGAGATATCTAGTCATAAATTTTTTTCATGGACTCCTAACCTGGAATAAAACTATCCGTATGTGTATGGAAAGAGTCAATCCTCTCTGCTTAATCATCTCTCTCTTAGTTAGTAAGGAAAAGCTGCCTTACGGGAAGCTCCTTTTGATAGTTCTGAGAGTTCAAAGAGTATGGAACCTTCAAGTTGATTTCATCAAGTCTATTTATTAATGCATTTCAAGTTTCAAAAAACCTTACATCTTTGCACAATACTTTATTTTTTGCAATTTTTAGTAAAAATTTCCAAAGTGAACAAAAAGATACTGTATAAAACACAGTGGACATAAACTGACAGTAGTATTAGATCTCATTTGTCTTGATCCTTTTGTTTTACCACATCTTGATTTGCAGTGGAAAGAGTTCAGTGCACGTATCTCTTGTCAGAAAACATTTAACTTAGACTCAAAATAAAATAGGGCAGTGTGTACCTGCCAAAACCCTACCACAGGATAACATTACAAGCAAAAAATGTACATGTTCCAAAGTCTACCACACTCAAGAAGTTACTAAGAACTCTTGCAGAAGAAAAGTCACCATTTTAGAAATGCAAACCCACTTCCAACCTTTGCACAGTCCAAAAACAAAGGCATTTAAATGATTTAAAAGCAATTACATACATATCTACCTACTTGTCTGTTTAGAATTATTTATAGTCTATCTGGGGTTTCATGTACAAAATTTGTCTCTAAATCATGTACAAAAAGCTGTATTTTGAAAAAAGTCACCACGTACTGTACAAGTTTACAAGGAAGAGATCCCATTATTTTCTCTAGCATTTTTGGCCTTGCTGGCTTGCGTCACATTATGAGAATGATTGTGTAAACCTTATACTCTTAAGAAACAAAAAGGAAAAAATAAGCCAAAACACAAATCTTTTCAACGTTCCCTAAATTTGCCTCCTATGTGAAGCCAGAAAAAATCATAGCTGTTTACTTCTAATTTAAGTGATGTAGTTGGAAAACAGAAGCTATAAATATGTCACAAGCTTAAAACTTTTTGTAATGTCCCCTTCCATTCCTGCATAGCAATAAGCCTGTTAATACATTAAATGCTTTTGCTTTCTTTCTTTAAAAAGCCAATTATTTACATCTGTTTAAAAAATAAATTTGGAATGGGACATTGTGCTGTTTCACCTTCACTGCTGTTAAAATATTTTAAGGAAAAAAATGTCAGAAGGCCTATCTACAATTTTAACTACTAGTTGAACAAATCATCCTTCTTTAGTGGTTACCAATGATCAGTGATAGTATGCTGAAAAAACTGTTCCAATACTTTGATAAAATAAAAGACACAGCTTTTCTTTTCCGTATCAGAGAAAACCAAAAACATAATTAGCATACTTTAGATATATGGAAAACACAAATAACAGGCTACAAATAAAAAACTCATTTCATTGACATAATTTCTACCAAAGCGTGATTAAAATTTCACCTATCAATTCAAAACTGGAATTAGAAAGTTTAAGGTAAGTAAGCAGAAATCAGACATTTACGTAAGAACGGACTCTGAAGTAGTATGCTGCATATGTCCAGTTTGCACACTTAACTGTGTTCTTCAGCGTAGTCACTCCTGCACTCTCAGCAGCCATTGGATGAAGACAAGATGAATATCAGAACCAACTCCATCATTATAAAAAGGTAAATTGATTCTCACTTCAAAAACTGCCTGTGTAAAGCATTACAGAATCCTGGACCACTGAATACCACCATTCTCTGTTATCCTGAGTATGTCAATTAAACAGTAATTTTTCATTAAGAGCGGAAAAATTTTATAATACAAAGAAACATCCATATTGCAATTTCTGTTTACAATTGCACACAGAAGTACAGTGTACGTAAGAAATACATGTCTGCATATAACAAGGTATGTACATTGGCAAGTGATGTCTCCAATGTTGAGGTGGTCGAGCCTCCTAGCCTTGATTGGCAGTTGAAAAAAATATATATGTATTTCAATTTGTGATAAAAGTTTATCGAGAGCCAAGTCTGCCTGCAAGTGAAGAAAATGCAGCAACAAAGAACAGGGAACACGGGGCACATAATAATATTCTAAGACTTTGTGCCATTAGGTTAAAAATAGCTGTCCATAAGAAAATTGGGTTCCTTTTCCACCCCCCCACCCCCAAATTGGAATTTTCAGGCTTTAAAATTTAAGTAATTCCACCTGGTCTGAGGACATGATCTCTTGCCATTTTTTCTTCGACTGTTACTTGTGAGGGTTTAGTTGGGGGATGATGATTTAATAGGTGTCTCTTTGGAGTGAAGTTTTCCCATTGTAGGCACTAGGAAGAACCAAGGCAAAAGCTGCAGTTAACGTCTCATGTGTCCCATTTGATAACTCTCCCGGGGCCTCTGACGCTGGGGTTGCTGAATGGGCTGTGGGGGTCTCCTCCTCTTTAAAGTGCCTGTGAATCACAAACAAAAGTAAAATGGATATACTGTGCACTTTTTAATCTTAAAAAACAAAGCTGTCGATTCAATAAGAAAGGTTCTAGATCAGCACTATCCAACAGAAATACAACTCATATATGTAATTTTAAATTTTCTGGTAGCCATAATGAAAAAGATCAAAAAGATGGGCAAGATAATGTTAGTAACTTTTTTATTCCACTTAATCTGACGTAGGCAAAATATCATCACCTCAAGGTGTAATGAATACAAGAAAGTATTAATAAACTATTTCATTCTTTCCTGTATACCAAGTCTTCCCAGTCTGGTAGATAATTTATATTTACAACACATCTCACTGTTAACTTGGCACGTTTCAAGTGCTCAACAGACATAACTATTACGTTAATACATATTCTGAGGACAGAATCTATGAGGAATAAATTACAGAGTCCTTGAGCAAATGACTTAAACTCTCTGAAACTGAGATGCCTAGTCTGTAAAACAGGGGTAATAATGAACTCCTACAGCCTGTCTATGTAATCTGTGAGGATTATATGACAATTCATGTAAAAGTGCTTTTGGGGAGGATTCGATAATTGCTAGGGTTGGTTTTCTTTCTTTTTGTTTTTTTAAGTTTTTAAAGGTAGAATTTGCTTAAAGTGAAATCAAGTAAAAAAAACTGTTATGTTGCATGAGATCCTAATTGGTAACATATCTAATGAGTGTCATGTGGCCCTTAGAAATCCCTAGGAAATTAATATAAATTCTATGGTGCTCACACTGTCAATTTACAAAAAGCAATGACATCAAAATCACATTTCCTCTGATTCCCACCAAGACACTGTCCCAAGCATGACTACTGAGCTCTCTTGTGCCAAGATAGGTAAATTTAGGCAAACAGTTGAGGGAAAAATTGTAAGAAACCCCTAGTTTTAAACTACTTTGTATAGGGTATCAGACTTGGCCTGAGGTGAGAGGTTTATAAGAAGTCTGTGGGAGGCAGGAGAGGGACAGCTGTCATTTACCTCTCGTTCTCCCCCACCATTATGGCACCATGTCTGCTCCACACCTAGAGTGAACAGTTCTGGCGCAGGCATTTCTGAGGGCAGCACAGAAGCCACAAATAGCTTGGGGAAGGTGAGGCACAAACAGATGGGAACTAAATAATCTGGAGCAGTTGCTTCCTAACCTTTTTCTTTTCCAAATCCCTGGAGCGAATGTAAAGAAAGCCTCCTCCCAATGCTGTGTCTCCATGAGAGGTCAGGGTGGACCCCAAACCTCAGGAATTGTTTTCAGAGACGGAGAGTAAAAACCACGGTTTCTTGGTGACTGAAGCCTCCATCCTAAGCCCTTCCCACAGACTGTTATCTTTATTTTCCCATAAGCACCACCCCTCAGGAAAATGAATTTATGTGCCAGAAAATATTTCAAGAGCACAAACAACAGAAACAATAACAGAAGCACAGCTATTAGAATAATCAATCATTTAGAAGTAGCCTATCATAATAAAAACAAAGAAGGGAAGATTTTAGAATACAAAAAATAAGAAAAGAGAAAACAGGTATCAGGCAAAAATATAACTGTCCAAATCTAAATATTTTTAGTGACTCAAGACAGATTAGCATTAAATTGGTAGCCATTAGCAAACTAGATTGGATTGACAAAAAACATACTTAAAAATCAAATAATTCATCTATTAATCTTATTCTCAAAGAGAAAGTACTATGAAATTTGTTAAAAGACCCATTTATCATTCAATTCTACCTGCTGAACAGTTCAAAGTTATAAAAAAACATATCTTGCTCAAAGTGTCTTACCTGGAAGAGGTTTAGGAGGAGGCAGCTTTGGATTACTACTTGGAGTATGAACACTGCATATCTTAATAAATCCAGCCATTAGCATGATCAGGGCAATTCCCATAAGTAATACTGCCCACCAATAAATCTAGAAATAAACAGATTTTTCTACTGAAAAAACTGCAAAATATTTTTAGAATATTTTATATTACATAAAATATATATATTACATTTTAATTTCTGAAGAACATTTGTTCTTTGGGAAGTGTACAGATACCACATATAAGATTAATTTCTTTTTTTTTTTTTCCCTTAAGATTTTATTTATTTATTTGACAGAGAGAGAGGGACAGCGAGAGAAGGAACACAAGCAGGGGTAGTAGAGGAGGGAGAGGTTTCCGGCTGAGCAGAGGGTCCAACATGGCGCTTCATCCCAGGATCCTGGGATCCTGTAGTATTACCTCCAATGTGATCCAATCCATAAACACCAAGAATCAATCGTTTTCCTACTTTCAGGATGATGTGCTAGCCACAGGAGATGTACATCTATTCCTAAAGTCCACTGTATTTTCTAACATATTTCCTTCCCTCTAGTTTTCCCTGCTCAAAACCATCTTCTACATGGTCATCAGTGTTACAACTACCTAAAATATGGAATTGACTATGCCATTCCTCTCTGTAAAACCCTTCTTTAAAACCGTCCCACCAAGGATCTCTAAAACCATTAAGCAGGAGGGAGGAAAAAAAAAACTTGAGCACAATCAAGTACAGCAAAGCACATATATGATTCTACTTAAAAATATACACACACACACACACACACACACACACACACATACATGCATATGAGGGGGGTGCCTGGGTGGCACAGTTGGTTCAATAAGTGGCTCTTGGTTTCAGCTAAGGTCATGATCTCGGGGCATGAGATCAAGCCCCATGTTGGACTCTACACTCAGCATGGGGTCTGCTTGGAATTCTCTCTCCCTCTCCCTCTGCCCTTCCTGCTTGTGCTAAGATAAATAAATAGATTTAAAATAAATAAGAAAATAAACACACACATGCATGTATGTATATAGGTATATGTATATATATGGATGCTAGTCACTTGGGCATCCAATTCTTGATTTCAGCTCAGGTCATAATCTCAGGGTTGTGAGATCGAGTGTCACATTAGGCTCTGCACTGGGTGTGAAGCCTGCTTAAGATTCTCTCTCTCTCTCTCTGCGCCTCCCCACCCACTCATGCTCTCTTTCTCTCTATAAATAAATAAATTCATTCATTCATTCATTCATTCATTCTTGTAATGGTATAGATGGTTTCTAAAGAATATACAAAAAAATCATCTTGAGAAGACTGGGCTTCAGGGGGAAAAGGTGGCTTATTTTTCAATGCATTACTTTGCCAATTAAAAAAAAAAGGATAATCACACTTACAAAAAGAAAAAAAGTAAAAACAAGACTTTTTAATTAAAAAAAAATATGTGACTTTTTAGATCCTCCCTATTCATAAAACATCCATCTGTACGCTCTATTTCTACTAGTCCTTAAGAATTTAGTTTTGGTATCACCTCCTTAAAGAGATATTCCCTAAAGAGGTCTTCCCTATTTTCTATGAAAACACCAGGCAGAAATGAAAATACGTTTCTCTGTGCTTGTCTTCTCGAATCCAGACTGGACTAAAGGCTCCCTGAATTTATATGATATAAACTTAGTACCTGTCCCACAAAAAAGTACCTGTTGGACTAGTTATTACCAGTGAGTCACTACAGCAAACACCGACTCTTATAAACACTTCTAAACAGCTCATTTGTTATTTCTAGATTGCCCACACAAATAATGTGACAAGACTGAGATAGGATATAAAAAATAGTGGTTTTGATATCTCTGATACTAGTTTTTTAGTACCTAAGACATTTTAAATACAAGATGCAAGTAGTATGAGAAGAACAGAAGCAGATAAGAAAGCAAGCCTGGATTTAGTTATGGTTATAACTGTAGAAAACAAAAGTCAAAAGTTGAAGGTCCAGTTGAGATCAATAAACATTTACTAAAATATGGCATCCGGTTCCCAATGGACTTCCAGTTCCTTTTAGCAGTGTTCTTGGACTTCCTCCAAATTTTTCCAGGTAATTAACTACGTATCTCAAAAGCCCACAGCCTGAGATGTTTTAGTGACGACAATAGCAGCTCCTCTGAGTTTAGTGTGTGGGGAAACGAAATGTCACAGTGGTGAGAATACAGCAAGAAAAACTAAACAAACAAAACAATGGTGTATTTGAGAGCGTAGTAAATAAATATAATAAATAAATAAATAAATAAATAAATAAATAATAAATAAATAAATAAATAAGTAAGTAAATAAATATAAATAAACCACCTTTGGTTGAGGGTATTTTTAATGTTCCTTTTAAAAGAGAATTATCATAGAATTGGTTAAATGTGAAATTATACATACTATAAAATTAGAGGAAAGAATACCAAACCAGGCTAACAAATGAAAAATATGTGTTTCAGCTGTAAAGAAAAGACCACAATTTGTCCACCTGCTAGAATATCAAAGAAAGGAGAGCCATCACTTACTCAACAAACATTTAATGAGTGTAAATTATGCGTGAACTCTCGCCTTTCATAGATACAAGGGGGTTGAGTGAAACTTAAGAGACAAAGAGAAGATAACCAAAAGGTTAACACACAGCTTTGCAGTTACCAAGCACTAACTCAAGTCTAAGAAAATAATTCTACAAAGGAAACAGACAGACATTATTCAACAGAGTCATTTACATGGCCAAAAGAACACAAAGTAGAAAAAAAAGTAAAAATTACAAATTAAAAGGTCAAAATTTACCAGTCTAATTTATTATGTACTAATTATAATTGTTTTTTATTTAATAATCTAAATAAACAAAAGGGACCTATAGGATTATAAAATGATAAAAGAGGTATCACCCAAAAGAAAACTGTGAGGAAGAAGGAGCAACACATACACTCAAGTCTCTCCAGACACAGGAGTCTTTACTGTATTTTAAACATCCCCATGGGGCATCTGGGTGGCTCAGTGGGTTGAACACCTGACTCTTGGTTTCAGCTCAGGTCATGATCTTGGGGTCCTGGGATGGAGCCCCGTGGCAGGCCCTGCACTCAGTGCAGAGCCCACTTCTCTGCCTCTCTCTCCCTCTGCCCCTCTCCCCCTCTTGTGCGTAAGCATGCACTTGAGCACGCACACACTCTTTCTCTAAAACAAATAAATAAAATCTTAAAAAATCTCCAGAAAAACTCAACCAGATAATCGTTTCAGTGAATGTTCCAGAGTTTGACAACTCACTCCCCGTAAATGACTCTAGACCTCCTGTGGCTCACAAAGCCTTTTTGGGCCCACAGCTCCTTGTGGTGATGCCAGTTTTGCCACCCTGCAGGGACAAAAGGCTTCCCTTCTATCCTTCAGAATATACTGGCGTCTAGACTTTGAACACCCCCACGTGCCACCCCTCACACCAATCTGCCAAGCAGAAAGCAACTGACTCCTCATCTCTTAGTTACTTTCATCGTAGCCTGAGCAAGCAGGATAAAATACCGCTGAGAGAAACCTGAAGATATTATAGCTTCAAAGTTAAGATAATATGCACAATTTTTATTCTTTTCCATATACATTATGACATTTAAGAAATCTGCTACATTCATCTAGCAAATATATACTGAATCCCTACCATATGCTAAGCTCTATGACAATACTGCATCTTTGTTGTTCAGGTTTCACAAATGATAGCTATGTGGCCTATTCTACCACACAATGAAGGTCCACATCCACCCTCCATTTTAACATGTGAGGAGGCCAGAGTAGAAAATTCTGTCATAAGCCTTTTAAAAAATGAGTCATTACACTACAGAGACTAAAAAAATGGTTCCCAAACTTGAGCATGCACCATCACCTACTGTCTCAGTGGCTCAAGGATGAAGCCCAATAATCTGCATTTCTAGCAAGTCTCTACCTAGAGACAACACTGACACTGCTGGTCAGGGGACCACACTTTGAAATCCAATGCTCTAGATTATGGTTTGGCAAACACTTCCTCTAAAAGGCCAGATAGATATTTTAGATTTGGGGGGCCAGTCTCTGTTGCAACTACTCAAAGTACAAAAGCAGCCATAGACAATATGGAAATGGATGGGTGTGGCCATGCTCCAATAAATCATTATTTATGGACACTGAAATCTGAACTGATATAATTTTCAAAGGAATGTTACTTCAGTAATATCTTTTGATTTCTTCAACTACTTGAAAATATTTTTAGCCCATGAGCCACACAAAAACAGGCAGTGGACTAGATTTGGCTCATAAGCCATTCTGCTGACCCCTGGTACTAGATAAATAGTTGGTTCTCAGTCCTGGCTCCCCACCAGAAATAGCTGAGGAGCTTTTAAAAGACCCAGATACTTAAGCGCCATCCCATGAGATTCTGAATTAATTAGTCTAAGCCCTAATTAATGAATAACCAGGAATAAGAATTACTGGTTTGTTTTTTTAAGATTTTATTTATTTGACAGACAGAGATCACAAGTAGGCAGAGAGGTAGGCAGAGACAGAGAGAGGGGGAAGCAGGCTCCCCGCTGAGCAGAGAGCCCGATGCAGGGCTCAATCCCAGCACCCTGGGATCATGACCTGAGCCGAAGGCAGAGGCTTTAAACCACTGAGCCACCCAGGTGCCCCCAAGAATTACTGATCTTAATCCATGTTCCCCCAAGTAACTTCTAAGGATATTTAGGATTTAATAAGCCTTATGTGAATAAAGATTTCTAGTGTCAAGTAAGTTTGGAAAATGAAATTTAAGGATTTTTTACTGTAGGACTTCCCACAAAATTCTCATAAGTATCTAAGAGAGGACTACAGTATATAATGTTTTCCAGATTCATTTGACTACTAAACCCATACATCTAGTGTTCTATGAAGCACTCAGGAAACACTTGCTTCAATCTTTCATAAAGAAGAACAGATACTTAATACTGAGGTTCATAAAGTTACAACAAAATATGAGAGAAGAAATTAATTTAAAAATGAGAAATACAATTGATTCTTATCAAAATAATTAAAAAAAGAAAAACTGATAAATCTAAACAAAAAGGAAAAAGTAACAAAATAACAGGAGATTACTTTTAAAAAGATGGAGAGGGGCACCTGGGTGCCTTAGTCAGTTAAATGTCCACTCTTTATTTCAGCTCAGATCATGATCTCAGGTAGTGAGATCAAGCCCCCCACTCACCCCCTCCCCAAGTCGGGCTCAGCACTTTGTGTGGAATCTGCTTGAGATTCTCTCCCTCCCTCTGCCCCTTCCCCCAATCATGCTTTGTCTCTTTCTCAAATATGTAAATAAACCTCAAAAAGATGGAGAAATACAATGATAAATTTGAAAAAAAATCAAAGTCAAAGATGGTTTTCTACAATGTCAAATCTAATACAAAAGATATAGAAGATGTGAACACATCAGTAACTATGGAAGAAAGTGAAAAAGAACTACCAAAGCCCTCAACCCTGTTTTTAAAAAAAGAAGATAAGGATGCAGGGTCTCTATAGATTTCTTGGTAATCGCTTTCAAACTTTTTAAGGACTAGGCGACTCCTTAATAAATCCAAAGGATGTTTATCATTATCTCTTTGCCAGATACAAATTTAGCAAACATATTTTTTAAAAATACATTCAAAAGGGGCGCCTGGGTGACTCAGTGGGTTAGGGCCTCTGCCTTCCGCTCAGGTCATGATCTCAGGGTCCTGGGATAGAGCCCCACATCAGGCTCTCTGCTCCCAGGAGCCTGCTTCCCCCTCTCTCTCTCCCTGCCTGCCTCTCTGCCCACTTCTGGTTTCTATCTGCCAAATAAATAAATAAAATCTTTAAAAAAAAAAAAAAATACATTCAAATACTACCAAAAACTTTTCCCAGAAAAAAAAGTAGAAGTTTTCTTACATCATTTCCGTGATACCAGCAGCAGTCAGTAACTCATGCCCTGAAAAGTATTAAACTGTTCAGATTCTTCTTACTCTACACAATCTGAGGAGTAAAGGTGCCAGGGTATGCTACAGAAAGGAGATAAAAGCCACTGGCCCTACTAGAAAGGAAAGTCAGTGAAACTAACCCTCCTTCCTTTCACAGCATCTTACACCACAGCATCCTAATAATCTAGCTTATTAACTAGAAGGACACTTTCCTGACATGATGAAAAACCAGACCATGAAGCATTCATGTAACCTCTGCTATGCAAGTGAACTCTGCACAGAACACAAATCAGACAAATAACTTCTAAGAAACTGGATTTTTGTTTTTTTTTTTTTTTTTTGACAGAGAGATCACAAGCAGGCAGAGAGAGAGGAGGAAGCAGGCTCCCCGAGAGCGCAGAGAGCCCGATGCGGGGCTCGATCCCAGGACTCCGAGATCATGACCTGAGCCGAAGGCAGCGGCTTAACCCACTGAGCCACCCAGGCGCCCCTGGATTTTTGTTATCTTAACTGTTTGGCCTGGGAATGCCCACAAATGCAGCAGCAGCCTGCTGGCTCTCTCCAAGCATTATGGACCATGCTATCTGAAAGAGTGGCATGAGAATGTCAACAGTGACATAAAATGAAAGCATTCTACACTCACTTAAGGCAAACTTGTATAAAACTAAAAGTGCCTGATTAATCAGTTTCAGAACACAAGAAAAGACTTCATATTGCTAATTCATTTTAAGAAGCATTTCACTAAATCCTCAAATCTAAATATGAAAAAACGTTTTAAAAATGCTTTTAGGGACATCTGGGTGGCTCAGTCAGTTAAGCATTTGACTCTTGATTTCAAGTCTTGATCTCGGGGTTGTTAGTTCAAACCCTGTGTTGGGCCTCATGCTGGGCATGGAGCCCACTTAAAAAGGAGAAAAAAAAAAACCCTGGGGGGGGAAAAAAGTAATACTTTTAAAAAAATCATTTCCCTTAAATATTTTTGAAATAGGAATGAAGGAGCTTTTGATATGCTAAATAAAGGAATCAAAATTAGAGAGAATGGAGAAAAGTAAAAAAACATTATTTTTAGATATGATTCACTATCTTGAAAACCTAAAATATCTGGCACAACATACACTCAAATAGAACATACCTCTGAGATCTCCATTATCAGATTACTTTTTCAAATATTGTCTTCTATAGTTGACAAGTATACCAGATCTCAACTTACTCTTATCAGAGATAATGGGGGGGGGGGGGTCTGGATCTGAATTGAAAAGAAGGAAGTAAAGGACCAAGAAAGGTAAGCTACTTAAAGTCACATATCTGACAAATGCCAGAGGATGATATGAATCCTTGCACAATTCCCAAGCCTATACTCTTTCATCTTTGCCATAGTGCCAAAGGCACCTTCAGCTTAATGGATATTTTTTTGAACACCTATTATGCACCAAGCACAGGAGTAAGAAAATGAGTAACATATCATGTTTTAAGGAGACCTAAGTCAATTGACCCACTTTTGGTTTAAAACCTAGGTCTCTTAGAGGAATCTGGCTGGTTCAGTAGGTAGAGAATGCAACTCTTGATTTAGGGTCATGAATTCAAGCCCCATGTTGGACAAAGCACTTAAAAAAAAAAAAAAAAAAAAGGAAAGGAAAGGAAAATTAAAAGTATTCTCCAAAAACAAATAAATAAATCCTAGGCTTCCTAAATCCAGGTTCAATGATCCTTCTACCTCATAATCATGATATAATCTAAAAATCCTACACTCTAACAAGTGGAGTATTATTCTTCATATGTTTAAGAAGCATCATTTTTTATTATTAATTTATTTGAGAGAGTGCGTTCAAGTGTGTGCATGTGCGAAGGGGGGCAGAGGGAGGAGAGAAGCAGGCTCTCTGCTGAGTGCAGAACCCACTTGGGGTTCAATCTCACCTCCCTTGAGATCATGACCTGAGATGAAATCAAGAGTCGGGGGGCTTAACCAATTGAGCCACCCAGGCATCCCAATAAACACCATTTTAATACTGGAGATAATTTCAAAGTTTGTATATTACAAATGTTATTACAAGAGTACCGAAAAGGATGAAAAACCACAGATGACTTTTTTGTGCCTTTAAGGCATCTTCAGTCCCGAACACACACAAAAAATGTAAGAAACAATTTGGGAATGGGGGAAGGGAGGAGGACCTGAGTTCTAAGTCAATTTCCAAAGCAAACTCATTCAATTCACATATAGCACACGTTCAAATATACACTTGCAAATTTCCTACTGATATTTTAATGTAATCACTTAGAAACATGAATATTTAAGTGACTTCAGATAGTCATTCTCAGCAATCTTTTAAGAAAATTTCAGGTAATTCAACATCTGTACAGCTTGGAGAAATGTGGGCTTAAAAATAATATAGTTCAGTGGATTTATGCCAGATGAACATCCATGATCATTAACAAATCTGCAAAACGCTCTATATCGGATCTTAGCTGTTCAACATTTCTGATCACTGACAAGATAAAAACCAAGGAATTATATTGAAACAGAAAAAACCTGCAGAAAAATCACCAATTTCTATTTCAGCAAAGTAGAAGCTGCAGCTGGCTATCTGTCATATTGAGACAAGGAAGAAACATAAAAAGCAAGCAAGCCTTTCCAGGACAACTTGAGGAAAATGCCCTAATAATATCGACCAGAAGAGGAAGTAACCCACTCAGGAGAAGAACCAGTGAGCAGAGTAAAACAGAAGGACTCCCCATCATCTACCATGTACTCTATGAATAATATACATATGGGGTTTCTGACCACTTTGAAAGAAAATAATACACAGGGATAATTGAACTGATAAAGTTAATTCCAGTATAAATAGGAAAGAAGTGATTTTTCTCTTAACACTAGTGACTGCTGACCAGGTGAAATTACCAAAAAAAAAAAAAAAAAAAAAGTTAAGATAAGTTTTCTTTATAAATAAAAACTATACTTACCACAATCCATTCAGCAATATTTTCGTAGAGCTCTGGACTAAAAATTGCTTTTTTAAGCCTGGCTAGAGGACCATCAGCATCTACTAGTCTGCACCGCATGAAAACATCACAGTAGCCTCTAAAGTCATTGCAAGGGGACCCAGGTTGCAAGGTGATCGTTCGACCAACGAAGTGCATGCTCCACCGCGAAGACCCTGTACTGGCACAAGTTGATGGGTCCACTGGAAAAGAAGTGCCAAATAGAAGTTGAAGATCAGATTTCCTACCAGACTAGATGAGGAGAGAGGGAGGAAAGGAAAAAAACTGCCTAAAATCATTACTATGACATGTTATATAGACTTGCATTGGTTAGGCTGGATAACACCATTGGTAATTCGCCTTAAACATACAATATAAACAAACAGCCAGCAACACCTGATTTTGTACCTACAATGGCTAATGGTGTTTATATTAATTATTGCCATAAAGCTGGCAGGTTTTTGTCTAGCTTATCATTTTTAAAACGCTGTAGGGATCATAATACTAGAAACAAAATGCTACGCTACATTTAAAATTTTCCAAAGAGGACCAGTATCAGTGGAAATGACCTGTCCAAACTGGATAACAATGTTTAATGCTTAAAACGTAAGAGGAAAATGAGTCCTGGTTGGCTCAGCTGATACAGCATGAGACTCTTGATCTTGGGGTTGTGAGTTCAAGCCCCACGTTGGGGGCAGAGTTTACTTTAAAAAAAAATTTTTAGGGGCACCTGGTTGGCTTAGTCAAAGAAGCATGCAACTCTGATCTCAGGATTGTGACTTCAAGCCCCACATTGGGTCTAGAGATTACTAAATAATAATAAATAAATACACAAACTAACTTAAAAAAATTAAGGAGAAAAATTAGGTTTTAAAACAGATTTTATATTCTTGTGTTTTTAAAATCCTTACTCTTCTTCATACAGCAAACATGGCATAATTCCTTATCATCTTTGCCATCTGAGCTGGCACAGGTACACTCCTCCAGGCCATACTTCTCACAGATAGAACCTGCACATTGCTGCAAGAAAAATAAAAGACCAGTTATTAATCTCTCTACAGTCAAACCTATTGTTCACAGTGACAGGTATACACCTCTGATGCTAAAATAATTAAGTAGAGGGGCGCCTGGGTGGCTCAGTGGGTTAAAGCCTCTGCCTTCGGCTCAGGTCATGATCCCAGGGTCCTGGGATTGAGCCCCGCATCAGGCTCTCTGCTCAGCAGGGAGCCTGCTTCCTCCTCTTTCTCTGCCTTTCTGCCTACTTGTGATCTCTGTCAAATAAGAAAGTAAAATCTTAAAAAAAAAAAAAAAATTAAGCAGAAACACCATGGGGAACAAAAAAGTATAGATTAATATCAGAAGTGGATCATATAAACACACCCAAAAAACAATTAAGTGCAAATAAGGTAGCAAATCTTTTTTTTTTTTTAATTTGACAGAGATCACAAGTAGGCAGAGAGGCAGGGAGAGAGAGAGAGGAGGAAGCAGGTTCCCCGCCAAGCAGAGAGCCCGTTGTGGGGCCCGATTCCAGGACCCTGAGATCATGACCTGAGCCGAAGGCCTCAACCCACTGAGCCACCAGGAGCCCCAAGGTAGCAAATCTTTTAAAGAAATGGCAACTTAAAAAAAAATCTGAACAAAACAAAAATAGAGAAAGAGATTAGATGAGCATCAATTTTATATTGGTTATTATGGCTCCTTTATAAGTGAATGTCTAGCCAAGAAAGCTTTAAAGGCTTCACATTCAGATAAAATGACCAGAAGAGTCCTTTTATGTAGGCTGTTAAAATACTAATTTATAAAACTCAAAAGCAGTGCAAAGTCATATGCCTAGCTATACAACTATTTTTCTCTAGAGACTATCAAACACATGCAGTGGAAAGATGAAAGGTTAGTCAGTAACTAATCGAATGCCACCAGGCACTTATACCACACGGTATATTCATGGCTTTATGAGGGAACAGAAAGGGATATTATTAAAACAGGGACCAGGATCAATTACTAGAATGCTGCGGCTTTAAGTAACAAACAATTATTCTGAAAAAGCAGGTTTTATAAAACTAAATGAAAAGGTTATAAAGCAAATGCTTACCCCATTAATGCACACTTGTGTATGCCTATTACAGTCCGTAAAGTTTGGTTTAGGATCAGAGGCTGGGCAGAGAGCTGTGATGCCATTACATATTCCTTCTTTTGCACAGTCTGAATCATCCCGACACTTCTCAGTTTTTGATTTGAACGCACACTGTGCTGTACAACAGGGACCTTGGCTTGGGCTAGAATGAACACTAAACTTTAGATTAAGGAAAATTACTTGCTTATTTCCTATATGCATAGATATGGTCCTAATTTTTAAATTGTAAGTCTCATCTTTTATGTAAGTATGTTATTGGTATAAAACTTCAGATTTTGGACTAAGAGGCTACTAAATTTCAACATTCTATAAATGTAAAAGAGTGACTGTCTGGTTTTTGTAATCAAGGCATACTGTATTCAACACTCTTATTCTACTTGCCTTTAGTGAAAGGCTATCAGAGAAAACAGATTTAATATTAGGTGAGCTATCAGTGTGTTTGACAGTTAACATCATACATTAGTCAATTCATCAATTTTTCTCACATTTATATGCTAACATCAAACTAGGATATACAGACCAACCATTTAAAAAGAAGTGCACTGGCAATATTTTGTTGCTTATATCTACCATTACCAAAGTAATTTTGACAAGTGAAATAATTATACGACACTAAGTTACAAGAGTCTATGAAATCAGTATTACCTAGATATTTAAAGTTAAAATTCTAAAAATACGGATGAAAGTCACATTTTTAAGTTAGGAACTGAACAGTGTGTATTTTATTGAGCGTCTTGTCTTTTGCCTGTTTTTTACACCCACCACACAAGCTACAATTACAAGGAGCTCAATCTGCCAACCACAGTGCACTCATCAAAGCTACTCCAGAAAAATATACAAGACAGCAGCAAACAAAGACAAAGTTTCCAAACCCTATGTGTCTCTTAAGGTCAGTTTTAAATGGGTCCTAATGGCCCCGGGCTGACCGGTGGCAGCGTGAGCACTCCCGGGACAGGTAGGGTACCTGCACTGCTTCCCAGGCTTCAGCTTGCATTTCTTCCCCTCTGGCTGGTTTGCATCATAGCAGCACTCATCTTTACACTGGTCACTATAGCCACAGTCACATTCTTCACCTTGCTCCACCATCCCATTTCCACAAATAGGTTGGCCAGATTCTGAGGAAAATCAATAAAACAAAGTAAACACTGTCAGCACACATTAATTTGATTTAAAATGCACAAACTTTGGAGCCTCATAACAAAGGGAGAAAGGATAATTTGATGAATACAAAAAAGTAGAACTAGGAATCTCGAAATCAGTAGAAGACCTAAATTCAATTCTAACAGTGCCTCAGTCAATAACTAGCAATGTAGCCATGGGCAAGTCACTTCCCTTTTGGGGGGCCTCAGCTTCTTAATCTGTACAGTGAAGAGGTTTGACATTATGGTTCCCTCTAAAGTCCCTTCTGGAAGTGGTAACATTCTATTTAGGCTACACTGAGCTTTACTGAACAATGACTGCACTGTTCACATTATGCAAATATGAACTAAGTTAGTGCTTCATCAACCAGGAAAAAAATTAAACCTTCTGTGTTAACAGAAAATTTCAAATATACACAGAAGTAGTAGAAGTACAGTGAACTCCCATGTACCAATCACTTGGCGTTAACAGCTATCAACAATATGCTATAAACAATTCCACCCAACATATTCATTACATTCATTCTTGTAAATACTCCAGGATGAATCTAAGAGACCGGAGTTTTTTCTTTTTTAAATCTAACCATAATAGCATTATTACATCTAACAAAATTAATAATATGCTTTAACAGCATCTAATAGCCAATCCATGTTCAATTTCCTCAACTGTCTTTTTACATCTGGTTTGTTTGAAACAAAGTTCCACATAAGGATCCTCAACACCATGGTTGCTTTTGGTTCCTTTAATATATGAGACTCCCTCCTCTCTTTTTACTTTTACACTACTTATTTGTTAAAGAAATTGGGTCATTTTGTCTTACAGAATTGCCATGTTGTGTTTAGCTGATTATTTCCTAGTCAATATTTTTTTTAAATGTACATTAATTTGTTCCTCAGCTAGACCCAAGCTCTCTAAGGGAAGAACTACATATTATTTCTATTTTTTTTTTGTATTCCCAAAAGGCTAACAGTATTAGGTCAAATCTTGGCTCATTAACATTAGACAGTCTGGTCTAAGCACAGTGAATAATTTTAGAAAAACTTGTAGGCGCTCTTAAAGTTCTCGAATTTTATCAATGGGCTTTAACATCTGTAGAGGAATGCTACTCCTTGTAAGATGAGAAGACCACCGAACTTTAGCATCTGCAGGGAAATGACAAGAATCAAATGTCTTCACCTTTTAGAAAAGAAAACTAACTTCCAGACAGTCTGTGACTTGCCAGAAACTATATGCCACAGTACAGGCAAATCAGAGACCAAACCTAGATTTCCAGGATTTAAAATCTGGTGTTCTTTTCTTTCTGCTACATCAAATTGATGTGGGAAACTGTTCTAGCACAGGCTTAAAATTGAGAACTGAGTAAATATAAGGGAAAACCTGAACTTAAACACAAAGCATATCTGAATCCAAACTATTCCAGAAAGACTAGCTTTATATTTAGAAAATTCATTCTTATCCTTAACCACATCAAATATTAAAGGAAATCTTAGAGCTAACTGAAGATCTCTCCCTCTCTTTTATTTTGTACCACCTATTCTGTTCTCTAAAACTAGAAGCATGAACATAGACATATATCCTAAATGAATAATAATGACTTTGTTCTTAAGTCTCGTAATCATCATTTCAGAATTCACAGGACATGTAATTTAGGAGAAAAGGAAAAATGATAAAGTCAGAAAACCTCTGAGGCAATATTTACTGCACATTGGTTTTTATTTCATAGAGAAATATTTTTTCAAGTAAGCTAGGACACATGGAAAAGGTGCTGTTTAAATGCAAAAATTATAACAGACACATATCTCACTATAATTTAAGAAACAGATTTCCTTACATAATACCTACAATATGCTCATTTTTAAAAGACAACTTCAATCAGAAAGTTTACTGTGAAAATCCAGTTTACAAATAAAGAAACTACGTAGCACTTTTACATGTCTTAGAAAACCTACCAGTGATAATAACAACAGCAGTAACAAAAACGATATCATCCATGTAATTGGAATCTGCCCTTTTAAAACAAATAGAAGGCCTTAAAAGAAAAAGCCAATCAATATTAAGTAAAAATTGAAACTTGAGCCTGAACAAAAATTTAATTTTTACTCTGGGAAAGATTCTGTGAAGAGGATAAAATGAAAAGCCACAAACTGGAAGAAAAATATGTGCAGATCAATATCTGACAAATGACTAGTATGCAGGCTATGTAAAGAACTCTCAAAACCCAACAGAAAAAAAAAAAAAATCCAATGAGAAATGGCCAAGAAATATGGACATTTCACCAAAGAAGATAAACAGATGGCAAATAAAGCACATGAAAAGATGAACATTTTTAGTCATGAGAAAAATGCAAATTAAAACCACAATAAAATATCACTTTACACCTATCAGAATAGATAAAATAAAAATAATAAAAATGCCAAAAGGTGACAAAGATGTGGAGAAATTAGATCACTCATACACTGCTGATGGGACCCTAAAATAATACAGCCGCTGCAGAAAACGCTTTGACAGTTCTGCAGAAATAAGAGCAAACAATTATTATACGATCCATCAACTGGACTGGGGGGCATTTATCCCAGAGAAATGAAAAGTTATGTTCGCATAAAAAGCCTATACATAAATGTTTATAGCTGCTTTATTCATAATAGCCAGAAACTGAAAATAGCCCAGATAGCCTTTAGCAGGTGAATGAACTTTCTAAATATAAAGCTCGTCTTTCTAGAATAATTTGGACTCAGATACGCCTTGTGATGGGTTCGTGTGTTTGAGCTGTGTTCCCTTGTAGCCTGTGCTACAACTGTAAACAAATTGTGGTACAGACACACCATGGGATACTCCTCAGCAATAAAAACAAACTCCTGATAAAGGCAACAATCTGAATGAATCTTCAGGGAATTTTGCTGAGTGCAAAAAGGCAATCTCAAAGGTTACATAATGTATGATTCCATTTATATAACATTTGGAGTGACAAAATTTTAGAAATGAAGAATGGTTTAGTAGGGTATCGGTGAGGGGATAGCAGGAGGGAGGGAGGTGTGTTTGCCCTCAACTAACTTAATAACGTGAAACAGGACAGGTAGAATATTTAGAACATACTTAGAACATATTAAATGCTGCAAGAGAGGCATAACAGATGAACAGATAAACAAAATGTGGTATTATCCATACAATGGAATATTATTCAGCCATAAAAAGAATGGCATTCTAATATAAACTATAATTTGAATCAATCTTGAAAGTTTATGCTAAGGGAACTAAGCTAGACATGGAAGGCCAAATATCGTACAATCCCATCTATATCAGGGTCCCAGAACAGGCAAATTCATAGAGACAGAAAACAGATAACAGGTTACCCAGTTGGGAGAGAGGGAAGCAGGAGTTAGTGCTTTTAATGATTACAGAATTTCTATCTGGAGAGATGAAAAACTTTGGAAATGGGTAGTGGTGATGGCTGCACATCGCTATAAATGTACTTAATATCACTGAATTTTAACTTAAAATTAGCTTACATACAAATTTTGTATATTTTTATTTTTTATTCTTATTTATATTATACATATTTTATATCTTCTTTTCTTTAGCATAAGGCAAAAAAGAATTTCACAGCAGCTTTATTCACAATAGCTGAAACCCAAAAAGCCCAGGTGTTCAGGTGTTCAACAATAAGAGAGCGGATGAGCAAAGTGTGATATATTCAGACAATGCAAGCAATATTAACTACTCAGCAATAAAATAGATCGCTACTGATGAATCTCAAAATATGCTGAATGAAAGCAGCCCTCCACAAAAGAATATAAACCATATGATTCCACTTATATGAAGTAATACAAACAAAATTTCTCTACAATGAAATAAATCAAAATGATGGTTGTCTCTGAGAATGGTTGGGGGCAGAAACTTACAGTGAAAAGAAATGAAAGAACTTTGTGGGGTGACAGAAATATTCTGTATTTTGATAGGTGCTTAGGTCATACAGGTAAATGCGTTTGTCAAAGCTCACTAATGGTGGACTTACTGTGCAACATTTCACTTACGTTTAAAAAAAAACCCACAAACAATATTGACCTTTAGTTATATAGGCTGAAGTGTTTAACGGTGAAGTATACTGATGTCTGCAATCCATTTTAAATTGCTACAAAAAAACATGGGATTGAGGGATGGATAACTTAATAAATAAGTTATAAAGTAAATACAACAAAGTTTTTAATAGTTATAAAATAGAGGTGGTAAGGGCATGGGTGTTTCAAGTTTTCTGAATGTTTGCAAATGCATGTTTGGAAAACATACATACCAACAAAACAGTTGTTTCTTTTCTTCTCAAGAACTTGGCTTATATTTCTAATACTACAGAGTGAGAATTTATTGTTGTTAAGTTTGTCCCCGGATGTTGCTCTTGCATACATGATGTAATTGCCATTTTCTTTCTGTCCTAAATTCTTAGACTCTCCTGGAGTGCACTCTGTTCCAGAATCATGCTGCCAAACAGAATATAGAGTTACATAAACAGGAAGTAAAATAAGGTTTTCAGGTCATCTGATTAAATGTAATTTTCTCACCAGAAGAACAATGGAAGATTGTTCTTGTGGACTCTTCCCTAAAAAAGATCCTACAATTGTTTTAGACTGTGAGAAGGAAAACAATTTGCTCTTTTAGGAGCCACTGTCTTAGAAGGGGAGGAAAAATGAGGGAAGGTCTACCCACAATAATGTACAACTCTGTAAAGGGGGAGTAGAATGGAGGATAAACCATCATAAAGTCTGTCAAAAATAAGCTCACCATGCACTCCTATGTTTATTGCAGCATTATTTACAATAGCCAAATTATGGAAACAGGCCAAGGGCCTACTGACTGATGAATGGATAAGGAAGGTGTAGTACATATATACAATGGACTCTTATTTAGCCATAAAAAAAATGAAATCTTGCCATTTGCAACAACATGGATTGAGCAAAGAGAATAATGTATGTGAAATAAGTCAGTCAGATAAAGGCAAATACCACACAGTTTCACTCATACGTGGAATTTAAGAAACAAAACAAATGAACAAAGGAAAAAGAGAGGGAGAGACGCCAGGAAATAGTCTTTTAACTATAAAGAACAAACTGATGGTTACCAGAGAGGGAGAAATAGGTGATGCAATTAAGGAATGCACTTATCATGATGAGCACTGAGTCAGAAGTATTGAATCACTATACTGTATACCTGAAACTAATATAACACTGTATGCTAACTGCACTGGAATTAAAATTAAAAACTTAATAAAATGAAAAAAATAAGCACCTACTTTCAAAACTAGTGACAGGAATGCAAACTACTTAAAATGACTAAATATTCTTTAATATACATGCTAAATTACTATGATTAGTTCAGAGAGAAAAGATGAGGAAAGATGAGAAACAAAAGAGAATGGCATGAAGCTAAGTACATAAAAGATAGGCATCTAAGAGAGTTGACTTACTAACTAGTACTTAAGAAAGATTAAGTAGATGCTATTTTTTAAAAAGATTTTATTTATTTATTTGAGATAAAGGGGGAGAGAGAGAGAGACTATAGCAGACTCCACACTGAGCACAGAGCCGAACTTGGGGCTTGATGCCACACTACAAGGTAATGATCTGAGCTGAAGCCAAGAGTTGTTTGAGCCACCCAGGCATCCCAGTAAATGTTATTTTTAAATGACAATTAAGAAAAGCCAAGTGATGGGGCACCTGGGTGGCTCAGTGAATTAGCCTCTGCCTTCAGCTCGGGTCATGATCTCAGGGTCCTGGGATGGAGCCCCATATCGGGCTCTCTGCTCAGCGGGGAGAGCCTGCTTCCCCCTCTCCCTCTGCCTGCCTCTCTACCTACTTGTAATCTCTCTCTCTCTCTCTCTCAAATAAATAAATAAATAAAATCTTTAAAAAAAAAAAAGGAAAGAAAGAAAGAAAAAGAAAAGCCAAGTGGTAAAACTAAAACACTCTTTGCAAGAGTAAAACAACAGACATACATGTGTGTGTACAGAGAAAGTTTATGGTGTTGGCAAATATTATTTAAGTATATACATACCAAAAAGTACCAAGTACCAAACTATAGCTCCATAAATTTTCTCAAAGTAAATATACTTATGTGACCAGCATGGAGATCAACTAACAGAATATTACCAGATCGCACCAGCACCCCCACCTCCCTTCCTCCCCTGGGAAACAGATATTTAAAAAACAAATCAGGGACGCCTGGGTGGCTCAAGTCAATAAAGCAGCTGCTTTCAGCTCAGGTCTTGATACAAGCATCCTGGGATCAAGCCCCAGAATAGGGCTCCCTGTTTCTCCCTCTCCCGTTCCCCCCTGCTTGTGATCGCTCTGTCAAATAAATAAATAAAATCTCAAAACAAGGAAACAAACAAACGAATGAACCTCACAATGCTCCTCAAACAACAATTCAGAACTTGCCAAAAAGGGTGAAAATATTTGGATCCTAGAATAAAAGCTATGTTTAATTAAACTGTTATTTGAATACCCAACAATTCCACCTTCCAGAAAA
Source organism: Lutra lutra (assembly GCF_902655055.1). NCBI lineage: Eukaryota > Metazoa > Chordata > Mammalia > Carnivora > Mustelidae > Lutra > Lutra lutra. Next base: position 39,796,436 of record NC_062284.1, read on the forward strand.
GAAAGAATGCCCAAAGGCATTATGTTTCTTTTCAAAACCCATCTAAATTACTTTCATTTTCTACTCCCTAATCTGAAACAACTTTTTTTTTTAAAGATTTTATTCTTTTTTTTTTTTTTTATTTAACTAATATTGACATCAAACATGGGGCTCAAACTCATAACTAGAAGATCAACTAGCTTCCAACTGAGCCAGCCAGGTGCGCCCCCTGAAGCAACTATTAAACGTTAAGACCTCTCCTATCACGTTTATTCTCCCTGGTACCTCTTGCTGTTCCCCTGAACCTAGATTCAGCATTTAACAACTCTTGATTATTCTCCAATACTACCTTGCTTTATGTTTTCATTCTATAGAATTCAATTTGCTTTAGGATAATGAATGACATTAGATTTATTCTCAGCATTAGAATTTTAGAAAAAGAAAAAAATCCCAATACTGTATAACTCTTGATATTATCACAAAATATTTTCAATTCAATAAATATTAGAATGTGTCCGATATTTTATGAGGAACTAAAAATATAAAAATATGAGTTTAAGCAGTGTTCCTAGCCCTCAAAGGCTTATATTCTATTTAAAAGAGATAGCATATTTTGATATCCCTGGCTAGTCTGACTCTCTGCCCCATAAATCTATTACAGATATCACTAACTGGGGGGGCCTAACTGGCTCAGTTGACAGAATAACTAACTCTTGATCTCAGGGTCGTGAGTTCAAGCCCCACATTAGGAAAAGCACTTGGTTGGTTGCTTACTCACATGCATACATACATAAACAAACAAACAGATATCACTGATCAGTTATTACTTTACTAGCCAGAGGATATTGTAATAGATAATCATTAATGGCCATGGAGGGAGAAGAGGTTATAAACAAGCATGCCAATTATTCATATTTGTCATACTCAGAACAGGGGATAAACAAGCATATGGGTAAGCAAACTATAAGACAGAATATAAAGGCTACTTGACTATATCCCCAAAAAGTCCTGACAGTTCAAATGGTTTCACAAAGAAACTCTAAATTTGACAAGAAAACAGAAAAATTTTTCTCTGACTATAAAAACAATACATACTCTTTTAGAAAATTTAGAAGACAAATTTCAATCACACTCAACCATGCATAATAACTACTATTAACATTTTTGTCTACTTCCTACCTGACTTGTACGTAGTTATATATTTTAATACAAAATTTGAATTATACCACTTGTACAGTTATATAAGTGATTTCTTTCAGCTTAACTGAATAAGGCAAACACTGATTTTTAAATGATTGCAGAGCAATCCAGGATACTTTCCTACTGTGGGGCCATTTAGGCTGCTTAAAACTTTTTGCTATAAATAAATAAAACTGTAATAGATACTTTAATGCACATAAATCTTTGACAGATTCTGCATTTTTCTTTTATAAAGTTGGATTCCCAAGGGTAGAGTTTCTGAGTTATAAGGTCAAACATTTTAAGGGTCTTGATACATAATGACAAATGAATGACAAAGGCTCTATCAATTTACATTATGTAACATGGATCAAGATTTCAGTAGGCAAAGGTGAGAAGGAATTGGCTTCCTGGCAAAAAGAAAATTTTAAAGGACTATAAGTAACTTAATTTGATAGGAGAGGACAGTTAACAATGGAAATATACTTAAACCCAAAAGATGGAAAACCCTGGGGCGCCTGGGTGGTTCTGTGAGTTAAAGCCTCTGCCTTCGGCTCAGGTCATGATCCCAGGGTCCTGGGATTGAGCCCCGCATCGGGCTCTCTGCTCAGCAGGCAGCCTGCTTCCTCCTCTCTCGCTGTCTGCCTCTCTGCCTACTTGTGATCTCTGTCTGTCAAATAAATAAATAAAATCTTAAAAAAAAAAACAGATGGAAAATCCTAAATGCTAAGATAAGGAAACTGTATGAGCAATACCAGCAGGTACGGGAAATAAGGTTGTAAACCGAAGTGACATGATCAAAACAATCAGAAGTATAACCTAGACAAAGATTAATTTGGTAACAGCAAGCACATACTATAACTTTCATACTAAGAGACAGAAACTTGTCTCGTTTATTATTACAACCTCCCAAGACAGAGCTTATAAAGTGGCTAACAACAGGTGTACAAAAAAGATTTGGGATAGGATAAATAAACACAAGTGATAGTGTGAACCATTAAGAGAAAGTAACACTGACATAGTACAGATGTACAACAGGAAAGATAAAGACAGATTTCAGATAAAGATGTCAAGGGAGATGGGCTCAGGAATTTATAGTCCTGGCTGCTCTTAGTAAATTTAAAAGTAATTTAATAGTAAGCACTACTGTGTATATGCATGGTAGTGTGAATAACATGAACAAAGGAATGGGGTGTGATTGAGCATGGCAGAGTCTTTAAAAGTAGTCTGGTATGAGAGGAAAACATAACAGGGTAAGCAAAGAACGTGAACCAACTTATCCATTAAACAAAAAGCCATAAGTAATATAAAATTATTACATTAAAAAAAATTTCTGGCAGTTGGATAAGGAATAGATTAGACAGGAAGTAAAAAGAGAACAGATTAGATTCCCCTCCAAGTGTGATCTATAGACCAGGGGCAGCTACAGCAACACCTGGGAATGTAAAAACTGAGGTGAACAGGGTGGATTAGCTGGTCAAGCATATGACTCTTGAGCTCAGCTCAGGTCTTGATCTCAGGGTCGTGAGCTCAAGCCTCACATTGAAGCCTACCTAAAAAAAAATGCAGAAACTTGTCCCCCTCCTCATGGAATCTGTATTTCAAGATCCTTGGTAATTTACAAGCACATTAAAATACGGAGGCCCTACATCACTCAGCATCAGGGAAATACAAATCAAAACCACAATGAGATCCCACCTCACACCAGTCAGAATGGCTAATATTAACAAGTCAGGAAACGACCAATGTTGATTAGGATGCGGAAAAAGGGGACCCCTCCTACACTACTGGCGGGAATGCAAGCTGGTACAGCCACTTGGAAAACAGTATGGAAGCTCCTCAAAAAAGTTGAAAATGGAGCTACCCTATAACCCAGCAATTGCACTACTGGGTATTTACCCCAAAGACACAAACATAGTGATCCAAAGGGGCACCTGCACCCCAATTTTTATAGCAGCAATGTCCACAACAGTCAAACTATGGAAAGAGCCCAGACCCCAGATGTCCATCAACAGAAGAATGGATAAAGAAAATGTGTATATATATATATATATATATATATATATATATATATACACACAAACACACACACACATACACACACACACACACACAAATGGACTACTACTCAGCAATCAGAAAAATGAAATCTTGCCATTTGCAACGACATGGATGGAACTAGAGGGTATTAAGCTAAGTGATATAAGTCAATCAAAGAAGGACAATTATCATATGATCTCACGCATATATGGCATTTAAGAAATAAAACACAGGATCATATGGCAAGAGAGGAAAAAATGAAACAAGATGAAATCAGAGAGGGAGACAAACCATAAGAGACTCTTAATCACAGGAAACAAACAGAGGGCTGCTGAAGGGGAGAGGGGTGAAGGAATGGGGTACCTGGGTGATGGACACTAAAGAGAGCACATGATGTAATAAGCACTGATGAATTATTACATAATAATTACATAAGACTGATGAATCACAAACCTGTACCTCTGAAACCAATACTATATTATATGTTAATTTAAAAAAATAAATAAAATGTAAATTAAAGAAAAAATTGGGGAGGCCTTAGCCTAAATGACAGAGGAGTAGCTGAAGAGTACTACAACACCCCGAGTAAGGGTTGGAATCAAGGAGACTGAGAGAGAAAAGAGAACATTTACTTGCCCTTGAAAAAAAAAATTAACCATAAGCAATAGTTCTCTGCTATCTCTACAATTTCAATTACTCTCTTAAGAACAGATGCCTGGGTGGCTCAGTCAGTTAAGCCTCTGCCTTTGGCTCAGGTCATGATCCTTGGGTCCTGGGATCAAGCCCCACATCAGGCTCGGCAGGGAGTCTGCTTCTCCCTACCCTTTGCTCATGCTCACTCTCTCTCAAAGAAAGAAAGAAAGAAAGAAAGAAAGAAAGAAAGAAAGAAAGAAAGCAGATCACATATTTCCTGCAAAGACAAAACCACTTTCAAAGTTTTGAACCTCTAACAAGAAAAAAATGTATCAAGCTCAAGAACAAAAGCAGTCAAGAGGCAGAGAGATTAAACACATTTTAAATAGTTTAAGAGTATTAATAATCTATCAATTTCTGATAGGGATTTAGAAGAAGAAAGATTTGTTATTTAGTGAGATGGCACTTCCATTTTACAAACTAGGAGAAAATTAGAGAAGTGCATTTGAGGATTTTAAACTCCAACTATATAATTTTCTTTTAAACTCAAGAAAATTTCCATTTTTACAAGTGATATGGTACAAGTAAAATGAATTTACATAGTTATAAAATAATATTTCCCCAAATTCATTATTTAATAAGCCCTACCAAAATCATAAACTATCTTTCAGTATTTTGTATTTCTGTGTGCATTAATCTTTAGGTCACTTGAAAATCAATATGACGGACTGAGTACTAAATGACACAAAGGAATTGTTAACTTTGTCAGGTATCATAACTACATTACAGTTATGTAAAAAAATGTCTAATTTTTTAAGGATGTATACTGAAATATGTTAACGATGAGTAAATTTGCTTCTAATCCCTTACAGAAAGAAAGAAACACAGAGAAAGAAGGTATGGCAACATCTTGGTCACTGTTGAATCTGAATCAGAAGTTGGCAAACCAGAGCCACAGCCCATTTTTATATGGCCCAAGCTAAGAATGGTTTTCCATGTTTAAAGGATTGTAAATACAACAAAGAAAAATATGCAACAGAGGCCAAATGTTACCCTCCAAATCTAGCATGTTTACTAGCACAGTCTTTATAGAAAAAGTTTACTGACCCCTGTTCTAGATAATGGGCATGTAAGAATTTATTGCACTATTTTTCTCTACTTTTGTATATGTTCACACTGAAAAAATTTAAAATATCAATCCACAATAGAGAAAGACAAATCTAAAAAACTCCAATAATGCTTTAACAGAAACCAAGCAAAAAAACCCCAAAAAACAAAAAACAAAAAAAAAACACTTCATAGTTTGCTAACATTCAAATGTCCTTTTTTTTTTTTTTTTTAAGATTTTATTTATTTATTTGACAGAGTGAGAGATCACAAGTAGGCAGAGAGGCAGGCAGAGAGAGGGGGAAGCAGGCTCCCCACTGAGCAGAGAGCCCGATGTGGGGCTTGATCCCAGGACCCCGAGATCATGACCCGAGCCGAAGGCAGAGGCTTTAACCCACTGAGCCACCCACAGGCACCCCTCAAAATGTACTTTAAACAATGAAAAGTGAGGGGAGCCTGGGTGGCTCAGTTGGTTGATCATCCCATTCTTGATTTCAGCTCAGGTCACCATCTTGGGGTCATGAGCTTGAGTCCCAAGTCCATACTGTGGGTGGAGCCTGTTTAAGATTCTCTCCCTCTGTCTCTGCCCCTCCCCCTGCTCATGGGCACTGTTCTAGGACCAGCAGACAGAGAAGTGAATGAAACAGACAAAATTCCTTGCCTACATAGATTCCTGCATTGTTATGCTTCCTTTTCATATTTGACTTGCAAATATTCTATCTTCCTCCCTTTCAGTAGCGTCAAGTACATTCCTATGTTCCAATATATAAAAACTAAACAGTCAACTATATACTTCAGTTAAAAAAAAAAAAAAAACTAGAGGCGCACGGGTGGCTCAGGAGGTTAAGCCTCTGCCTTCAGCTCAGGTCATGATCTCAGATCAGCAGCCTGGGATACAGCCCCACATCAGGCTCTCTGCTCAGCGGGGAACCTGCTTCCCCCCACCTCTCTGCCTGCCTCTATGCCTCCTCATGATGTCAAATAAATAAACAAAATCTTAAAAAAAAAAAAAAAACCCTAAGTATCCATATGTACTTGTAAACAAATCACTCAATATAAAATTTAATAATCTTTACAAAATCTAATGATTAGGCAATACTTACTGGAGATCCAAAGTTATGTCCAACTTCATGAGCAAAAGTAATGTGAGAGACTTTGGGGGGTACATGAGACCCATAGTTCTGAACAGTAATAATTCCAGTGTTTAAGGACTTCTTCTTACCATCTGAATACAGCTTACTTTTTTCACATATTCCTCCAGAGCTTCCTAATTCAGAACAAAAGATGGCCAAATTAGCATCTATTCACCCCCGAAAATAGCTTTCTAACATATACTACATTAAATTAAAACATTTTATATATTCCACATATATTAAATACTCAAAAGTTTCTTTAGCCCAAGATTAGTAAGTCATTTCAAATAACTTTTAATGGTACACATAAACAAACTCCCAGGACTTAGTATAAGGCCCTTAAGAAAATGTTCTTCATAATCAAAATATTCCCTAATTTTTACTCCCATTAATTTAGCAAAAGTTTCTGTTAAATTTGAATATACCCATATTTACGCTATCAAAGCCTATATCTTCTTGTTAAAACAAACAAACATTTAATTTAAATGAAAGCTGAATAAAATATTCTCAAGTAGATTCTGAGAAAGTCACATCTACAAATAACAGTAGTGATGCACAGGAGTACATGATTCATTATCTTTAGAGGCAATATACAACATATTTTTTAAAAAAGAAAATAATTAGTGGTTGCCAGGGGCTGGCAAGGAAATAGGGGGATAGAGAGAGATTTGTAAAAAGGTACAATTTCCACTTATAAAATGAGTAAGGTCTATGTATCTAATGTATAACGCGATGACTATAGTTGATAACACTGTATTGTTTAAAGGAATTTGCAAAGAGAGTTAAACTGAAACACTCTCACCAAAGATAAATACTATATGCGATGATAGATGTCACCGCATCTATAGGGGGGAATCCTTTCACAATGTACATGAATATCAAATCATTATGTTGTATACTTGAAGCATCTTACAATTTTGTCAGTTATACCTCATTAAAGCTGTGGGGCAAAAGAAAAGAAGTATGTCCAGTGGGCAAAAAAAGGGGATTAAGAGGGAAGGAAGGATAGAAGATGGACAGAAGGGGAAGAAAGCAAATGTGGAAAAATGTTGACTGATTAACCTATCATAAGTTCACTATACTATTCCTGCAACTTTTCAGCAAGTTTGAATTTTTTTTCAAAATAAGTTCAAAAAATTGGATTATGACTTTCCAATGTATCTTGAGAATGCTTTCAAATTTTAAAGAAAACCTGTAACACTACTTCTATTATACATATTAAATAACTTTGTAGTTCACCTGTTGCATAATAGTAACTTGCCAAAATAGCCTAACAGCAAAATGAAAGTACTTGTACATCTAAAGGCAGTTAATAATAAGAAATTAGAAAAAGAACAATGGGAAAATCCGAAACTGGCTGGCCAACCCATGTCTGTACGTACACAGTATTGAGAAGAATATAGTTCTTTTAATAACTCTGTTAAAGACTCTTAGTGAGAACTCTTTAGTTTACATTCACATGTAAAGGTTTTCTCTCTTTGGTGTTTTTATTAAAAATACAATCAAATGTTAGGATATTCTGATAATCAAATTATTTCAAATTAAGCTTTCTATATGCAAAGTTACAACCAAGTTATTAAACCATTAAAAAACCTAATGTTTAAAATCACTGATAAAGCATATAATAGAAGGCAATTAAAAACAGATTTGCTGGAATGGCATAACACTACAACTGCTGCCCTGTTCATTTTAATATTAGAAAGAAAATTTAACAGGGGACTCCTGGGTGGCTCAGCTGGTTGAGCATCCGCCTTTGGCTCAGGTCATGATCCAGGGGTCCCAGGATCTAGCCCCATATCAGGCTACCCACTCAGTAGGCAGTCTGCTTCTCCCTCTGACCCTCCCCCCATCTTGTGCTCTTTCTCTTTCTCACTCCCCCCAATAAACAAACAAATAAATAAATTATTTTTAAATAAATTTAACACAAAATTAACATGAATTTGAATTATCATCATGATTTAGGAAATGAAAGTAACAAGCTCCACAGAAAAGTAAACTGAAAGACTAAGCCATATGCAGATTTTAACTAGCACAAGATGGAGAACTTTTATGATATTCAGAACTTACTACCTTTTCTACAAAGAAAACTGAACAGAATGAAAACACAGCAAATGATTTATGAATATTTAATATATATTTTTAATGCTACTTCTGCTTTTGGAGATGAATCCTAAGGACTGTATCACTAATTCTAGAAATTAGAAAAGATATGAATAAGCACTCTGTATGTAATAATTATAGTTTTAAACAAATAGTAAATTAATATCCTGCCTTAGTGAAGATATGTCATATGCAAATTGGTCCAATGCAGTACTGTCAAACTTGAATTAAGCATAGAAGACTTCACACCGTAAATCTTTATCAGTTAAAAAAGAAAAAAAATAGCATGTATTAAAAATCTGGTAATATATTTTTTCTGTATTTTTAAGGCTTATATAGCTTAAGGGAAGATCAGACATAAATCTGAATGTTCTCTTCCAAAATATAGTCTCTGAAATTTCACATCTTGTTTAACGTCCCAGTAAATATTTTTGGTTTTAATGTGTATCTCTTAGAGAAAAGTTTAATATTTGTTACAAACTAATAACATATGTTAAAATAACTCAATCACGTGGAAAAAACAAAATACTATACTTAATTTTGTAAGTTATGGCTTAATATTTTTTTGGCAGTAGTACACTGATTTTTTTTAATTCCAATACAGTTAACATAGAGTGGTATGTTAATTTCAGGTGTACAATATAGTGGTTCAACAATTCCATACATTACCCAGTGCTAAGTTATGGTTTAATTTTTAACAAAATAATGCAACTAGTTCTGATCTGCCAGAAACTCAGTCAGTGATATCATATATACCTACAGATAAACCACGGCTCAAGTTCAATAACTGCTTTATATTCTACATGTAAAAATTCTAATACATGTAGTCATCACTGCAAAACACAAATTGTGAATGAATAATAATGAGAAAGGTAAAATTTTTTTTTTTATTTTGAGTTAAAAGCTATTACTGATGGATAGATGGCTCAATAACCAACAAAGAAGTACAATGACATTTTTTTAAATCTACTATACAATCTGAGGGCTAAAGTCACAGAATATCACTCCTAAATTTTATTTTATTTTATTTTATTTTTAAAGATTTTATTTATTTGTCAGAGAGAGAGGGAGAGAGAGCGAGCACAGGCAGGCAGAGGGAGAAGCAGGCTCCCCGCCGAGCAAGGAGCCCGATGTGGGACTCGATCCCAGGACGCTAGGATCATGACCTGAGCCGAAGGCAGCTGCTCAACCAACTGAGCCACCCAGGCGTCCCTCACTCCTAAATTTTAAAACAGACCTTCTCCCCAGCCCCAAAATTAGAAAAACTATAGGATAACAATATATATAATACCCTGTCAGAGTCCACAAGCACAGTTTTGATGTGAGCAAGCCTAAACACTTAAAACTTAACATATTGACCATGCAATATTAATCTGAGCAGTAATTTTGAACCAGACAACAGTCCCACTCCCTGACAGGTTGTCAGGAAATATCCTAAGGGCATTTATTTGTCTTTCATGTCTGGAGAGCAGTATTCACAAGTAATAATGAGGGACCAGAGAAGTTAAACATCCTGCTTGGACCGATCCAGACTACACAAAATGCCAATATTAACTGTCCTCTTGTAGTATGCTAATGATGTAATTTTCCCAGCCTTATAACTAGACTTTTAAACAACATGTTAAGAATTTAATAGGCTATGGGTTATCTTGAGAACATGGAGTTGAGCTCTGTATGTCCTTAAGTCCTAATACGTAAAATCAAACTAAAATTTCTAAACTTAAGAAACTACTGCTAACAATTGAAATGTCTCAAAAAATGTTCTTCACAAATGGTCAGAGGAATACCGAATGGTTCAGGATTTACTATGGAGATGAATTCCAGAGACAGCCTTACTCAGTGGCCTGCCCAAATTGAGACTATGTTCATTAGGATAACATTAAGAAGGATAATACATGAAGAACATACCTTAATATATTTTAAAAAAGAAAATGGCTCCTCTAAAAAGGCATGTTGGAAGGGTGCCCCCAAATAAAATGCAAAAGATTATCTAATACAAGGAATTTACTTAGTTAAGGAATCAATGCTTCAGTCTCTAAATTAAGTTGAGGCTACCTGCTTAACACAGAACTGGTTCATACAAAGAAAAGCTTGAAGAAATCTTCCCAGATCCATAATCAACACTGACTTTTTTTAGAAGACCAGATTCCCTTTTTTTGACTCCCTTCTAATCACTGTATAATTTTAAATGGTAGCCTCCAAGCAAGCCCAGTTCACTAGTTGTTTCCACTTATTATGGAGTTGGGCAGGAGGTTCTGTTCTCCTGATTAAAGAAAACCAAGGCCGTACCCAACGTACAGAATGATATTAAGTAAGAATAAAAAGTAGTGTAAGAAGACTTAAAGACAAAAAACCTACTATTCAAATGTTTCAACTTTCACTGTTTTTTCCAGCTTAACTGAGTCAGTGAAGACCTCAGCTAATAATTTGAGTAATATTGTGAAAATTAACATAACAACAAAACCCTCCATACCACCATTTATTTATAGTAAAATATCTGCAGAATTAAATGAAACTAAGTTAAATAATACAAAATCAAAATTAATTAGGCCAAATAAAAATGAAAAAATTAAGAGACAGTAACAGATCACAAGCTGAACAGATTAGCTACGAAATGGTACTTTTTAACAAAGGGATAACCACAAAAATTACTAAGCTCTATAGGCAGAAACATGCAGTCTATAGAAGGACAAAGAGAGAAGAAATTACAATGAAAAATACACACTGAAGCAAAATGATTTACCTAAATTTATAAATTTATAGATACAGAACAGACAAGAACCCAGTCTCCTAGCTCCCAAACTAGTGCTCTTCCCAAAATGATGTCTAAATATTAAAAAGTAGAACCCTTATAACTCCTCTTTCAAAAAAATGGATTCCAACAATACAAAACCTCTGCCAAGATGGCTGGAAACATTTCAACTTCTTATCAGATATCTTGTAGTATATAATACTCAGCAGAATAACTACCAAATGCACTGAACCTGGAGTCAAAAGGTCTAGACTCTGGGTTCTGTATGATCCTGGATCGGTCACAAAAATCTCTAAATCCAAGTTTTCTCATCTGCAGAATGGAGGTAATAATACCTACACCCCAGAAGGGTACCGAAATAATAAAACCAAATATATATTTTTCCTTATAAAAAATTACAATGTAGGGTGCCTGGGTGGCTCAGTTGGTTAAGCGGTCTGCCTCAGGCTCAAGGTCATGATCTCAGGGTCCTTGGGATAGAGCCCTGTGCTCAGCTCCAGCTCTAGTTCCCTCTGTCTCTTACCTTCCCAACTTGTGTGTGTGCTCTCTCTCTCAAATAAATAAAAATCTTTAAAAAATACAATGTGGATCAAATATAAAACTCAGTTCAGGAAGTCCAAGGGCAAAGGGAAAAGAAGAAAACTGTCAATGTTATGTTAAGGCAGGTACCCTATACTAGAAAAAGCCGGATCAAAAGAACAAAGATCAGGGTGTCTGGGTGGCTCATTCGGTTAAGCACCTACCTTCGGCTCAGGTCATGATCCCGGGGTCCTGGGATGGAGCCCAACACCAGGCTCCCTGCTCAACGGGGAGTCTGCTTCTGCCCTTTCCTTCACCCCTCTCCCCACCTCCCTGCTTGTGCTCTCTTGGGCTCTCTAATAAAATATTGGAAAAAAAGAAAAAAGAACAAAGATCCCTTCTCTTTCCCACTCTGGACTCCATTCTGCTGTCCCTCCCAGTAGCTCTTAGAGAAAGATTTCTAAGAACTGGAGTTGGGGGTTTAACACAGAGTAAAGAGGTATCAAAAGAACTTGCGACAAAAATACAAGTTACATATCCCACTTACAATCGAAAACTTTGCCCACTGCTGTTCAGTACAATGAGTAGCATCACAAATGGTTCAAATATCAAAATAACTAGATAAAAAGATTAATTGTCCTCCAAACCCATTACCCTAGTTTAATCATGAGAAAAACATCAAAAAGACTGTAATTGAGGGGCATCCCACAAGATACTTGACCAGTACTCCTCATAATTGTCAAGGTCATCAAAAACAAAGTCCAAGAAATAATAATAGTTAAGAAAAGACTAAAGAGACAAGATAACTAAATGTAATGTGGTGTCTTGGATGAGTTCCTAGAATAAAAAGGGACCTTAGGTCAAAACTTTAAAAAGTGAATCAACTATGGACTTCAGTTAATAATTTTGTTCATTTTAACAAATGTACCATCTAATGTAAGCTGTTAAAAATTTGTATTGGGGGGGCATATACAGGAATTCTCTATACTATATGCTCAATTCTTCTGTGAATCTAAAACTATCCTAAAAATACAGTTTATTTTTGCATCTACAGACATGAGGCTATCTGAAGCTTTTAAAAAACTGATCAAGCTCCTTCAGGAGTATTATATTCCTAATGAACAGAAGTTTGAAGCTGAAAATGTAAAACAGTTTCTGGTTTGAAATCATCCAATCCTCTGGCTTCCAAAAGCCATTCTGTGAGTAAGTTTCCTTAGAGACAAAAATATGAACATGGTAGTTCTCAAACTTGAATGTGAATCAGAATCACCGGGAAGGCCTGTTCAAACAAAGATTGTTGGGCTCTACACCTAGAGTTTCTGATTCAGTAGACCAGAGTGGCATCCATGAATTTGCATTTCTGCCAAGTTCCCAAGTGATGCTGATGCTGTTAGTCTAAGGTGCACACTTTGAGAATATATTAATGATAATTTACAATAAAAAATCAAATGAATCCTTGAATTTTCACAGTACTTACTAATGAGTAAGTAGAAGAAATCATGAACTTTGTCATAAATCATCCACCTTACTCAAGAAGGGGAAAAGAAATATCAGAATATAAAAGTTATAAAACACATGAAATTATCATAGGAAAGAGTGAGATTACACAATCTGCTGACAATGCAAGTAACACAATACCAGGACAGATCAATGTAAGAGACAAATATAAATTTCTAAAAATACTGTACTATGATATATAGTTCATGACATAAATTTGCACCTTAATGACATCATGAAAATGTGGAAGAAAAACAAAAGAAGCTTTGAAAATTGTAAAAGTATTATTCATTGATGGCTTTAAAAATAAAGCAAGAAATATAAAAACTAAAGTATAGTATTACTTAAGATGTTAAAATATACATTACAAATCAAACAATTATTAATTAAAGCACAGGAAAAGAAAAGCTTCCCTTACTGGGCATAAAGCATTCTATGTTTTAAAAAAATTAGAAATGATATATCAGAAGAGATATTGCCAAGATGACAGGCTACCGATCAAACTCTGTATGGCCAAAGTTATAGTCAAAGAGTCTGGGATTGTTTCTACTCAATCCTTCAATCAATAAATTTGTATTTCTCTAAATTAGTCTCCTGAACTTATCAGACTATAAATTACAGACTCCCTATCCCCACTGTAATGGGAATGGCATTATCCTATGCCAGCTTTCTTAGTGATAGCAGTTTCCATGGCTAAAGCAGAGACCCCAGCAGAGTCCGGGCCCAGGTGTTAAGGTTAGTGGAGCCTTGGGTACTGGGGCCTTCTGCTTATAACACTTTTCAGGCAACACTTACCCTTTGTTAAAATAAAGGCTGTAAATAAAATAATAATAATGACAGTCTTTCTTTTCTTTCTACCTACAGCTTCTGAGTGTGGTTTCTCTGCTCTCTCACTGTAGAACAGAAGCAAGAATATAGTTTTTCCCTTTTAATTCTAAGGACCTCTTTCCCAGAAAAAAAAATTAATTAATAACATTAACTTTCATGAAAAAATTAGTAATAAGTACCACTTCTTCCTCATAAAATTATTTCAGCCACTGAAGGTACCAAATGTCAGGCTATCTCCCCATTAGTACTCATTTCAAAACAAAAAGCTATTTCATCTATTTTCCTACTTACATTACACTTCTAACTCTCACCTAACTCAAGCTCTTTAAATTAAGATATTGTACAGCCATCAGTTTCTACTATACTTCTGTAAAATTCAATTAGCCCTGAAAATTGCTTTTTTTAAGTATTAAGCCAAGGCATAGTTAGATAAGCTACCTGAAGGTGCTCCAACCCAAGCCAGACCAAGAACACCATCATCAAAATCTCGGTCTGTGAAGACATAGGCCAAACAGTAGTCATCATGATTCTGCTCAGAATTCAATTCCAGAAACTTCTCCACGCCAATATTTGGGAAACGGAAGGGATTTGTAGGGTCCTTTTCGTCAGCAGTTGTGTTGATCTAAAATCCAAGACAACTATTTAAATAGGCAATTAACGTTAGCAAAGCCTATGTGTAAAGTCATTGCTCACCTTCTTCTGAACCCGCCTGGACAATATGCTTGGAATCCACGGGAAATAAGGCATGAATTAAGGCTTCTACAATTATTCCCACTGCCCCCATCCCTAAGCTGATCATAGAAGTCAAAAAGAAAAAAAGAAGAAGAAAAGGAAAAAAGAAAGGCTGAGTGAGTAGGAGAATTAAAACTGGGTACACTAAATTTCTGGGCAACTATTGACCAAATTTCTGAATACTGAACACTTGGGATGGAAAAGCAGGTTCTGCTTTCAAAACTTCTAATAAAGAAGTAGAGTTTCTCAAATTTAATCATGTGAGCAAGTCTCTTTTAGTACTAAATGGTGGAAAGCAAAAGGATATAAACCCCTAAATTTTAGCTAATTACTAGAACATGAAATAGATCTCAAACCCAAGACCCTCAACTCAACAGCCAAATCATTTCCTTGTTCTCCTTGCCTAAAACCATAGGAGTCAAGCCCAACAAACTGCAAGTTCAATTTTTTTCCCTGAATGTGGGCAAGAATTTTCTTTTTACTCCCCATTCTCTTCTCTTACTATATATCAAGCTGAGTTCCTCCAGAAAGTTTCTTTTGATACTTAACTACTGTACTCCTAGTGCAGGTTCCTCCCTGACAAAATCTGAAGAATAATCAGTTCTGATACTAAACTTCTACCAAACAAAAGCTTTCATTTATTAGCCCCTGCCTCCTTTCAGGGACACTTGCCTATCCTCTGAAGTCCTAGAACAATTTGCCTTCCTCAAGTTAGAAAATTACATATACAACTGTGGAAACAGAATAAAAAGGGATATGTATGAAAGGAGACATTTTTAGAAGGCAGTCCTCAGTCTACTGAAAATGTCAGTAGTAAAGGGAGGATAGAACAGTTGATAAAATGAGAACTACAGGACTTTTTAGGTTCCATACCTTTCAGTAAAACCAAGAGACTCAGAAGCAGGACTGCAAGAATACTACTGTGGGAAACTGCCTGAGGACAGATTTCCAGTTTATCCTCTAACAACTAAAAACAACCAGTAATGGTCATCCAACACAAAAATATCCAAAAGCAATCACACTATATATTATAAAAAGTACATGCTTAAAGACAGGCTATAGGTGGCTTTTTCCCACTAAACAGTGAAATGAAATTCCTTGATATTTCTGAAATATTAGCTACAAATAAAAATTGCACCCAAACTGTAGTTACCTATATTACAAATGAGATTAATATTTAAATGTTTATTGATATAAATTTCAAATTAATGGGTCACAAGGAATCTTCAGATGAGATTTAAACTAAAATTTTAGTCTCGGTTAAAAGCTTTAAAACAACCAAGTGCCATACTATCCATTCATATACTTGCATTTCTTCATAATGCAAATCATTATACTAAAAAAAAAATGTGTTTCACTACAATTTGTTCTAATATTCTTTACTTCCCACTAGTTTGCATTTTATTGTTTTGCCTACTAAACAATAATTATTATCACTTTTACTTGCTCATTTAAAGGCTTAAATTACTCTCAAAATACATGGAAGTTACTGATTATAAACAATTCTTACAATGTTTATCTACAAACCACATTTCACCCTCAACTCCCATTTAACATTTCATCACACTACTATGGACCTTTGGCTACGCTATTAAATGTATTACATGCACAAACAAAAATTATAATTTAGTCAATCATATTTTAAGAAAATTAGAAGCACAAATATAAAGAAACCCTATGGCAAATACTAACATAAAATGATTTTTTTAACTCAAGCCATTTATCTAGTTTATGAATTCAGATTCCTAAAAGCTATACACATAGACAGAATTCACACCTGAAAATTTTTTGAAACAACCCAATTTTGTTAGTAATTTAGTATCTACTTATTTAAATTTATAACATTAAAATTAATCATCAGTGACCCTGTGGATCTAGGTAAGCATTTCTCACAATGTGTTCTACAGTTCTCTGGATCTTCAGTTGACATTAATACAGAAAAGGTTCCATAGTCAAATAGTTTTGAAAATTATGAGTTCCTGTCCTGAAGGACTTCCCAAATTTGAGAATTCTGTACTAAGAATTCATAAGAAGAGAGCACAGTACTAAGTGTCCAACTTCCAATTTTATTTAGCCACTCTATCTACCCTTCTCTCTCCCCTAGAGTACCAAAAGGGACACA
The DNA here is from genome assembly GCF_902655055.1 of Lutra lutra. NCBI lineage: Eukaryota > Metazoa > Chordata > Mammalia > Carnivora > Mustelidae > Lutra > Lutra lutra. Next base: position 39,813,057 of record NC_062284.1, read on the forward strand.
CTCTGAAAAGTACTGCACAAGGCAAATCTCAAGAAACTCAGAAATGATAAGGTGGGGTGGGGCAGAATGTCAAGTATTGTATCTGTAGTTCTTGAGAGGCTAGGGCTTTCTAACTGGCATGTTAATCAGATAGAATATAGTATGACAATACTTCTCTTGCAGTCCAGATTAAAGCCCTATAGATTTCCTTTTTAAATCATAAACCGAGGTATCCCTATGTGTGTTTGTTTGCACATGTGTGTGTAAAAGCCAAGAATAAAGATAAACTGGATGAGTAATACAATTTAATTATTAATGCATAAAGATGAAGTAAAATGCAAGCACTTTTCTTATAATAAACACTGTCCTTATTGTTTCCCTTTCTTATTGTTCTGAACTATTGAAATTCCTTACTCTTATTCGTTTCACCATGAAACTGATGTTACGGATTCCGGAGAAGTCTGTAGTCTGGTAAATTGTATCAATCGCTTTAACATGACTGGATATCTACAGATTTAAAAAAAAAAAAAAAAAAGAACATTTTAGAGGCAATATTAAAATGTGAATAAGGCTGTGAATTTCCATTTTCCCAAATCAAGAATTACTCGTGTTCCACCACACTCAAATTTTAAAATGTCCACATCACATACTGGATGAAAAGATGAAACAGATTAGTGAGCTGGGGCTAAGAGGGGAGATTCTGTGCCTTTTCTAGACTCTGCTCCAGCAAGAAACAATCACTCTCGCTTCAATCATGATTGTTTCTTCAATCAATCCCGCAATGTCAGACCTCCATGTCTTTTCATGTGCTATTTCCTTATGCCTAGAATATTTTTATCTGTCAGACTCAGTTCAAACATCTTCTAAAGAATTATCCTGATAGAGGCACCTGGGTGGCTCAGTGGGTTAAGTGTCTGACTCTTGATTCTGGCTTGGGTCATGATCTTGGGAGTTGTGGGACTGGACCCGCACATCAGGCTCTGCACTGGGCATGGAGTCTATTTAGAATTCTCTCTCTCCTTCTGCCCACTCCCATGCCCCACTCTCACCCTCCCCTCACCCCAAAAAAAATTCCCTGATAACATCAGGATACTCAGTCATTCTCTGACTTTAGTCTTTCTATTGCTGCACTAGTCCACATTATCTTTAAGTTTTGTTGACTACTACTATATACTACACTAAGCACTGTTTTAGGTGCCAGGGATACAATGGTGAAAAACAGAAAAGGTCCCTATAAATTTAGAGATTTATTCTAGAGGATGATGGCAGAAAGAAAATAATGTAAATATAAGATACATTAAGAGCTCCTAAATTCTAGGAGGAAATTAAACATGGTGATAAAACATAAAGGGATTTTCTATTTACCTAGCTGACTCCCAACTAAACACTCCAGCTTCTAAAACCACTTTCCCATCTTCATTTATAAAAAGCAATCTTGCTACAGTTTATGTAAAAATATGTATATGTTCTCTTAAAATTATTTTCAAAGAAATTATATAAACTTAAGATAGTTAAGTAGAAGCATTAACAATAATTTCAAAAGTAGCCCAGGCTTGGGTGGCTCAGTGGGTTAAAGCCTCTGCCTTTGGCTCTGATCATGGTCTCAGGGTCTTGGGATCGAGCCCCACATCGGGCTCTCTGCTTGGCGGAGAGCCTGCTTCCTCCTCTCTCTCTCTCTGCCTGCCTCTCTGCCTACTTGTGATCTCTGTCAAATACATAAATAAAATCTTAAAAAAAAAAAAAAAAAAGTAGCCCAGGCTGCCAAACTGATAAAAGAAAGCTCTACCAGTGCTGACAGGGTCCATTATAAATTCATGCTATCGAACCTCAACTTGGCTTGGTAATCCCTTATCCAATTCTTTCTGTTCCTACTTCATTCCCAACAGTGGTAGTTCAAACATTCCTCCACAAATGATTATTACTTCATACTTTACTGAGACTTCATTTTTACTTCCCTCCCTCTTTACCTTCAAATTTTTCTAACTTCATCCAATTCTAATTTTCTCAAAGGGTAGTTCTTTCCCAAACGGAAATTTTTCTTTATTCTCACCCCAATTCTTATTGGACCTTCAAGAACACTTTTCCTATCAATTTTTCTTTCTCTTATATACCACACTGCTTTTCTAGTGGATCATCTTCCTCTTCCTACCAACTTGCTCATTAATTCTCCGTCCTCCTTTCACCCCCAAATATTCCATATTGTTTCTAAGTCGCCATATTTGTTTCTATTTTTCACATTTCTTAAAACCCTCACTGCTTCGGCCAACATACTGATTACTGTTTGTAATGTTTTTACCCCAACAACTCTATCAGCTTAAAGCTCATCAATAATCTTCTAATAGGGGCGCCTGGGTGGCTCAGTGGGTTAAAGCTTCTGCCTCTGGCTCGGGTCATGATCTCAGGGTCCTGGGATCGAGCTCCGCATCGGCTCTCTGCTCGGCAGGGAGCCTCCTTCCTCCTCTCTCTCTCTGCCTACTTGTGATCTCTGTCTGTCAAATAAATAAGTAAACTCTTTAAAAATAATAATAATAATAATCTTCTAATAACTAAAAACCAGCTACCTTCTGTAGTTTTTTTTTCCCATTATTACCGAGGTATAATTGATAAATGAAACTCTAAGATGTTTAAAGTGTACCTCTTGATGATTTGATGTATGTATATATTGTGAAAGGACTCCCCCACCCCATCTAGTAAATTAACACACTGCAGTCATTCTCTTTGGTATCTCTGTAATATGACACTGTTAGCCATACATTTGGTTTTGAAACTGTTTCTTCCTTGGTTAATTCCATTTAATCTCCTACCTATTTAACTATTACGTTTTATCCCATTGCTTCTCTTCCTCATCCTATTCACTATATACAGATATCCCCCAGTTTCTTTCCTTTTAATTTCATTCTCTCCCCTTTCTTCAACTCTATCTTCTGTATCTTTAAATTCAATGCAGAAAGTTTAAGGTTTGGGCTAACTACTCCCAAACTCTACATTTTCAATATGCTAAGGAATGACCACTTGGCTCTTTTTTTTTTTTTTTTTTTTAATTTGTTCATTTGACAGACAGAGATCACAAGTAGGCAGAGAGGCAGGCAGAGAGAGAGAGGGGGAAGCAGGCTCCCTGCTAAGCAGAGAACCCAATACGGGGCTCGATCCCAGGACCCTGGGATCATGACCTGAGCTGAAGGGAGAGGCTTTAACCCACTGAGCCACCCAGGCACCCCGACCACTTGGCTCTTAAACACATCTAAAATTAAGCTCATCACCACCAACAAAATGAATTCACCATTTATACTAATGGCACCTACATCCTCTTAGTCTCAAATCAAATTTGGAGTCAAAAATGGATTATCAAACTTTCACTGGGCATCTTCAACAGGAAGGACATTTTGAAGAGTACCTTCAGAAACTTTTTACTTTAATAAGGGTTGAGAAGATAAAAATGCAAAAACACAACTCTGAAAGTGCTGAGTACAAAAACAAAACAAAACAAAACAAAAAAACAAGTGCTAAGTACAATGGGAACACAAAACAGAAATTAAATACTTCTCATTGGAAGGATTCCTCTATTCTTCCCTCCTTATAGGACCACAACTGAAAATTTCACCTTCTTTTCAAAGCTAATCGCCAGTGTCATCATCTTCACGAAATCACTTACACCTGTTTTGGAGGATTCTAAAATATCCTAACTCTTTCAGTCATCCATGCATTTATCCCATGTATTGTATAATTACTAAAAATATGTTTGTGGTTTTTTTTTCAAACATAACTTTAATTCTTAGAGGAAAATATAGGTATAATGAAACAGTATGAGAACTCCTAAAATAGTAGCAAAATTACAAATACCTGGGCAATCACAGCTTCTCGTGTTCCATAATATTTAAAGAACAGATGATCAGTCTGAATATAAAGCTGACAAGTATTTCTTTCGGCTGAAGTTGTACGTTTTTTCCTCAGGTGTTCTGGACTATTAACAGCATGTTCTTCTTGAGGTGTCTATAAGTCAAAAAAGAGTCATTTCTGATCATTAGTATGTTTCACTATTATTATAAATTTATATAGCTAAGAACACATATGTAGAATTTCAAATTTGCTTTATGATGGAACACCATAGGTATTCCCCCACACCATTAAAAATTCTTCATAAATCTTACTTTCAGCCTCGTAATATTCCACTGTATAGATGATCTTTAATTTATTCAAGTAATTCTTTCACTTTTAAACATTTTCAAAACCTACCTTTCAATATGTAATCATTTCAATATAAAGCAAGTCTTCTAGTTGTTTATAATACTTTGATATCTTCTTCTATCTCCCTCTTATACCCAATCTATTACCCAGCCCTGTCAAACTGACCTCCTAATACCTAGGGAATATGCCCATTTTCTCTGGCACCCACCCATCAGCCCAAGCAACCATCACTTATTACCTAGAATACTCCAATAATAGCAATGTAATCTATCCATATCCATTACTGGCCTTCACTCTATTCGCCATACTGCAATCTTTTCAAAATGCAAATTTGCAAATATTACCCACCTGTGTAACAGATTTCAGTAGCTTCTTACTGCTCTAAGGATAAAGTCCTATATCCTTTACATGTGCCACCAAATCAGCACTCAGTCTCTACTTACCTGCCCACTTTCTTTTCATTCTATCTACCACAGAAACCAACTCTTGCTCTCTGTGCTACAGCTACACAGGCCTTCTTTCCAATCCTCCAGCATCGTGTCTCCTGACACAGTTTCTGCACACACTACTGCTGTCTCTCCTGACCTAGCTAACTTCTCCCTTCAGACTTAGCAAAGGTCAATTCATCCATACATACCATGTCACAGAACCATGTACCCATGTCCCTTATATAGTGCAACTTTATTGTGTGGTGATTGGTTTAATTTCTGTCCCCAGCCCACCATCATTACTTCAACCACTAGAATACGAGCTCCAGACAAAAAAATATCTGTGTTTGCTTCTTGCTATATTGCTTTCACCTAACACACACTTGACAAGCAAACACTAGATATTCAGTTTGTATTTGTTTAAAGAATTAGCACTGCTACTGAACCCAAGCACTTCAACATTTGCTGACATCTAAGAGCTCCATTTTAAGTGAATTTTGATGACACAGTAATGAAGAATTCAAATTAAATTGGTTTTTAAGCCACAATCCAAATTTACATTCACATTTTATACTTTCCTTCTACCTTAACAACTCCATGTTTGCCTGTTCTCTCACTTACTGCCTTCATTTTACTTTTATTTATTTTCACTGAGTACAGCATTCTAGGATAGCAGGTACTCAGTTCCGGCACATTGCACCGTCTTCTGTTTCCAACTGTCTCCAATGAAAAATGAGCTGTCATTTCAACTCTTGCTTCTTTGAAGGTGACCAGATTTTTATTATTGGTTGCTTTTAAAAGTACGTATCTTTTCATTTTTATACTTTTCTAATAATATGCTAGAGTGTTACTTTCATTGGAAAGTATTTGTCTAATTACACAGCTTACTGAATTTGTTGATATCCACTGACGTTTTTGGAAAACTCTCTGCCATATCTGTCCCTATTTCACTCTTACTTTTTTCCCTCCTTGATATAATTGAGATATCAATTATACATATGCTAGACCTTTTTAAAGAATCCCTTATCTATCTCTTTTTTATATTTTTCTATCCCTTTTCTTAGTGGTTTACTCTGTTTTCTTATGATCCACCATCCAGATCTAAACCCATCAAATTCTTAATTTCTGTTGTTATACTTTTTAATTCTAGAATTTTTATCAGGCTCTTTTGTTCCTTTCCAGTTTTTTGCTGTAATTTTAAATTCTATCTTTATGTACTTGAACATACTGAAGTATGTATGTGTCTGATCATTTCATTATCTGGAAAACTTCAGATTGTTTACATGTCTGACATCCCTGCTAGAATGCAAGCTCTCTCAGGGTGTATACTCTGGGTCATTTACTCTTATATCACTGCTGTTTTGTATACAATAGTTTTCTTCTCTTGTTCTTCCATCATGTTGTCTTGTTTGTTCAGATGCTTATTATTTGTAACTGAGTGCCAGACAACATACATGAAAAACCACAGATACAATTTTAGGCTTCAGGTGATGATATCTTTCTCAAGACAAGATTTATTTTTTCTTCTGGCAATAATGAGGCCTGATACACTGGTAATCCTGGATCACCTTACCCTAATTAGAGATTAAGCAGCTGTGATGTAGAATTTTAATCCCTATGATAGAAGGAGGTAGGACATTTTTTGACTCACTCTTACTCCCAGGGAGTAGCCCTTCAAGATTCCAACCTAAAGCCCTTCTGAGAGGGCCGTAAGTACTATTTTTATCCTTAGCCTCAAGAATCTGGAGAGTTCTACTCAGCCTCTCAGTCTCTCAGCTACCTTATCAGGAACTAGAAGATATACCTAGAGAAAAAATAGCCCCCAAAGCCATGCTCACTTGTCTAGGCATTTTCATATATTTTAAGATCCAGCCCCGTAATTCTTCACAGCCTTGTTCTTTCTCCAATGCCTCCAAACAAATAAACACACAAACATGCAAATGCAAACACACATATAAACACACACAAATATTTATATTTTAGGGTGCCTGTGTGGCTCAGTTGGTTAAGTGTCTGCCTTCAGCCCTGGCCACGATCTCAGGCTCCTGGGTTTGAGCCCCATTATCTGGCTCCCTGCTCAGTGGAAAGCCTGCTTCTCCCTTTCACACTCCCCCTACTTGTGTTCCTTCTCTAGGTGTCTCTCTCACTTTCAGTGTCAAATAAATAAAATCTTAAAGAAAAAAAAAAAGGAAAAGAATACTCTATTTCTTGAAAACAATTCCTTATCAATTTTATGTATTGTGAATACTGTCTCAAAGTTAGAACTGTCTTTGCTTTAAGGTGTCTTTTACTCTTAATTTTCATACAGTGAAATATATCAAAATTTTTATAGTCAAAAGATTTTATGTCATATACAAAGTGTTTCTCTACCCCAAAATATTTTTTAATATCTTTTTAAATGCTTTGCCCATGTTTTAAGTGGAGCTCATGAATTTTTTTAAGTGAGTTAAAATAGTTCTTTGTATATTTTGGAGAAGCCTTTTATCAGATGTACTGTTGACATTTTTGCATAGTAGATGTACTGTTGACATTTTTGCATAGTCTCTGGTTTTCCAGATTTTCTTAACTGTGTCTTTTGAGATTTTAATTTTGACAGAGTCCAACTGATAAATTTTGTAGGGTATTTTTGTATCCTAAAAAAATTGCTGCCTATGCCAAAGTTACAAAAATTTCTCCTTTTTTTCTACAAGTTTTAAGTTTTAGCCTTAACCTATATATAGATTCTTCATCTATTTTCACCTACTTTTTTAAAAATTTTCACCTAATTTTTATATAACGTATAGTGTACAGGCTGAGGTTTGCTCTCCCATATGGATATCCAATTCATTATGCCAGTACCTGCCAGACTGTTCTTTCTTGGGACTTTCGTGAAAATCAACTGACCCTATGGCTCCCTATCCTTAGGTCAAAAGGACACTATTTTGACTATTATGCCTGAAAATCAGGCAATATAAATCCTCTAGCTTTGTTCTTTTTTGAAAATTCTTTGGCTATTCTAGGTTCTTTACATTTCAGCCTATCAGAATCAGTTTATCAATTACTAGATAAATCCCCACTGAGATTTTGATAGGGGTTGCACTCACTGACTAACTCTACAGAACAATTTAGGGAAAACTGACATACTGAATCTTCCAAACAATAAACACAGCATATTTTCTGCATTTAGTTAGACATTTAATTTTTCTTGGAATGTTTTATAGCTTTCATATATGTCTTGTGCATATCTTATTAAATTTATTCTAAGTATTTTATATTCTTGATTTTTTAGAGGGTTTTTTAAAATTTCATTTTCTTTTTTTTAAAGATTTTATTTATTTATTTGACAGAGATCACAAGCAGGCAGAGAGAGTTGGGGGGAAGCAGGCTCCCCGCCAAGCAGGGAGCCCGATGCGGGGCTGGATCCCAGGACTCTGGGATCACGACCTGAGCTGAAGGCAGAGGCTTTAACCCACTCCGCCACCCAGGCGCCCCTAAAATTTCATTTTCTAAATGTTCACTGATAGTGTATAAAATATAACTGATTTTTTTCATACGGTCTCGGTATCTATCCTGAATCCTTGGTAAATTTACCTATTAATTTTACAACTTTTCCTAGACTCACTAGGATTTTCTAATCCTACTCTCAATACTCTCAATGTCAAACAAATGCAGTTTATTTCCTTTACAATCTATATGCCTTTCATTTCTTTTTCTTGCCTGATTATGCTATGAACACGATGTGTTACCTTCTTTTATATCTTTTATATATTGAGTCTGACTTGTTAATATTTTAAGAAATTTTGCATATGGGGCACCTAGATGGCTCAGTGGGTTAAGCCTCTGCCTTCAGCTCAGGTCATGATCTCAGGGTCCTGGGATTGAGCAGAGAAACTACTTCCCCCTCTCTCCCTCTGTGTGCCTCTCTGCCCACTTGTGATCTCTATCTGTCAAATAAATAAATAAAATCTTAAAAAAAAAAAAAAGAAAAAGAAATTTTGCATATGTATTTATAAGGTATATTGGCTTGTAGTTTAGTTTTCCTGTAATGTCTTTTTCTGGTGTGCTTATCAGCATAATGCTGCCCTGACAGAATGTGTTAAGTTTTCCCTTCTCCTTTATTTTCTTAGGGGCTTTGTGTAAGACTGGTATTTTTTTCTTTCTTAAATGCTTACACTTCTATGGTGAAATGATATCTGGGCTTGAACATTCCTTGATGGAAAATTATTAAGTATCAATCTAATATCCTCATACATACACCCACTATTCTATTTCTGCTTGTTTTTCTTAATTTGTGTCTGTAAAGGAATTTGCCAATTAAACTGGCTGTTAAATTTATTGGCTCAACGTGCTCAAAATTTAAACTATTAATGTGTGTAGTAATATCCCCTTTCATTCCTGATACTGTTAATTTCTGTTTTCTCTTTATTTCTTTTTTTTTTTAAAGATTTTATTTATTTATTTGACAGAGAGAGATCACAAGTAGACGGAGAGGCAGGCAGAGAGAGAGAGAGAGAGAGAGAGAGGGAAGCAGGCTCCCTGCTGAGCAGAGAGCCCGATGCGGGACTCAATCCCAGGACCCTGAGATCATGACCTGAGCCGAAGGCAGCGGCTTAACCCACTGAGCCACCCAGGCGCCCCTCTCTTTATTTCTTGATCAGACTAGCTAGAAGTTCATCAATTAATCTTTTCTACTGATTCCTCTGGTTTTTATATCATTGGATACCCCTCTTGTTACTTGATTCCTTCTATTTAATAACTTAGAGGTTAATTTGTACTTCCTGGTCTAGCTTTTTAAGATGGAAGCTTATGTGGCTGATTTCTAGATATTTCTTCTTTTCTAATATGATCATTTAAAACTTCATATTCTCGGGGTGCCTGGGTGGTTCAGTGGGTTAAAGCCTCTGCCTTCGGCTCAGGTCATGATCCCAGGGTCCTGGGATAGAGCCCTGCATCGGGTTCTCTGCTTGGCGGAGACCCTGCTTCCCCCTCTCTCTCTGCCTGCCTCTCTGCCTACTTGTAATCTCTGTCAAATACATAAATAAAATCTTTAAAAAAAAAAAAAACAACAAAACTTCACATTCTTTGTTATTAGCGAATGTTTCCTGTGCACTCTTCACTTCTTTGCATAGATATAAATTACCATCTGGTATCCCTTTCCTAACCAAAGAACATCTTTTAATATTTTTTTGCATTAAATTTTCTTTCAGTGGTTATTCAGCTTAAACTGAATCTAACAAATTTTATTTTGTGTTTTTGTTATTCACTTCAAAATAGTCCCCAACTGCATTATTTGATGTGACTTAATCTCTAAAATACAGAATTTTCCTCATTTTTTGTTACTGATTTCTAATTTAATTTCCTTAAGACCCAAGAACTTATTCCATATAATTTCAATCCTTTTAAACATATTAAGATTTCTTTTATAGGCTAGCATATGTTAGCAAATATTCATTTACACTTCAAAAGAATGTATATCTGCTACTTTTGAGTAGATAGTTCTATAAATGTCAATTAGGTCAAGTTGGTTTAGAGTAGTATTCAAGTTTCCTATATCCTAACTGGTTTTCTATCTGTTTGCTTATCAACATATCAATCAACTTCTCTAATGAGAAGTAAGTGTACCTCCAACTATAATTTGTAGATTTTTCCAGTTCTCCTTTCAGTTTCGTCAGATTTGCCTAATGTATTTCATAACTCTATTACTAACTACATTACATTATTAATTAACATTTAGGATTATTTCTCCATGATATAGTAAAATGTCCCTCCTTGTCCACAGTAATATTCTGTGAGCTGATATACATTCTTTAATATTAATATGGTCACTTCAACATTCTTATGACTGGTGTTTGTATGATACATGCTTTATCATCTTTTCAAACTATCTGTGTCTTTACATTTAAACTGCATTTCTCTCAGCAAGGAAATTGAAGCAGCAATCAAAAAGCTCCCAAAAAATAAGAGTCCAGGACCGGATGGCTTCCCAGGGGAATTCTAACAAACATTTAAAGAATTAATACCTATTCTTCTGAAGCTGTTTGAAAACAGAGAAGTGGAAGGAAAAACATTCAAACTCTATGAGATCAGCACTACCTCATACCTTTTGATCCCAAAACCAGAGACCCCACCAAAAAGGAGAATAACAGATTAACATCCCTGATGAACATGGATGCAAAAATTCTCACCAATATACTAGCCAGTAGGATCCAACAGTACATTTAAAGGATTATTCACCACAACCAAGTGGGATTTATTCCTGGGCTGCAAGGGTGGTTCAACACCCACAAATCAATCAATGTGATACACTAAATAATAAAAGAAAGGACAAGAACTGTATGATCCTCTCAACAGATGCAGGAAGAGCATATGACAAAGTACAGCATCCTTTCTTGATTAAAACTCTTCACAGTGTAGGGATAGAGGGAACATACTTCTATACCATAAAAGCCATATACAAAAACCAACAGCGAATATCATTCTCAATGGAGAAAACCTAAGAGTTTTCCCCTTGCAGTCAGGAACACAGCAGGGATGTCCAATATCACCATTGCTGCTCAACATAGTAGTAGAAGTCCTAGTCTTAGCAATCGGACAACAAAAGAAATAAAAGGCATTCAAATGAGCAAAGAAGCCAAACTCTGACTCTTTGCATAAGACATGATACTCCCTATGGGAAACACAAAAGTCTGCACCCCAAAACAGCTTAAACTCATACAGGAATTCAGCAAAGTGGCAGGAAATAAAATCAATGCACAGAAACGAGTTGCATTTCTATACACCAGCAACAAGACAAAAGAAAGAGAAATTAAGGAGTCATTTCCATTTACAATTACACCCCAAACCATTAAGACACCTAGGAATAAACCTCACCAAAGAGGCAAAGGATTTGTACTCAGAAAACTATAGAACATTCTTGAAAGAAACTGAGGAGGACACAAAGAAATGGAAAAACGTTCCACACTCACAGATTGGAAGAACAAACATTGTTAAAATGTCTATGCTACCTAGGGTAATCTATACATTCAATGCAATCCCTATCAAAATACCATCAACATGGGGAGCCTGGGTGGCTCAGTCAGTTAAGCATCTGACTTTGGCTTAGGTTATGATCCCAGGGTCCTCGGATAGAGCCCCACCTTGGGCTCCCTGCTTAGCGGGGAATGTGCTTCTCCCTCTTCGTCTGCTGCTCCTCCTGCTTGGGCTCTCTCACTTGCACTCCCTCTCTCAAATACATAAAACCTTTAAAAAAAAAAAAAAACTTTTTTCAGAGTTACAACAAATAATCCTAAAATTTGTATGGCACCAGAAAAGACCCCGAATAGTCAAAGGAATATTGAAAAAGAAAATCAAAGCTGGTAGCATCACAATCTGGACTTCAAGCTCTACTACAAAGCTGTAATCATCAACACAGTTTGCTACTGACAAAAAAACCAGATACACAGATCAATGGAACAAAAGAGAGAACTGAGAAATGGACCCTCAACTCTATCATCAATTAATCTTCACAGGAAAGAATATCCAATGGAAAATGGTTCCTTGGGGCACCTGGGTGGCTCAGTGGGTTAAGCCTCTGCCTTCGGCTCAGGTCATGATCTCAGGGTCCTGGGATCGAGCCCTGCATCGGGCTCTCTGCTCCGTGGGGAGCCTGCTTCCTCCTCTCTCTCTCTCTCTCTGCCTGCCTCTCTGCCTATTTGTGATCTCTGTCAAATAAATAAAATCTTTAAAAAAAAAAAAAAAAGAAAAGAAAATGGTTCCTCAACAAATGGTGTTGGGAAAATTGGACAGCCTGATGCAGAAGAATGAAACTGAACCATTTCCTTACACCTTACACAAAAATAGACTCAAAATGGATGAAAGACCTAAATATGAGACAAGAATCCATCAAAATCCTAGAGAAGAACACAGGCAGCAAGCTCTGTGACCTCGGTTACAGCCACTTCCTGCTAGACACGTCTCCAAAGGCAACGGAAACAAAGGCAAAAATGAACTAGGACTTCATCAAGATAAAAAACTTTTGCACAGCAAAGAAAACAGTTAACAAAGCCAAAAGACAACCGACAGAACGGGACAGGGTATTTGCAAGTGCCTTATTGGATGAAGGGCCAGTATCTAAAATCTATAAAGAACTTATGAAACTTAACACCCAAAGAACAAATAATCCAATCAAGAAATGGGCCATGAGAAGAACAGACATTTCTCCAAAATAGACATACAAATGGCCAACAGACACATGAATAAATGCTCAACATCACTCGACATCAGGTAAATACAAATAGAAACCACAATGAGATCCCACCTCACACCAGTCAGAATGGCTAAAATTAACAAGTCAAGAAACGACAGATGTTGAAGAGAATGCAGAGAAAGGGGAATCCTTTTACACTGTTGGTGGGAATGCAAGCTGGTACAGCCACTCTGGAAAACAGTATGAAGATTCCTCAAAAAGTTGAAAAGAGAGCTACCCTACAACCCAGCAATTGCACTATGGGTATTTATTTACCCCAAAGATACAAATGTAGTGATCCTAAGGGGCACCTCAATGTTTATAGCAGCAATGTCCACAATAGCCAAACTACAGAAAGAGTCCTGATGTCCAATGACAGATGAATGGATAAAGACAATGTGGTATGTGTAAACACACACACACACACACACACACACACACACACACACAAAGAATGGAATACTACTCAGCCATCAAAAAAAAAAAAAAAAAAAGAAAAGAAATCTTGGGGCGCCTGGGTGGCTCAGTGGGTTAAAAGCCTCTGCCTTCGGCTTGGGTTGTGATCCCAGGGTCCTGGGATCGAGCCCCACATCGGGCTCTCTGCTCAGCGGGGAGCCTGCTTCCCCCTCTCTCTTTACCTGCCTCTCTGCCTACTTGTGGTCTCTGTCAAATAAATAAAATCTTAAAAAAATGAAATCTTGGGGCGCCTGGGTGGCTCAGTGGGTTAAGCCGCTGCCTTCGGCTCAGGTCATGATCTCAGGGTCCTGGGATCAAGTCCCGCATCGGGCTCTCTGCTCAGCAGGGAGCCTGCTTCCCGTCTTCTCTCTCTGCCTGCCTCTCTACCTACTTGTGATCTCTGTCTGTCAAATAAATAAATAAAATCTTTAAAAAAAAAAAAAAATGAAACCTTGCCATTTGCAACAAGTCAATCAGAGAAAGGAAATTATCATATGATTTCACACATATGTGGAACTTAAGAACCAAAACAGAGGATCATAGGGGAAGAGAGGATGAAATCAGAGAGGGAGATTAACCATAAGAGACTTTTAATCATAGGAAACAAACAGGGTTGTTGGAGGGAAGGAGTAGGGGAATGGGGTAACTGGGTGATGGACATTAAGGAGGGCACATGATGTAATGAACACTGGTAAAAGACTGATGAATCACTGACCTCTACCTCTGAAATTAATAATACATTATATGTTAATTCACTGACCTTAAATTTTTAAAAAATTATTTTTATCTGTATTTCTTTTAGACAGATTTGGTCTTATTGTAATCACTCTTACCATCCCAGCTTTTTAAGTCAATGTGGATAGTCCATTTACATATAATGTAATCAATTATAAGCATGGTAAGATTTAAACTTACCATCTTGGTATTTATTTTCTATTTGTCCTATATGTTCTTTGTTCCTCTCCCCCTCCCACCTTACTTTGGATTAACCGAGTATTTTAACTCCAGTTGATTCCTGAACAATCCAGGGATTAGGGATACCAAACTCTCACACAGTTGAAAATCTGCATATAACTTCTGACTCCCCAAAAACTTAAATATTAATAGTCTGAGTAGAAGCCTCACTGATAAAGTAGCTAGTCAGTTAACATATTTTGCATACCATATATATTATATACTTTACTCATATGTAAACTAGTAAGAGAAAATACATTTATAGTGTTGTAATTTATGTTGTACAGTATTTACTGAAAAAAAATCCACATATAAGTGGACCTGCTGTGCAGTTCAAATCCATGTTTTCAAGGGTCAACTGCACATTTGATTTCCTTTATTGACCTGTTAACTATATCTCCTTTATTTTCTTTCAGTGGTAACTCCAGGGCAGGGGACATTACTGTAAACATCATCTTAAAAGGACCCACAGTAGGGGCGCCTGGGTGGCTCAGTTGGTTAGGTGGCTGCCTTTGGCTCAGGTCGTGACTCTGGGGTCCTGGGATCGAGCCCCGTGTCGGGCTCCCTGCTTAGCGGAGAGCCTGCTTCTCTCTCTCTCTCTCTGCCTGCCGCTCTGCTTACTTGTGCTCTCTATCTCCGTCAAATAAATAAATAAAATCTTTAAAAAAAAAAAGTTATTAAAAAAGAAAAGGACTCACAGTAAATACTTAGACTTTGGGTCCACGCTGTCCCTGATACAACTACTCAACTCTACCGATGTAGTGCAAAAGCAGTCACAGACATGCACCTAAGAATGACTGTGGTTGCGTTCCAATAAAACTTTATTTACAAAAGCAAGCAGCTGGTCCATAGGGTGTAGTAGGTTGCTGAGCTCTGCACTAAAGTTTCCAATATCCAATTTTTAAACATCAGAATCTACCTGCCAAAATTACACCACTTTCTGTATAATGTAAGAAACAACAATATACTTCCACTTTTCCTTCTATCTTTTGTGCCATTATCATAAATTTTGATTCTTCGTATATTATAAACACATTTTACATTGTAACTATTTTAATTATCTCTTAGAGAAAATATTTAAATGATAAAAATGTCCTTTATATTCTACTTATGTATTTGCCATCTTTTTAAAGATTTATTTTTGAAAGAGAGAGAAGGCACACATGGGCAGGGGAAAGGAGAGAGTGACAAGCAGACTCCACACAGAGCAGCGGTGGACGCAGGGCTTGATTCCACAACCTTGAAATCCCCACCTGAGCCAAAATTAAGAGTTAAAGGCTTAACTGAGAGCACCACCCAGGTGCCCCTATGTATTTTCTACTTTATGCTCTTCACTTCTTTGTATAAATCTGCATTTCCATTTGGTATCCTTTTTCTACCTGAAAAACATCCTTTAACATTTCTTGCAATGTAAATCTAGAGGCAAATTCTCCCAGCTTTACCTAAAAAAGATCTTTAATTTGCTCTCATTTTTTAACATTATTGTCACAGAATAAAGAATCCTAGTTTGACAGTTTTTCTTTCAACACTTTAAAGATGTCATTCCATGTATGTCTTCAGTTTGCAATGTGTGATGGGCAGGCAGCAGTTACTCTAATATTTGTTCCTTATATGTAAATGTATCTTCTTTTCTATGGCTGTTTTTTTTTTTTTTTTTAAGGATTTTATTTTTAAGTAATCTCTACCCCCAATGTGGGGGCTTGAACTCACAATCCCGAAGTCAAGAGTCACATGCTCCACTGACTGAGCCAGCTAGGTGCCCCTCTCATTTCTAGCGATTTCCAGTAATTTGATTTCAATGGGTCCTGGCATGATTTTGTGTTTATCCTGCCTGAGTTTCACTGAGCTTCTTAGGGTTTTTTCCCATTTCTTAAAATTCTGGAAACATTAATTTTTCAAATCTTATTTCTACATTCCCTCCTCCTTGTACTCCCAATTATTTTCTCTCTATGCTAAGATTTGGGTTATTTCTACTGTTTTATTGTCCTTTATTCATGTTTTCTTACATTAGCTTCTGCAATAACTAATTTGCTCTTCAGCCCATCCATTAAATTTTTCAATTCAGAAAATGTACTTTCCACAGTTCTGTAAGTTACATTTGGTTCTTTATTATAATTTCTAATTCTCTGTTTTCATGTTCTTCGATAATTCTTTGAACACATTAATAATAGTTGCTTTAATGTCCTTGTGTGCTAATGCTTGTAATTTCTGGTTCTGTTTCCACCTGGTGTTTTTTTCTCCTGACTACAGATCACATTTTTCATCTTTCTGTCATCTAGTAATGTTTTTTGAATGTTTTCTGAATGTTTTTTGAATGCTTACATTGTAGAGTATCTCCATTCTGTGTCCTCCTTTACCAAATATTATTAAGCTTTATTCTGATAGGAAGCTAATTTACTTGAGAATCACTTTGATCTTTATCAAGCTTGATTTTTCAGATTAATAAAGGCAGGTTTGAAGTAGTCTTTACTCTAGCGTGAGGTCACTATACTCCTAGCATGACTTGGGATTTCTACCAAGGGTAATTTCTTAGAGTTGTTCAATTTATAGATTCTCCAATAGTCTGTCCTTCTCCTGTGCACACACAGGTTAGTTTTCAGCTAAGACTCAGGGCAACTCCTGTCCAGATATCTGGAGCTTTTCCCAGTATAGCCCTCTCTTCTCAGGCACTCTGTCCTAAGTCCAGATACCTCAGCCTTCCTAAACTTTGACCTGTCTCTTCAACTCAAGAGAATTGCTATGTACTTCTCACCCTTCTTGAGATCTCCTTTCCCAGTGCCATACCTAAAATTTTGCCTCCAGCCAAAAAAGGGAAATCACAGAGAGACTTACTTCTCCCCTCTCAGGGAACTCAGACCTTCCCTGCTTCCCTTCCCTACATTCAAACAATGTCTGAAAATAATTGTTTCAAATATTTCATTCGGTTCAGTCTTCATATTTTCACAGGAGGTCTAGCTGGATATCAATTACTCCATCATGGCTAGAAGGAAAATCTCCACTTACTTTTTCCACTAGGCATTTCACATTTTTCATTTTAGACGTTTAATACTTTAATAAACCAGGAATTTTGTTCTGTTTTAAATATGATGTAAGATGGAGACCTAGTTTCTTTTTTTTTTTTTTTTTTCCAAATGGACACTTTTCTTCTGGCTCTGCTTACTCAATGATCTCTACTTTTCCTCACTGATTTGAGCTTCTACCTCTACTACATAACAAAGTTTCACACATGTATCAGTCTCCTTCTGAGAGCTCAATTTTATTCCTCTGGTCAACTTGTCCATCTTATGCTAATATCATACTCTCAGTTTTATAATAAGTCTTAATATCTTCCAGAGTAAATCCCTCTTTCCTGCTCACCACCTTTAGGGTGGGCCCTACTTCTTATTAGCCTTTACTTTTCTCTGTAACATTTTCAACACATCATTGTGCTGTGAATAACCCTGCTGTAATTTATACTAGAATTACAGTGAACCTACAAATCAATATGGGGTTATGGACATTGGGGAGGGTATGTACCATGGTGAGTGCTGTGAAGTGTGTAAACCTGGCGATTCACAGGTTTTGAAACCCTGGGGCTAATAATACATTATATGTCTATTTAAAAAAATAAATACATTATATGTTTATTTAAAAGGGGGGAGGGCACCTGGGTGGTTCAGTGGGTTAAGCCTCTGCCTTCAGCTCGGGTCATAATCTCAGGGTCGTGGGATCAAGCCCCACGTCAGGCTCTGTCCAGCGGGAAGCCTGCTTCTCCTTCTCTCTGCCTGCCTCTATGCCTACCTGTGATCTCTGTCTGCCAAATAAATAAATAAAATCTTTAAAAAAAAATGAACTAGTAAGTATTGCAGCAAAACAAAAACAAAAACAAAAAAATCAATATGGGGAAAATTAATGTTTTTATGATATTAGGTATTATTTTCCACAACGATGGTATATCTCTCCATTTATTTAAATCAATCTTCTTTAACTTTTCTTCCAAAGTTTTATAATTTTCCTTATATAGGCCTTATAATTCCTTGTTACACTGATTATTCAATACATGGCAGTCTTTTACTATTATTAAATAATGTCCTCTTTTTCTGGTAGTCTGCTGATATAAAGAAATGCAGCCTACTTTTGTATATGAATGTTATATCTAGCCACTGCTAAACTCTGTTACATTTAGTATTCTGTAGTCTTGTCCTCTTTATCCACATTACCAATACCTTAGTACAAGCCACGAGCTCAAATGAGTAACTGAAAAACTTCGAATTCTTTTTCCAGTCTCTAATTTTTGTACCCCACCCTGGAGTTAAAAATTCTTTCCTGGTCTTGCTGTCTCTCTGACCATTGTATATACTGTTCCTCCTATCATCCTGTCTTTTCATGGCCAACATAATGTCTGCTTATTCTTTTAGTTTCTGATTTTTGTCCTCAAATACTTCCTAGGCTAGATTAACTCTTAGGTGTACAGTATCAATGCTTAATCCTCTTCTATCTCTTACCACTCTCAATTGTTTCTCTGTGTCACCAATTAAACTATAGTTGACCCTTGAACAAACCTGTCATGGGTTTGAACTGTGTGAGCTCACTAATATGTGATTTTTTCCATACGTAAACTACCATACTCTAAATGGATTTTCTCTTCCTTATAATTTTATTAATAACATTTTTTGTCTAGCTTATATTATTATAAGAATACAGTATTAATACATATAACATACAAAATAAATTAACTATTCATGTTATCAAGTAAGATATCCAGTGAACAGGAGGCTATCAGTAGTTAAGTTTTGGGGGAGTCAAAAGTTACATGCAGATTTTCAACTGCACAAGGGTCAGCAACCCCCCAACCACCATGTTTTTCAAGGGTCAAGTTACTAACTTTTTGAGAACAAGCTTTCATGTTCATCTCCACATACTCCCAGAACCTACCAGTTTCTGACATAAGGCAGAAGACTGATACATAATTATCCAAGAAGTGCAAGAATAAAATCTCACTTGTACTTGAAAAAGCCACCTGAAATAGAATTGTTTGTTCCATTTTGCAGATCAAGAAACACACATATCTGCATTTGTGACTCAAGAAACTCAAGCAACATTACTCCATCTTACTACTTTTAGAAAAGATGCTAAAATACATAATAAATGTTTTACCATAAAAATAATTTTTTTCATTTTAAATGTGTGTTTTGAATTAACTCTTTCCAAAAAGGTCAGAAAAAGAGTTAAAAAAAAAAAAAAACACAACAGAAAAATGGTGAAAAAATGTAATATACCAAAAGCAGAGTTGGAGCTCCATGCTGGGCATAGAGATTACTTTAAAAATCAACTAATTTGACAAATAAACAAATATATATAAGTCTCAAAAGCCTTGTGATTTTTATTATAGTGCCTAAACATCTTAGTTTACTTAGGCCAGCAAACCAGGATAATTTGGTCGCTCTAATTTTCATACTAATACAAATACATTTATACAAAATATGTGTTCGGACTAAGTTTTTCATAACTTGACAATAAAATATGTAAGACAGTATATTCTGGACATGTAACTTAATGTTTTTTGAGTCACACAGATTTGCATTCCAATCTCAGCATCATGCCTTATTACAGGCAAGTTACCTGACCTTTTGAACATTAAAAAATATAAGTATTTCCCCACAGAGGTATCAATCTTTCAGAAATTCTAGAACACACATTTTTAATGCAGGAACACATACCCAAGTTCATTTCCATTTCTTAAATGTAAGCTAGTATTAAAATCCTTACCTGTGTTACTTCCTCTACACCAGTCATCTGGTACTTCCTCATCCTTTCAAAAACTGAATGATCTGCACAGCCCCCCTGTGGACCATATTTATGGGGATAGTCTAAAATACAAAGAAGTAATGACATTACTATCACAGGTTTAGAAATTACTATCTTATAAATGAAAAGCTAAATCTGACAATTAATGAAAGCCACAGATGCTTATTGAGCATCCTCATTTTAAAAGCTGGCAAGTTCATAAGTTCTTCTCAATAAAATATCACTGGTCTCTAGATTTTTGTCTAGATAATTTGTGAATTCTAAAAATGACAATAACCATTCTTCATTCTAGGTTTAACTTTCCCAACCTTTCCTGCTTCAGATATATAAAGTGTATTAATACTGCAATTTACTTCATTTCATAATTTATAACTTTCCCTCCAAACACATTAATTTTCCTATGCTGCAAATGTACACCTCAAGCTGAACTACAGTTAGACTAATATAATATTCTATATGGCTTGAATTCCTTCAATGAATACCAACTGGCCTCAAGGAAAAGTGACCTAGAAACATGCTTCATGGCACAGTAAAAGCAGAGTAAGTTTAAATTTCTTCGATGTGTAATTCAAGTCAGTGCTTTATAAGCCAATAACTATTTTATCATTTGTTTTCCCTTTATAATTAAACAGTGATTAATTTATCCTTAACTGAATTCATTCTATTTCTAGATACCTGTTCCTTTTTAGCTTAGTCATTTAAAACCTTATTCCACTCTCTCAAATTTCACATAATTCTCCCTTGCTAGGGTTCTCCTTATTCATGAACCTATTTTATAATTTAATCAAGTTACCATAATTAAGAGAACTGTCAAGATAAAATACCAAGACACGGGTGAGAGGAGAAGCACTGAAAAATCCTTAAGTAGCTTAAGATATAGTACAAAAAATTATAATTAGAAATACTGTATGCAGTTTCTTAAGAAAATCTAGAACCTAAAGTGGATACTAGTGACCTATTTCTTTGAATGCTAATTAGATAATACAACACAAATTTAATCTAGCAGTTAAGAGGCAAGAGTTATGTGACAACCTACATTTACTGATATTAACAGTTCTAACTTAAATTTTAGTTTTTTATCAAAGGTCAAGACTCCAAAAACTGTAAAATTCCAATCAATAAATGTGAAATAATAGACTTAAAATGTTAAGACTTTGTAACTCCACATGTATGAAGTGACTTAGGTAAGGATCATTAATGGGTACTAAAACCATTAGGTGAAAGATATGAGGTAATAGGATTTTCATAGTCTCTGGAAGTATCACCCCACAGATTATTTATTAATTATAAAGGAAAATGGTACCTTCACACTAAAGATATAGTTCTTTATAATTCTCACTTCATTTACCAAATGACCAAGCTAAGCACAACCAGAAGTAGAAAGATATGTGCCTCTTGATATAATGTGATAAGGAATGCCCAGCTTTCCCTATACAATATTCTTGACCAAATATGTTCATGAATAAACAATCAAGACACAATAAAATGCAGAATATCCTATAAGTCACTGATTTAGACAAGTAAAAAATAGCAATGTCATTTAAAGGAAAAAAAAAAAAAAAAAAAAAAAACAGAAAAAGTTGGTAACTAAGGGTAGGGGAGCCTGGTAATCAAGGGACTAAAAGAGACATAATAAACAAATGCAAAAAAGGTATTCTTTTTTTTTTTTTTAAGATTTTATTTATTTATTTGACAGAGAGAAATCACAAGTAGGCAGAGAGAGAGGAGGAACCAGGCTCCCTGCTGAGCAGAAAGCCCGATGCGGGGCTCGAACCCAGGACCTGGGATCATGACCTGAGCCGAAGGCAGCGGCCCAACCACTGAGCCACCCAGGCGCCCCCAAAAAAGGTATTCTTAGGACTACTGGAGAAATTTTATTATAGACTGGATAGTAAACGGTATTACTGAATTAATTTTTTTAGGGGTGAACACTACCATAGCTATTTATGAAAATGTACATATTCTTAAGGAGTGTGAGTTTTAGGGGATGTGTTTAGCAATGAAGTTTCATGATGTCTACAACCTATTTTCAAATAGTTCCCCAAAAAGTGTATGAGGGATGCAAAAAAAAATTTTTTTTAATGGCAGATCTAGGAGGATATATGTTTCTGCATAATTCTTTTAACTTTTTTTAAGTTTAACATTTTTCAAAATAAAATTAGGACTAAAAGACTGCAACGTTGGTAGAACAAATGATTTCAAAGTGGCACTGAAGTACCAAATAAGACAAAACCTAATATGTATATTATTTTAGCATTTCAAAGGTTGACTTTGGGAAAGTAAAAATGTAACACCATTCAAAATGTATCCAAAAAGAATCTGCCACAAAGGCTGAAAAGTTTTCCAATGTAATATGCCCAGATTTTCAATTCTCATCTTTTAGAAGATTTGGGGTTATAATCACCACGGTATCTTCCTCTGATAATACAATTTTAACCTGAAAACATCCCAATGAGCCTTGCCCAGATTCTTAATGGACTCTAACTTGCCTGAACGACCAGGTGAAGAAGCTCCTCCAAGCCAAGAACACTCATTTTAATAAACAAAGGAAAAAATATAGAGTCCTATTCATAGGCAGGTTTATACACATACTTAAGTACCTTTTTCAGTTAACAGAATTTAGTATCTCTTGGAATTTTGCTACTTATTTTAATTGTTATTATAAAGCCATGTTCATAGTTTGATATTATTTATACATCCATAACTTTGTTCTATTTTATTTTACCCCCATACTAGGATAGTCCAGACTCCAGCAACCAGGAACATGGACTGAGTCTTTGGCTTGTTTTCCCTTAACTCAAGGCTAAGAAAATGGCTTATCTATTTAAGATAACAATGTTTATAAGGAGGAATCCTTCTGCTGACACTGGCAACAACTAGGCAGACAAGTAAAAAATGTACTCAGAGTTACTGATACACAAAATATTTTGCCATATAACAACGGATGAAACTAATTTATATATTTTCCAAAAGTTTAGTTTTTGTTCCAATATGATATGCAACTAACTTATAATTCAATTAGTATGTAATAATCTTATTTTTCCACTAACAGGTGAATTTGTGGTACCTTAGTTTAGATTAAGTCTGTATTTAAGATAATAAGAATCTATTTTACCACTTACCCAGGCTAATTTAAGTTCAATGAAAAATGCATATTTACCATTTGATGAAATTCTTATAGTTGAATTAGACATCTCCCAGTATACACACACAAAAAAGCTATTTTGACACCTGAAACTAATATATTCTGTATGTTAACTATATGAGAATTAAAATTAAAACTTTAAAAAAAGAACTATTTTATACTACAATTCTGATTTTATCGTGACATTTCTTAAAACCAATAACCCCCAAGCCCAAATTGCTATCTCTCACAAAGAGACATTAGCATAGACACACAAGCATGGACACCCGATGACACCACTCCCAAATAAAAAACTATTTTACTTCTTAGCCCTTCAAAAGACAAGCCCTGTGATTAAATCATTACAATCAATTTTCAGATGAACTTTCCATAAAAGTCTACCATACCTGGTCTCGCCATCCCACATGCCTCACCACTACCAAAAAGAAAAGAAGAAAGGAAAGGAAGAAAAGACAGAACGAAAGAAAGAAATACGGGGGCAGAGGGAATAATTTGTTTACCAAAATACATAAATGTCTCCAAAGACCCTCCAAATCAGTATATCATTTAGCCAATTAAAAAAAAGGTCTTTAACTATTCAAAAATTCCATTTGAAAAAAAAAATTTTTTACTCTTGGCATAGTTTGGTAGCCATTGACCAATAGGCCCTCATTATTCTGCATACAAAGCTACATTGAATTTCCCAGCTCCCTTCCAAGTTAGATGTGACATATAACCAAGTTCAAGTTGAAGGAGCATGAGCAGCAATGAAGTGCACAAGACAGGATACTCCACGCTCTCTGCCCTTCCGAATGGCTGACGGGAGACAAACTGGAAATAGCATGAAATAAAGTATCCTGGATTCCTGAATTATTTATTGAAGAGAAGCTGCCTGATGAGGAATACTCACCTTAAACTGTTACTTAGTGAAATGAGCTTTCAGTGCATTTTGTCACTGAATTTGGGGGCTATTTGGTACTGCAGCTAGCACTGCCTTAACAGATAGTGAAAATGTTCATCAAAGAGAGAAAAACTAATTTTATACCTGCTCTCCCAATGGCATTTGGCAAATTTTTCCAATCATAGTACTAAAATAATCTTAGGCTAGCATATCAGATATTCTTTAGCAATGTTAGTATTTATTGTCATTTTCTGAATGTTTTCATTTATAACTAGTTTTTACTCATCCCCAGATAGAACTTTTGCCAAAAATACAGACATACAGTTAAGTTGAAGAGTCATACACACAGTAATAATTCCACTTTTAGCTAAAGATAGAAACTTGTAAACTCTGTAACACCCAGATAAAATATTTCTCATGCTTAGAGAAATGTGCTATTTTCACTGTTCAAACAATTTAAGAAGATTTACTCAATGCAAGATTTCAGTTTTAAAAAAGTAAAAAGAGCTGTGAAGCTTGTTAGCAATGTGGTTTAAGTCCACCACATAATATGTCAAAATAACATTTTTGCTTTGATACATAATATAGTTTAATTATAATACTTCAATACATAAATCAGTTAATATCTTTGATATTTTTCAAATTTGAGAAATAACAAATATCATAATCTGACCATGAGAGGAATTAGGATGTACCTCCACTCAAAGAAGGGCACCTGCGTGTCTCAGTTGGTTGGGCAACTGACTTCAGCTCAGGTTATGATCTTGTGGTCCTAAGTTCACGCCCTGCATCAGGCTCCCTGCTCAGCATAGATTTCTGCCACTCCCTCTCCCTCTGCCCCTCCCCCTGCTCATGCTCATTTTCTCTCTTAAATAAATAAAATCTTTCCCAATAAAATACTAAGAAATATATTTTGAATCGGTTTCTACACAGGCACAAAACAGCTACTACAAAGTATTTCTGGAAGAACGAATTTTATACTTCCAAACACTTGAACCAGTGAATGTGCACAGCATTTAAATGAGTATCTTACTGAATTCAGGAACAAAACAAAAATATCCCTGTCTTAAACAACTGTAACATCATTCTCTTTAGTGTGATGATAAGGGAAGCCAAAGAAGAATATACATGTCTGATTTATACATATTCAGCAGTCTCTATTATGTAGTAACCCAATAAAATATAAATACTTTCCAGATATTAGTAATACTAGAAACAGTGACACTCTGTTGTCATCAATATATTGGCACTGATGCTGAGCATCTGCACATTTAAGATTAGGGTACTCAAACAAGTACTGCTTAATGGGTATCTCACCTACATGATGAAATATATAAAGCTAATATATTTATGGACATAAACATATACAGGTATACACACACATATATATTTGCTGACACTGTATATGTAGCCGATATTAGAACAGATTTCTTCCCACCAGTCCTCCGCAGTCAGAAGTCAAACAAACACTAGTGTAACAGCACACCATCTATAGGCTAATAGCAGCAGCAGGTGAAAGGAAGCCAGCAGAAGCAAGAACCGAACCACCACCTTGCAGGCCATCATTCCCCAGGGGTAAAAGGCAGCCTAAAATAAGATTGCTCTGTGCCGTCACACCTCCAAAAAGCTGCGTTTGGCTGGAACCAAGAGAATACAGACATTTCACAATATCACCTCCCCTGGTCCATCATCTAGCAGAGGTCAAGAGACTCCTGCCGCATTACTCAACTCCAGCAAGAATCAAGGGGGAACCCAAGAACTCTTCCTATTCCTGAGAAAACATTTCCCTGCCTCTCATGTCACTAAAGACTCAAAACCATCTACCACTTTCTGCCTTAGGACCATCAGGACTATTCTCATTGTGACTTAGTTTTTATAGTCATGAGACTCTATCAGCAACTACTCTAACTCATTAGAGGCATTTGCTGTCCCTAGGTCACTACTTCCCTTTATTTCCTTACTTCTAGCTCCTATCTCTCTGACATCACCCCAACATAATTCTTAGTGATTCCAATAATATCGATGATTCTTCCAGTACACTTACACCGCCTTTTCTCCAATGATCTTCTCCTACATCAAGATCTCGTTTACATTCTTTTGAACCTGTCATTACTAATAACTGAAACCCATTAATAATCTCAACCTGCACATCCTACTTTCTTTCCACCAATTATCTTTTCTGAAAATTCCCTGCAACAATCCTGCAACACCACTTAAGATCTTCCAATCTACCAATGTTACCACCTTGTTCACTATCACTGGATATTCTCTTTCTTCTGTTTATTCAGTTTAAAGCCAATACTCAATTATTATTATTATTATTATTATTATTATTACTTCATTGTATTACCTTAAAACTTCATTGCCCCCCCCACCCCACCTCTCACCCAAATCCTGTTTAAAATGAACTTTCTACCTGCACCCCTGCAACTGAATGGGCCTGGGGAAAACCGGTAACTATGACTATTCTCACTCAAAAATAATCATCTGTAACCTCTAACAGTTCACTTATGCTTCCTTGCAATGACACTATATTTCCAGAGTCCATTCTCTATCCTATTTACCCAGTTAATGATAGGCGCCCCTTGCTTTGCCCCATTAGTGGGAGCAGTAAAACTGACCACGTCAGCTGAAACTATGCAAAGTGATCTTCATATCAATGGGTAAAGTTACAATTGTTCCCAACCTTAACAACTTTTAAATATGAAAATACTAATACCCTCTTATTAAATATACTAAAACTCTAATTATTACTTATAAATGTATAGGGGAATGAAAAATTTTAAAAAACTATTATTTAGTACACCATAGTTTAAAATATTAGAAAAATTAGAATATCTAAAAAGAAAAATGTAGTGTTTTATCTCTTTATAAATTGTATTTTATATATCATAAACTAGAGACAGACATACTTTCAGAAAGTTTGATATTTAAGATAAAAAAAGACATTTCCAAAGCAACAAAACAGTATTTATACATGCTTCAAATTCTGTTAGCACAGAACTGTCCCAACAGAAAAAAAAAAAAAAGGAATCAAGTGTAAAATTCCTCCTATATACTTTCAAAACTTCTAGAAGACCTATTTACCCTGGTCACCACATCAACTATGAAAATGGACAATGACATTTTCCCTCTAAAATTACTGACAATATAATCCCCATTTCTAGAAAAAGCCTTTGTTCAACTAATGAATAAGCCCTCATTGTGATGCTAAATCATAGGATGCACTGTAGTTCCCCTGAAAAGGCCAAACAGCATATTCTTTCACAAAGAATGAATCGTTGGTGTAGAATATTCAGCCTATTTAAAACAAAGATCGGCTTTAAATCTATTGCCCATCTTCCAGTTCTTTTGCATGCCAACCTCTTGCTTTTGTTCTGCTGTAGAAGGGGCAAATATAAATAATACATATATTGTGATGCCACCTCAAGCAGGAAATAGTTCTAATTAACTCTCAATCATCCACTCCAGGAAGAAGGAAATATTTACCATTTAGATACTCTGTCCAACAGAACTGGTGCATAAAAAACACCCACTTCTCACTACATACTAACTAGTGTAGTAGACCTTGCATCCCCTTGCATCCTCACTATTTCCAGTGAGGCTTTCCTCACCTCTGTGTGACTGGCAGGTTAAAAATCAGATTGCAAAGTCCAAGGCCTCAGTTATGAGATCTCAAATTTGGTGTAATGTCTCCAATAACATGCTATAAATCACCAAATCCAATGAAATAATCTAACTTTTATTATCGTAATTGAATTTACGATAGACTGACTTCACAATGAACAGAAAGTTGTTAATATCTGGAGGGTAGGTAGGTAGGGTTCTTGACCACGAAAATGCTGTTTATCCCCAAAGCCGTCAAAAATTAACAAAGATTCACTGAAGAAGAGTAAAAGGAAGAAGTGGGCTTTTTTTTTTTTAAGGAGAGAGGATGAGTGTAGAGAAATAAAAGAATGGCTAGGGCAAACCCAAATGTCCTTCTCTCTTTGAACTCCAGGAGACAGGAGTCCCTTTCTCCTGAACACCCTGTCTCCATTCCCCACATCCAGTCTCTCCAGAGGGTGGGGAGAGCACGGGAAGAGAAGCATAGTATGATTGTCCCTGGGACAGAGAGGAAACTGAAGGTGGTCTGTCTCCCTTTTCACCTGCACTCACAACACTGATCACCCAGGAAAGAGAGATGGGATGGGCCAGGCATGTCCTTTCCCACCTCTGGTTTTTAAGAAGAAAGGGTTAGTGTTGGGGGCCAAGTAGATCATGGGCATAAAGTCAAGAGGAGCAATGTTGCTCTATTATTCTGATCAATTATAAACAGAACCACTAGACTCTAAGATGTATTAGGATAAGAACCTTTGTTTCCACAGCATCTGAAAGTGTCTTATACAAATTAGGCACTCAGATGATATTAGTAAATTAATCACATGTCAACTGCACTCAAATTTCAAAAATAATTAATCATTACACCTGTAAAACTTACAACTAAAACTTGCAATGAAAGCTTGTAACACATTGGTTTAATATGACCATTATTTCCATTTATTCAATCTGGCATTATACCCCTATACACAGAAAATGGGTGAGTCCGGGGCAAAGAAAATGCCAGTTTCCTTTCCTTTCTGAAGTTCCTGAGCTGCAGCAGCTAAAAACAAATACTACTGCAACCAGAAGAAACTACCTTCCTTCTGTCTTCAGAGATTCTTACTTCTAACAGCCAAAAGTCTACCCTATGTTCAAGGTTCAAGTCAAATGCCATCTCCTCTAAGAAGTCTTCCTAAGTATCCCTAAGGCTCCTTCAGTTTGTAATACCCTCTATGCTTTGATGGCATTTTGGTTAAGCATTTATCACATTCTGACTAGACTACTGACTGAAAATTCCCCTGATGGATTTCTTTTTTAGGTCTTAATCCTTCCCGTACATGGACAAATAAATAAACACTTGTTGAATTTAATTTCTCAGTCAGCAGCTGGTTTCCATTCCTCTTCAAAGGTCATCCATTAACCAAAGATCTGTAAACTGCTGACTCCAATACCCTCCTTTTAGCCTTCATTCCACCTGCGGTAAGTAGGAGCTGCCTGCAACCAAAAACTGTTTCTACATGAAAGTGTGCTCTAAATCTCTAACTACCTTACAGATCCACTAGAACACAGACCTTGTTCAAAATTAAGGTATGTATGCACATAAATTTCCAAGTTGTATGTCAATCTTATTCTTAACTGCATTAATTTATTTATACAACAAGCAATGAGAGAGAAAAAACTATTAGTTACCAAACATAAGCAACACAAGAATACACAAAGAGTACAGACCCTCAAAGAGCTCACAGTCTAGCTGGGGTGTAGACATATAAACAAGTATCCATTTAAATATTAACTCCCGGGGCGCCTGGGTGGCTCAGTGGGTTGGGCCGCTGCCTTCGGCTCAGGTCATGATCTCAGGGTCCTGGGATCGAGTCCCGCATCGGGCTCTCTGCTCGGCAGGGAGCCTGCTTCCTCCTGTTTCTCTGCCTGCCTCTCTGCCTGCTTGTGATCTCTCTCTGTCAAATAAATAAATAAAATCTTTAAAAAAAAAAAAAAAAAAAAACCTTTAAATATTAACTCCCTAAGTGTGAAGTGTTGTTGCAATCATCCACAGTTAATAAAATGTTAAATATTGGTTGAATTTAATGTACTCATCCAGTCAACAGCTGTTTTCCTTCCACACCTCTTCCCAGAGATCAATCACATGGACCAACGACCCGTAAACTGCTGAATTCAAAACACAGCGAGGGGCGCCTGGGTGGCTCAGTGGGTTAAGCCGCTGCCTTCGACTCAGGTCATGATCTCAGGGTCCTGGGATCGAGTCCCACATCGGGTTCTCTGCTCAGCGGAGATCCTGCTTCCCTCTCTCTCTCTCTGCCTGCCTCTCCATCTACTTGTGATCTCTCTCTGTCAAATAAATAAATAAAATCTTAAAAAAAAAAAAAAAAAAACACAGCGAGGACTCACCAACACATCGACAACAGTAAAGAGAGGTACAGCCAGAAGTGAGGAGCCAGAAAGGCTTCTAGATTATTTCTGAACTGAATTTGAAGGATGAGTACTGGTTTGGGGGAGACAGAATCTATATACAACTCGCATAAGATGAATGTTCCTTCTGCTCTCTTGTTTCCACAAGGCTCATCTTAAATTTCCAAAATGTCCCCTCTCTAGACCTCAGGTATTAGACCAAGAGAGTAAAAGCCCTTAGTGTTACATCCTCTTGTCTTTTTTCAAAATTTATCACATGTAAAATGTTTAATCAATCAATAGTTGATGAGTTTATCAAAAGCTTTAGAGTTGTTTTTTTTAATTTTTGATAACCCAAAACATGTCTATTAACAAGCAAATGCATAAAGATGTTATCCATACAATTAAATACTACATCAATAAAAAGGAATGCACTATTAATATACACAAACAATATGGATGAATCTCAAAAATACTGTGCTAAAGAAGCCAAATTTTTTTAGACTACATAAGACATAAGTGCATTTACATAAAATTCTACAAAGCGCAAACTAACCTGCACTTTTGTACCTGAAAAAAGAATTGTTGAGAAGAAGAGAAGGATTACACAGAGTAGGAGGAAACCTTTTGGGGGCAATGGATACATACACTACACTATATTGATTATGGTAACAGTTTCACAGATGTATACAAATGTCAAAAAAAATACTAAATAGTATACTTTACATAAGCAGTTTTGAAGATAATGTATACCACAGCAATGTTTAATAGTAAAAAAGGGGAAGCAATCTAAATGTCCATTTAGTTGATGGTTGGTAAGTAATATATCACCAATGAAACAACAGAATATTATGCAACTATTTAAAAAAAAATGTAATGATGGTGGGCACACTTCTTTTTCATTAACAGGCAAAAATGTTTTATATAGTCGTTTGATGATCAGCAAAATCAAAAATATTTCCAGCTCTAGAGGAAAAGTAGTAGACATCATCCAATTTTAGAAGAGATAAGGGATATTAAAAATCTGGTCTAACACCTTCATTTTATACACAGAAAATGAGACCTACTTACCTTCATTAAAAAAGTAGACCTTCCCATAAGATCATGAAGCTATTCTAGTGCATCATCCTGATTTCCCTTCTAACTTCTTTCTCAGACATATGGCATGCCTCAGTTCTCTGACACATTACCCCTTGTGCTTTCTCCCTACCATGTCTGCAACTAACTTGCTGTTATGATCTTGAGCAAATAAATTAAACCCTGAAACCCTTTTAGCCAGTTGATCTACAAGGTCACCTTTAAATCCATGATTATAAGACTTCCTAAGGTGCTAAAACCAGTTATATCCATATCAATGAATTCCTAGTATAATGTCTGAATATAAATATATAAGATAGCAATACTGCTTATATAGATTACCTATCTGATCTCCAAATTAACTATGAACAAAGGACTAAGTGGTATTCTTACCTTGCCATAACTGTTCATACTTCTATGTCTTAGGAGAAAGTGCTTTTTACTACCTAAGTACAGAATTGAACAAGTGTGAATTTAAAGCTGATAAAAACATGTGGTTATCACCATCACCTATAAATATCAAAGCACCTAGAGAAGTTATTGAACATTTTCACTGCAAATTGTCTCTGTGTTCTGGTACTGCCTCAGAAGCCATATTCCCTAAGATTCTCCAGAACAGCAATATCATTTTCCATGGTGGCTTCATATATTTATGCCTATAGTTGCAAAAACGGTATTAAAAGAAGGATAGCCAAACTCTCATCAGAATGCCTACCCTAAGT
This sequence comes from Lutra lutra, assembly GCF_902655055.1. Lineage (NCBI taxonomy): Eukaryota > Metazoa > Chordata > Mammalia > Carnivora > Mustelidae > Lutra > Lutra lutra. The sequence goes on from NC_062284.1 coordinate 39,844,861, forward strand.
TGGTATATATACTTCACCTTTCATTTGCTTCTGCTGAGAATAAACATACAGGGATACTAAATTTACTCAAGCATATACACGGTGATCTAAACAATCACACAGTAATTCAGCTGTGAAAATAAATTATTGGCACTTAAGCAAATTATATGAAAATACTAATATATATTAAAGGAATGTCCTTTCCCTCTTAATTAGATATAAAGTAGAACATCCAGGGCGCCTGGGTGGCTTGGTGGGTTAAGCCTCTGCCTTTGGCTCAGGTCATGATCTCAGGGTCCTGGGATCGAGCCCTGCCTCAGGCTCTCTGCTTGGCAGGGAGCCTGCTTCCCCCTCTCTCTCTGCCTGCCTCTGCCTACTTGTGATATGTCTGTCAAATAAATAAATAAAATCTAAAAAAAATAATAATAATAAGATAATAAAAAATTTTTAAAAAATCATAAAGTAGAACATCCACTGCTAAATAGAGAGGAAAGAATTTGGCTTAAAACAACAATAGATGCAAACGTGTCATTTTAGAAAGGCTTACAGATTTCACAAAACCCTCAGAAGTCCTTGGAGTAATGTTTAGTTTACAGCTTTCTTCCGTGAGTGAGGCAGACGAGCACATGGTGAAGAACACAAGATCGATTATCAAGTAATGTACGTTTTCTAAGCCTTAATTTCCCTCATCTATAAAGCCGGGGAGAAGGGGATATATGCGTGCCTAGTATACTTTATGGTGTTACTATAAAGATTAAATGAAGTAATGTAAGCAAATAATTTTACATAGTGCCAGGACACACAGTTAATGACTGTTTTTACTACTACTACAACTACCAGTACCATAACCTTAGGTATTCTACACGGAGAAGTTAAAGAGCCAGTTAAAAGTAAGTTATCCACCCATCCTCTAGAAGAGGAAGGGGTAAGCAAACTATAGCCTGCTCAACAACTCAGTTGTTTGGTCTGCTATTCAAATGAAGGAAGATTTTTACATTTTTAAATAGCTGAAAAAAAAAATTACAAAGTCGCTCTAAACATTACTATTTTTAAGCTCTAATACCACTACTGGTATATAATAATAACAACATGAAAAGGTCTCCTTAGCATGAACATTATTTTTTTAATGAATATATATATATATTTTTTTAAAGATTTTATTTATTTATTTGACAGAGAGAGATCACAAGTAGACAGAGAGGCAAGCAGAGAGAGAAAGGAGGAAGCAGGCTCCCTGCTGAGCAGAGAGCCCGATGCGGGACTCGATCCCAGGACCCTGAGATCATGACCTGAGGCGAAGGCAGCGGCTTAACCCACTGAGCCACCCAGGCGCCCTATATATATATATTTTTTTTTTTTTTTTTAAGATTTTATTTATTTATTTGACACAGAGAGAGAGATCACAAGTAGGCAGAAAGGCAGGCAGAGAAAGAGGGGGAAGCAGGCTCCCCACTGAGCAGAAAGCCAAAACCCTGAGATCATGACCTGAGCCAAAGGCAGAGGCTTAACCCACTGAGCCACCCAGGTGCCCCTTAATGAACTTGTATTTTAATAAGACAAGTAAAAAACAAGAAACAAAATCGATGGTAAAGTTAAATGCCAAAAGGAACAGAACACTCAGTCACATCCAATGTCACTGATCCTCCAAACTAACTTGTCATTTTGGGGGGAAAAGAAAAGTTGACGTAAAGGAAGGTATTTGGAAGTTACTATAAGATGGAAAGTGGAAAAATGCAATTACAGGACAGGAAGCAATAAAAGTGCAAAAAAGAGCAGAATATGCTCGACCTACTTACAAGTAGACAGGAGAAGGAAGGAAATGAGAGAGAATAATAATAATAGAAATCATAACTTATGGGAAGTGTAAATCAGCAAAGGATAAAGTTTGATCACAATACAAATAAAAACAGGAGTTCAAAATCTGTCCATTACTCTCTTCCTCTCCCTTTCCCATAAGGCCTTGTTTGATTTTGAGAAAACATTGTAAGGAAAATGTTTCAAGATTTCATTAGATGTCTATAAAGAATCTGCTTCAGATATTAAATAAAATTTGGAATGTTAAAGGAGCAAAAGAAACAGAAATCACATTTGGAGAACTTGTATACCCTGACAGGAAAGGTAAACCTGCAAGAAGATTAAATTACTAAAAAAAATTACAAAGTAACATACAAATCAAGTAGATAGTAATTCTGTTGGCAGAAAGAAAGGAAGGCAAACGCATTCATATTCCAGCTTGTGAGGAAGGACTGTAGCATGGAGCTTGAGAAAAGTCTGAAACACCAGGAGGGTAAACTAGAAAAGGAATCAAACAGGGATGAATAAATATAGGCAAATAGCATTAAAAATATGTATATATAGATATAAGCAAGTAGCATTAATGAATTTGTGAGTTAGCAAGTAGCTTAAATCATAAATGCACCCTATCTAGAATAATTATGCTATTTTCTATAGCAATCCAACATCAGAGATAACAAGCAGTTGGACAGACTAAAGAAGTATGGAAACTGTCAGAGCTGATAGAGCAAAAAGCCAAGATGGTTAGGCTTTCCAGCACATTATTAGGAGTGAGAATGAAATTACTGACAATAAATTCCTGGCTGTAGAATGCAAAATGAAGCCAGAAGGAAGTTGCCAAGTTAGGAAAATAGGCAAAAAATGAGACTAGTCTAATTATAGTCAAAAATAAAATATGAGTATTCAAGAGGCATTATAAATTAGAGGAATGTATTTCTGTGGTATTTCATTAAAGCATTCTCGTGATTGGATGACTGTGAATATATGAACAATGGTAAAATTAAACAGTGAAGTACAAGTACATTTTCTACTCTTAAAATGCAGAAAAAGAATTCTCCCAACAAATTACCATCATGTAAAAACCAGGGTAGAGGACAAAATCCATCATGATAAACCTAGAATCTCACCAAGCTAAAATAAAATTATTTCAAGATTCCAAAAAGAAATACTCAAAGGACTTAGAGATACAAAAATATCTAAAATAGTCCTTAAATACTACAGTACTACACAAATACCCACCCTGAAATTTACAGGAAATTTCACAGGAAAGCCACACACACAAAGGCATTATAGCATTAAATGACTGACTGATTATCAGAATATAGAATTTCCAATTCAATCAGAGTTGGTTGACTCATAGTTCAAATAGAACTGGTTGTACTCTATCAACAAAGTAGGCATGGATTGACAAAGAAATCAACTCTTCATACAGGTCTACTATTTGTTAAATTGAGACTCTGGCTGTGAAACTCTTTTCTAGCCTAATTAATAGCTTCGGAGAGAAAACAGTTCAGGACTCATGTCTCTTCATACTTTTAACTATTTATATGTCTTTTTGCAGAAGGCTACTTAATAAAATTTAAGTACTTACTAATATCATCTTCATGATAAATGACAGAATGAAAGGGCAGAGTTCGGTCTTTAATATATCGCTCTGCTGGCTCAACATAAAATGTGCCACCACGAGTCTGGATGAATCCTTCAAATCTTCCATCAATAACGGACCCATGGCTAAAGCTTCCTTCTTCACCTGTTAATGAAAGCAACAAACACTTGAAAAATTAATTTTCACGTAAATGTTAAATTTGTTCCCCTTTAAAAAGCCATTCTTATACATCTTAACCCACTGTGCCACCCAGGCGCCCCTTTTCTTACATATTTTAAAAACCTGAATACAAATTTATTGGGGAAATTAATTTTCACAAAGAATATATCAAGCGGAATTTGAGATGTGAACAGCAACTAGTAGTTAAAGTCTGTACAATTACTAGATAACAACAGTGAGAAGAGAACGTCTTTTTCATTGACAATCACATTCCCAGCATCTAAGTACAGTACCTGGCAAGAATTTAATAGTCATTCAATAAATAATTGTTAAATTAACTTAAACTCGGAAAGAAGCAAGCAGATCCACTGATAAAATATGCACTTCCAAAACACAGATATTAAAGTTTCTTTAGAGGAGCACCTGGGTGGCTCAGTCAGTTAAGCTTCTGACTCTTGATCTCAACTCAGGTCTTGATCTCACAGGGTCATTAGTTCAAGAAGAAAGAAAGAAAGAAAGACAGAAAGGACAGGAAAGAAAAGAAAAAAGGAAAGAAGGAAGGAAGGAAAGAAAGAAAGAAAATAAAGTATCTTTTGAGTTTTTGCTCTAATCATCATAAGTAAAAAAGTTCTTTTCCCACCTGACATAATCTGCATGAAACTTTTGGCTTCCTTTTTTTATAAATATATTTTTAAAATAAGTAAGTATCAAATATTTCAGAAGTAGTTTGAACAAAAGCATACCAACAATCCTCTGTAATTTGTAATACTGTCCCATCAATTATACTTCTCTAGTGAAAGAAAATACAGGATAAAAAGGCTATTTTGAGATATTCACAAAGAAAAACTGAGCATCAGTCATCAAATGATATGAAGAAATGAAAAGTAGGAGGATGGTGCATTAAAAGTTAAATTTACCTGTTAAAATTTTCTCATTAAAATAAGTATCAGGCTTTCCACAATTTCTAAATTGCAGAGTAACATTAATTAACTGACAGTCAATTAACTTAGGACTAAAGTTAAGAACCCAAGACACTGGTATTTTAAACATGATTTCTATATGCAAACTCATTTAGTCTTATACTCTTCTTGACCATCACCTAGCAAAGAAAGGTAGACACTACAAAGTTTCTGCCGAGAAAGATAAATGATCAAAGGAATAATGGTTCAATATCGAAAGTTTAGACTGATGGAAAAACACTTTACAGAAAATTTTTAATTTATTAACAAAGTTTCATCTGCAAGTAAGAAATTCTAAGTACAAAAATGCCTCATTTATCTGGCATAATAAAAAATAAGAAAAATTTTTAATAACTTAATTTTCCATAATATTATGATTTTGAGTGAAGATCTTATAGAAATGAAATTTAACTTTCAGTTAACTTTATCTTAATAACTGAGAATCATCTTGAGTATTTATTAATATACAGTTATAACAGTATTTTGAACCTCTCTAATATCTCCAGAAGATTTGACTGTACTTTCCATACTACTAAACTGTCAAATGTAACTTTTTCTTGGGTTAAGTGTACTCCCCATCACCCTATTACCTTCTTTTTTTTTTTTTAAAGATTTTATTTATTTATTTGACAGCGATCACAAGTAGGCAGAGAGGCAGGCAGAGAGAGAGGAAGAAGTAGGTTCCCTGCTGAGTAGAGAGCCCGATGTGGGGCTTGATCCCAGCACCCTGGGATCATGACCTGAGCGGAAGGCAGAGGCTTTAACCCAATGAGCCACCCAGGCGCCCCGCCCTATTACCTTCTTAATCAGTTTAGTAAGGGAAATTTGTTAGAATTGTGAACACAGTAGTTTGGAACACATTCTAAAGTGTTTTCAGAAATCTTCATGAAGTCATTATACACATCTGATCAAATCTGAAAAAGTCAGTTCAGAAACTGGAGCAGCAGGTAGCTCTAAAGATTATGTGTACCTCTGTGGCCCCCTGTTCTTCACAGCCCTAGGGCTAAGGCTGGGGTCCATCTTGTTCTGAGATTGAACACCAGCAGTACCTTCCAAGCTCACTTCAGGAAACAGATAACTTCACGCCACGGTAGGCTGTACAACATTGAAGCTTTAGAATTCTTTGCACAGTGATGGAAATGACCAAAAAAAATAATACAAAGGCAAAACCTGATCTCTCCCAATCCTTTTAAGTATCTAAATATTTTTTTCTCATGACAAAATTCCCAAAGTGTTTTGTTATAAACCACATTTTCATTTTTTTAACAAATAAAATTTGGTGGTATTTAAAATTGAGACATACCATGTTGTTATTTCACTTTTCATTGCTTTAGCTGCTTAATATTTAAGCTTTGCTTCAATGCTACCTTTGTCTATACTTCGAATCTTCAAAAGTCTATTTCATTTTGTAGATCTGAATGACTAAAGTTGTTTCTCATCTGAAGTATGCTGACTTAAATGTTAAAGAATGTTGTGTAACATTTATCCAATAAAGTCTTGATTAAAAAAAAAAAACAAAAAAAAAAGAATTGTGAACACAGCAAATAGATTCTGAGGCAGGAAGGCCCAAAAAGGATTTTTCTATGAATGACTTTGTCCCTTTTTTTTTGGGGGGGGGGCCTATTAAGATGATCTTTACACTTTCCCCTTTAGGTTTCTTCTCTTTTCATATAAAACACAGCTAATGCTTTGCTTGGAAGATCAGAAAATTAAAGAAGTCATTAAAAACTTTTTAAAAAATCTAACAATCATATGGGTGCCTGGGTGGCTCAGTTGGTTAAGCAACTGCCTTCAGCTCAGGTCACGATCCTGGAGTCCTGGGGTTGAGTCCCACATCGGGCTCCCAGCTCCATGGGGAGTCTGCTTCTCCCTCTGACCTCCCCTCTCATGCTCTCTCACTCTGTTTCTTTCTCTCTCTCAAATAAATAAATCTTTTTTAAAAAAAATCTGGGGCGCCTGGGTGGCTCAGTGGGTTAAGCCACTGCCTTCGGCTCAGGTCATGATCCCGGGTCCTGGGTTCAAGCCCCGCATCGGGCTCTCTGCTCAGCAGGGAGCCTGCTTCCTCCTCTCTCTCTGCCTGCCTCTCTGCTTACTTGTGATTTCTCTCTGTCAAATAAATAAACAAAATCTTCAAAAAAAAAAAAAAATCTAACAGTCATAGGTATTGAGAGAATCACAACTACATATCTTTCAGAAGCCAGGCACTGTGTAATTCAATATTAAATACACATATAGAGATAGGTCCAAGGGTTACTTTATTCTTCAAAGACTGTTATCCTTCATGATACATTTAAATCTCCTCAGGAATTATCCCACCTCTCTGAAATATACTCCTATACCTCAAAATATATGTGTTTCTTTGTACAGAAAAAACTAAAGAAAGAGATCCTTCTAAGATTCAACTTACCATAAATATGTCCAGTGTAAATATGAGAGGTATCATAATCAAGTACTTTATTTGATGTTTCTACTTTAAATTCCTCACTGAAAAGAGATGTATCCCGCTTCATTCGTAGGTTGAAATGTCTACAAAACAGTATGGAAAAGGGAAAAAATGAAATTAAAAGGATCCAAATTTTAAACATTTTTTGTTAAAAATTCTGCAAAATCTAAACTGTTTCATACCATTTGTCTACCTGGAAATACACAAGATTTTTCTTTAAAAAAATTTGCTCTAAAATTAAATCTAGTAGCTACAATGCAAATCGAAATTATATATAATTAAACATTAACTGTCTAAGACATATTAAAAATTAAATGCCAAAAGGCTGATTCCCACATTGTAAAACAAGTTAATTTCAACAGCAACTAAGTTACTTGGACATAAAAACAAGCTTCTTGACCCAATTACTATTATTTACCACTACCTGTCTTTCCTCTTTAGTAATTCTGCAGCTTTGCCATTTTCCCCTACTTTTCACAACTTAAACAATACATTAAAAAGTGGGGGAGGGGGGCTGGGAGAGGGTGGTGTGGTTATGGACATTGGGGGTGGGGGGTATGTGCTGTGGTGAGTGCTGTGAGATGTGTGGACCTGGTGATTCACAGACCTGTACCCCTGAGGATAAAAATACATTATATGTTTATTTTAAAAATTTAAAAAATTAATAAAATTTTAAAAAAGAAGAAGAAGAAGGTAAGACAACTAGGGTCGGGAAGACTCCACCTCTTGGGTAAGGTTCTAACTACTTTCACTTTGTTATACAGGAGTAGGAGAGAGGAAACATCAGTTTCCATGACGGAAGGACAGGACAAGGAGACAGGAGGAGCCTGGCTGCCATCATGGCTGTGGTGCATTCTGAGTATCTGACTGGAAGTGCCATGGCTGGGTTTAATGCCCAGCTCCCACCGTCTGGGAATTCTTAATTTTTTTTTACAAATGGTTCCACATTTTTGTTTTGTACTGAGCTCTTTCAATTATGTACCCAGTCTTGAGGGAGAGACACTTTGAAGAGAGTTGTGACACTTCAGTGTTTGAGCTGTTGGCGTGCTGACAGGAAACTAGCCCTGACTGAGGTCATTTTGATCAGGAAAAAAAAAAAAAAAAAATTAATCATGCTAAACTGTGTGGCAGTCAGGGAACAAACTGAAGTGATAAATACATATTTTGTGGGTGAGCCTTTCTGAACTAATAAAATATTTGATTCATTAAAAAACAAGTGGCATCTATATTAATGACTCTCCTCAGAAATGTAACTATGCATGCTCTTTCTTTTACATATAAATACACACACAACTCAATTCAACTTCTATATGTTTTCCCTAGGGCTTCTAATTCTTCTAATTATCATCAGACCTTCCTCAATTTAACTTGAGAAGCCCCTGATGACCAATATCAAAAGACCATGATCTTAGCCGAAATCTTACTCATTTTCAATGGTCCTCTATAAAAGACAAAGACCAAAATACTGAGGTGAAATTAAATAAAGAATCTAGGATTTGAATCAAACTATGAATCAAATCTTATGCCTAAAATCAACTAGCCCAGGATTCCGATCTCTTAAATAAAGATAATAAATTCCATCTTGTAAAAACCCTTTTAAGGATGATAGCTTATAATACATGTAAAGTCATTAACACAGCACCTGGCACAGAGGAGCTGCAAAATAAATGGCAACTAATTAGCTATCATTACTAAACCCTGAAACGTATTTCAAGTCTCTTCTATCACTGTTAAAAGAGTCTGCACATAGCACAATTTCTCCCCAGTGAATCTGAACCAAAGTGTTCAATTAGCAACCCCCAAATGTTAGTAGGATGTAGAGTAACTGGAACCGCCACACATTGCTGGTAGAAGTATAAAATGGTAAAATCACATTTCAGAAAAGCGACAGTTTTTTTTAGGTTAAACATGAAAACCCTATGGTCCACAATTCTACCCCAAGAGAAATGAAAATATAAAACATAATTCCACAAAAACAAACTGGACACAAATGTCCATAGCAATTTCATTCAAAATATACAAAAACTGGAAATCAGTTTTTCAGTTAGTATCAACAAGTAGAGTTTAAAAGACTGTGGCTTATTCATACAATGGCAAACTACTCAGCAATAAAAAACGCCAAACTACTAAAAATATGCACTTTTGTGAAGATACAAAAGAATATATATAGTATAATTTCATAGATACGTAATTCTAGAATCGGCAAAAACCTTTCTACAGTGACAGAAAGCAGATCGGTAGCTGTCTGGGGTGAAGAGAGACTAAAAGCAAAAGGGGATGAAGGAAATTTTTGCTCAGAGAGACATGTTCTATATCTTGATTTGAATGGTGGTTATACAAATATATACATTTGTCAAAACCTAACTCACACTACACACATGAAATGAGTACAGTTGACCTTTCAACAACACAGATCTGAAGTGTATGGGTCCACTTTACCCATGGATTTTTTTTCCATAAATATAATACAGTATTGTTTTCTTAATAATATTTTTTCTCTAGCTTAAGAATACAGTATATAATACATAAGACATACAAAGTAGTATTCATCAACTGTTTATATAATCAGTAAGACTTCCAGTCTTATTGATTATATAATCAACAGTAGTAGAGTTCTGGGGGAGTCAAAAGTTGTATAAGGCTTTTTGGCTGTGTCAAGGGGTTGGTGCCCCTAACTCCCACATTGTTCAAGGGCCAACTGTATATTTTATGTAAATTATACTTTGTGCTTGCTTCAGCAGCACATACACTAAAATATATATACATATAAATTATACTTCAATAAAGTTTATTTTGAAGGAAAAAAATTCATTTTTCAAGTAAATAAGGGTCAACAGGGTATACTCATTAGCTTCAGAAAGTTGTGTCCCTTTTTCAACTTTTTCTATTTTATATTTTCCTTAATTTCATGTCAATCTTGGTACTCCTTTATTTTGAGGTTGTATTCATTTTCTACTGGCCTAAAACTCTCACCAAAAAACTCCAAAAGCTTCCCAGGGCTGTGACAAAGATTCTAGGTTAGGAAAAGGATCCTTAGAGCCTTAAGTTTTCCATCTCCTGGCACAAGTAATCAAAAATCAAACATACCTTCTAAACGGGAACTCTGCAGACAAGGTTAAAAACAGACTACCCTGAACAAACAGGAATCCTGCCTGAATTCTTACTATACATCCTGACTTTTCATAAAATTTCTTCTGTTAACAGGAAATTCTTGATCATATATGAAGCTATAAATAAATACATTATTTTTTGAAGGATGACAATATTTTGAAAAATCAACTTATCATTATATATACTTTTAACTCACTGTACAAATACTATCTGAAAAAGAGCATCTTTGCTAAACGGACTAAAACACTAAAAGTCCAAGGGCTTTTAGTATATTTATCATTCGATTTATTATTCAGCAAAATTATTATACCCTATAATCATTATAAGCAAGAGTATATTCTATATGCAAAAAAGGGGGGTATAAGCTTCAGAAAGACAGTTAAGCTCAGTGTAAGAATAATCTATGCTACACTCCCTACCCCTCAAAAAATAGTTTTACATCACTTTAACTGTTTAAGCACATAGGAACCCTAGAGGAAATTAACAGAGAAAATTTAAGAACACTTGAAGTAGTTCCTTGCCAACCCTGATATGGCAGTGTAAGAAAATCATCTCACATGTACAAAACATTATTCTCCATAGTGATTTAAATTGGACTACACCATATATAAAATCAGTTCTCAATTATCCATTCACCATCAAGTAGCAGTATAGATAATGAAACAAAAAATCGAACTGAGATCATATCCCGCCAAATGCATGGCTTTTATTAACATTAAATTGCATCTAAAACATGTATCAACAGAAGAGGGAATGGTACAACAGTGAGCCACAATCTATGAAATAGACAAACTACGAAAGAATAATTATATAATTATATAATTATATATAATTATATAATTAGAAGCTGGACGTAATTTACTCCATTAATTCACTAAATTCCAATTCTTTAATTTTAATTCCACTATCATCTGTTTAATACATATCTTTACACTATTTTAATATTTCTATGAATTATAAATTCTTCATAACATTCCTGTTGGATAACATATTACAAAATAATTAGCTAACCACATTCTACCTTCCCAGTTTCTCAACAAGCCCTGAATAAAAAACAATCTGAAGGGACGCCTGGGTGGCTCAGTTGGTTAAGCAGCTGCCTTCGGCTCAGGTCATGATCCCAGAGTCCTGGGATCGAGTCCCACATCGGGCTCCTTGCTTGTCAGGGAACCTGCTTCTCCCTCTGCCTCTGCCTGCCATTCTGTCTGCCTGTGCTCGCTCTCTCTCCTCTCTCTCTCTCTGACAAATAAATAAAATCTTTAAAAAAAAAAAAAAAACAATCTGAAAACATAATCTGGTTTTTTAATTGTTTACACTTTTGGTTCAAAGATCAGAAAAACTACAGTGACCACTGCCTTATAAAAATCATTGTATTCTGGAAAAAGTTTGATGGTTCATTAAATATCAAACACAGAATTATTATGACCCAGTAATTTTACTGCTAGGTATATATAACCAAAGGAATTAAAATCAGGGACTCAAACAGATTCTTGTATACCAATATTAATAACAGCATTATTCACAATAGCAAAATATGGAAACAACCCAACTGTCCATCGATAGATGGATTTTTTAAAATGTACATATGAGGGGCGCCTGGGTGGCTCAGTGGGTTAAGCCTCTGCCTTCAGCTCAGGTCATGATCTCAGGGTCCTGGGATCAAGCCCCGCATCCAGTTCTCTGCTCAGCAGGGAGCATGCTTCCCCCTCTCTCTCTGCCTGCCTCTCTGACTACTTGTGATCTCTCTGTCAAATGAATAAAATCTTAAAAAAAAAAAAAAAAAAAGTACATATGAGTGGAGTACATATACAATGGACTATTCAGCCTTAAAAAGTAATGAAATTCTGTTATGTGCTACAACATGAATGAACCTTGAAAACACTTCGCTAAGTCAGACACAAAAGGCATACTATGGCATGATTCCACTCATCTGAGAGACCTACAAGAGGTAAATTCATAGAGATAGAAGGTAAAATAGAGATTATCAGGGACTGCTGAGAGGGCAGAAAAGGGGAATTATTGTTTTGGTTTTTTTTTTTTAAGATTTATTTATTCATTTATTTGACAGACCGAGATCACAAGTAGTCAGAGACCCTGAGATCATGACCTGAGCCGAAGGCAGAGGCTTTAACACTGAGCCACTCAGGTGCCCCAGGGAATTATTGTTTAATGGGTAAAGTATTTCTGTTTGAAGACCTCCTCCTGTGTCTTGTCCTCCATCTCTAATTGGAAGCAAGACCCAGATACAAACACAATGATACGTCCATAGACCATATGGTGTTGGTTATGATGTTGTGGGCCCTCATATTTTCCAAACCTGTCCATTTGCCAACTACTTTGACTGTAGAGCCATGTCCACTGGAGCCCATTCTCAATCAGCTTATACTCACTTGGAGAGACATATGTCTAGGTTTGATGACCTGGTTAAACATGGTCTGCGTGCCTTACAAAAGACACTTCGTGCAGAACAGGACCGAACTACAAAGAATGTTTCCACTGGAATTGTTGGTAAAGACTTTGAGTTTACTACTTAGGAGGAGGATGATGTATCTCCATTCCCGGAAGGTCTTGAAGAAAGACCACAAAGAAAGGCACAGCCTGTTCAACCTGCTGATGAACCTGAAGAAAAGGCTGATGAACCAATGGAACATTAAGTCACAAACCAACCAGCCTTTATGTGTATTACCAACTATGTAAGAATGTGGAGCACGTACTGATGACAGTAATCTATACTCTGAACCAAAAGATGCAGGGTGGTCTTATGGTATGTTTTAGGAATCAGTCCAGATGTGTTTTTCCCAAGCAACTTGTCTGAAATCATGTAATGGTGTGCATTTTTCTTTGAGGATCTATATAATCATTTTCTAGAAAGTATAGTTATCTGTACTAATATTTTTTGTATGAAGAACATAGTGTTTTGTGGTCTTAAAGACAACTGTGAAGTAAAATTGTTTCACCTGCTTGTAGGGGGAAAAAAAGAGTTTCCGTTTGAGAAGATGAAAAAACTCTGAAAATGGATAGTGGTGGTAGCTGCACACTATGAAATGTACAACTGCAATTGTTCACCTAAAAATGGTTAAAATAGTAAGTGATATGTTATTTTGCCATAATAAAAATAAAGAAGTAAAATTTTTAAATCATTGTATTCAAAAGACTTGGAGAATAAGATAAAATTGTGTGGCCAGAGATATCGTTCTTGGTGATAAAAGCTCCAAGAGAACCAATGAGACAGTGATATTGCGAAGATAATGAGATTATAACAATCTTCCCAAATGTATATAGGTTTACGATTTTCACAGCATTTTTACCTATGTTACTACATCTTATCCTCAGAGTAACACTGCAAAGGAGTCATGATGAGTATTTTTATCAAAGGGTATGATGCAAGGTCACAGGACTAGAATTAGAATTAGAACTTCAGTATTCAGCTGCTGCACCTTGCCCTTTCTACGATACCACAAATGCATCTCAAGCACATGATTTAAAAAGTCAAGCTAGGGGCACCTGGGTGGCTCAATGGGATAAGCCTCTGCCTTCGGCTCAGGTCATGATCTCAGGGTCCTGGGATCTAGCCCCGTATCAGGCTCTCTGCTCAGTGGGGAGCCTGCTTCCTACTCTCTCTCTGCCTGCTTCTCTGCCTACTTGTGATTTCTGTCTGTCAAATAAATAAATAAAATATATTTTTTTTAAAGTCAAGCTAATACACACTGAGTGCTGTAGTAGTCTTTTTTTTTTTAGATTTTTTTTTTAATTAATTTGACAGACAGAGATCACAAGCAGGCAGAGAGGCAGGCAACGAGAGAGGGGGGAAAACAGGCTCCCCACTGAGCAGACAGCCTGATGCGGGGCTCAATCCCAGGACCCCGGGATCATGACCTGAGCCAAAGGCAGAGGCCCAACCCACCGAGCCATGTAGTATTATCAGTCTCTGAAAACAAGTCATCTTTTAAAATCTGAACAAATGCAAATAAGATAATGAAATTAAAATATAACCTTATTTAATTCTCACTGAAAATTCTGTAATACCACCATAAGAAATTTTCTTTTTTATGATTAAGCCACTTTCAAGATTACGGCTAACCTCTGTCTCCTTTTACTATGTTTCTTTCAGTAAGTTTAGTCTTATTATTATCATTATATAGCACACTGTCATCAAAGAAAAACTTTAGATTTTCTTTGGGAAGAAAGATGCTCTGTATAAAGAACACTACTTGCACCTGGAATGTTTTTCTACCTTTAGATTTAGCCACTATACTGATTCTACTGATCAACAGTATTTTGTCCCTCATATTGATTATTGTATAGCTACTGTAATTCTTTCTTGTTTTCCTCAGTGGCATTATAGTAAAGATGTAAAGAATGCAGTGAAATTATAGGAGGGCAAAATCAGTTAACAAATAACAGTAATTTGAAAAAACAAATCAAACAGATTCCCATTCTCTAACTTCACTGTTTTGAGGATCTAGTTGTACCATATGATAATAATAGCTGGTTTTCCTTTCTAGGCTTTAGAAAAGCACTCTACATCTAAAGAAACAGTAGAGGTACCAGAAAAACAAAATAAATTTTGTTTAGGATAGGACTCTATAAAAATTTCTGGAAGTTTATGTACCCTCTACATCTTTATATGAAGAAGTATCTCTTCTACATATTAGAACATTAAGAATACAGAGTAAAAAGAAGTTGCCTTTGTCCATACAGCTGCTATTTTGGCTAATGAGAATATGGCTCTGATTCTCAGAAGAAAATAACAATAGATAAAGGGTACATCCGTTGAACTGAAGCCATATTAGGACAAAAAGCCTCAACTAAGGAAGTACCTTGGTAACATAGGGAAGAACCCTGAGAGCAAAAGCCTTGCTTGAAAGTACATCAGTATAATCCAGCAGTCCCAAATACCAGAACTGTCATCATAAACAGAGGTCTATCATATCTAAATGGAACAGGTCTATGGTAGACCTGGCTCAATGACTCCTAGAAATAAAACTGTACTACTTAACAGGACACCCCTGAGGTCTCTAGATGTTATCTCTTAACATTCACTTTATTCTTAATAAAGATCTGAGTCTCCATCCAAATTATTTTTTAAGACAAGTTGCCAACATTTAATATCAGTACTATGAGTCAAATATCTAGTTTACTTCCATGACTACACTTTTTGAAACAGAAAAGTCCTTTTTTCAAATGATCTTTAAAAAGTGTGTGTGTGTGTGTGTGTATCTCTACTGTTTTAAAGGATAAAATGAATGGGTTGGTAGAAGGGGAAAGGGCACAGTCAGCCCACAGGCACCACACTGGGCAGTACCTGAGGCAATCACCCCAGAAATTCTAGGGCTATTCAGTTTGAAAGATCTAGTTCCAGGCTTAACTGTTGTCCTTGAGGTCAATTACCCTAAATAAGCAGAAACACATATATGAGAATCCCCAATGAAGATAAAAGTAGAACTAAAACCTGAGCTAAAATGAGTAACTTTTTACCCTGTATAAGAAGACAAACAGATCATTAGTTTAAGTCTTTCCCATACAAAGGAGAGCCAAGGGGAAGAATCCGCCATAATGGCATCATCGCAGAACACAAGATTACATGTATTTTACATTATGTGAGAATAAGTAGATTTATCTATTGGAGAGGGGGAAAAAAGTTTCCGTAAACACCTCTGACTTTATGCAACTATGTTATGTTAACTAAACAACTGGCAAGCAAAACTACTGAATATAGGCATACCTCTTGTTTTTGAAGATTTTATTTTTAAGCACTCTCTACACTCAACACAGGGCCTGAACTTAAAACCCCAAGATCAAGAGTCGGATACTCTGACTGAGCCAGCCAGGAGCCCCCAGGCATACCTTATTTGATTGTGCTTCATTTTATCATGTTTTGCAAATAGTGTGGTTTTTTACAAACTGAAGGTCTGTAGCAGCCCTGCATCCAAGTCTATTGCCGCTATTTTTCCAACAGCTTTTGTTCACGTCATATCGCAGTGTCACATTTTGGCAATTCTCACAATAGTTCTAACTTATTCATTATTATTGTATTTGTTATGGTGATCTGTGATCAGTGATTACAACCTGTTAAAACCTCAGATGATACAATTAGCATTTTTTAATAAAGTATTTTTTAATTAAGGTATATACTTTTTTTTTTTTTTTACATATAATCCTATTGCATATTGAATGGACTACGGTACAGTATAAACATTAACTTTCAGATGTGCTGGGAAACCAAAAGATTCATTTGACTTGCTTTATTGCAATATTTGCTTTACTACAGTGGTCTGGAACCAAACCTGCAGTACTCCAAGACATGCCTCTATAAAAACACTAAAACAATGATAGGATTTAAGAGTTATCCAGATATTTAACATAAATCAAACATACAAAATCATAAAGATCACCTGTATTATTAATTTCACAGATCAAATAAGGTTGATATGACCTAGATCATACAAATATAATCAGAGTTTGAATCTGAACCAAAATCTCAAATTTTAATTCAGAAAGATCTATGGACCCCATGTTCACTTAAGTATTTACAGTAGCCAAGATATGGAAACAAACCTAAGTGTTCACTAATGGATGAAGATAAAGATGACGTGCTATATCTATGCAATGGAATACTACTTGGCCATAAAAAGGAAATCTTGCCATCTGCAACAACATGGATGGAACCTGATGGTATTTTGCTAAGTGAAACAAGTCAAAAACAGAAACACAAATACCATATGATTTCACTTATATATGGAATCTAAAAAATAAAACAAAACAAAGCAAAAACAAACTCATAGATACAGAGAACAGACTGGTAGTTACCAGAGGAGAGGGGGCTGGGAGGTACACAAAATGGGTAAAAGGGATCAAGTGTATGGCAATGGAGGATAACTAGACTTAGGGTGGTAATTACTTCTAGTATATACAAATACGAAATCATAATGTTGTACACCTAAAACTTACATAATGCTATACACCAATCTTACCTCAAAATCAACAAATAAATAACAAATTAAAAAACAGGGGAGGTGGGGTGCCTAGGTGGCTCAATGGGTTAAAGCCTCTGCCTTTGGCTCAGGTCATGATCCAAGGGTCCTGGGATCCAGCCCTGCATGGGCTCTCTTCTCAGCAGGGAGCCTGCTTCCCTTCCTCTCTCTCTGCCTGCCTCTGCCTACTTGTGATCTCTGTCAAATAAATAAATAAAATCTTAAAAAAAAAAAAAAACAGGGGAGGAGAGCAGAAGATAAGATAGAATAATATCTAGCACAGAGAAGGGATTCCAAAACTTCTGCTGAATCAGTGAAGACTTGTCTGAGCAGCTAGCAGGTTATTCTTCACATGGAAAACACTCTGAAACATCTCTATGATCATATCCCTTCAAACTACAATATTCCCTATTCCCGTTTGGGGGAAGCAGGAAGGAAATTTGCCCCTCTGCATTCAATTTCAATATTTCAGAGCTCTCTCTCTCTCTTTTTAAGATTTATTTATTTATTTTAGAGAGAGACGGAGAGCATGCCCACAAGTAGGAGGAGCAAAGGGAAAGGGAGAGAGAATCCCAAGCAGACTCCTTGCTTAGCACAGAGCTTGATACAAGGCTCAATCTCACAACCCCAAGATCACAACCTGGGCCAAAATCAGGAGATGGAGGCTTCACCAACTGTCCCACCCAGGCCCGCCTCAGATCTCTCTTTTTTAAAGATAAAACCTATCATTATCTCTTCCCCATGCTCCTCAATTATTCTACTCCTATCCACATTTTCCAGTGCCCCTTTTAACTATCCATACCTGAATAGGCCTAAGGACCCAAACACCTCTTCCAAGCTCTACTCCCAGGCTCCACCCCATCCACCAGTGGCTATTCAAGCAGCTCACATTTCCTTCCCTATGGATGAGCACTATACTCAGTTCTTATCCTAAATCTCCCTCCCACTTAAGATAAAGTTTCAGATGAAAGGGATGTACTGCTGCTCTGCTATTGCCAAACATTTGATAGTTTTCTGATTTGCCTCCCTGATTATCCCAACTTCCAGAAGAAAAAGAACAAAATGGTAAGAACTTCTACTTTACAATTTGTACTAATAAACTACAATTAACTGATTAATGATCAAGTGACAAGAACTTAGGAAGAAGATACCACCATTAGGGTGCCTCAGTGGCTTAGTCACTTGAGCCTCTGACTCTTCATTTCGGCTCAGGTCATGATCTCAGGATTTTGGGGCTGGGCTCTGTGCTCAGCAGGGAGTCTGCCTGAGAGTCTCTCCATCTCCTTCTGCCCCTCCCTGCTGAACTCCTGCTCTAATAAATAAACAAATCTTAAAACTAAATAAATAAATAAATACAAGATACCGCCTTCATCTTCTCACTTTATAGTTAGTAGGGGGAAAAAAAGCGTATGATAGCAAAAGTTTCAATATAGCAGATTCTTAAATGTTCATGGGAAGCACAAGTAACATTTCCTATTTGGGGAATTGAAACACAAAGAAGAGAAGCTGAATGACCATGTCTCAAAAATATCATCCAATATTACACTGGACAAAGTGACCTCTAAAGTCTCTCAAGATTTAGAATGTGAAAGGCTCACTCAGTTTGACAAGTGGGAGTAAGCTATTTGTAAAACTGAAATGTAAGAAGATTTTGGGAGTCACGTATATGGTCTGAACAGTTTTACTATGAACCAAAAACAAAAAACAATGAATACTATTTATAACACAACTATTTGTCCCCTACTACCATGTATAAGATTCTTTTTTTTTTTTTTAAGATTTTATTCATTTTTTTGACAGACAGAGATCACAAATAGGCAGAGAGGCAGGCAGAGAGAGAGGGGAGGAGGAGAAGCAGGCTCCCCACCAGGCAGAGAGCCCGATGCGGGGCTCGATCCCGGGACCCCAGGATCACGACCAGAGCCGAAGGCAGGGGCCTTAACCCACTGAGCCACCCAGGCGCCCCTATAAGATTCTTGATATGCTATGTGTTCATACTTGATCTGTTCATTCAGCATTGTTCTCCCAGAAATGAGTTTGTGAACCTAACTAATACAAAGTGATTATAATTTAAGATTTCAAAGATGCATACAAATTATTAATTAACTGATGTGTTTCTGCTTCACACATTTAAGTAAAAATTAGCCATGCTATACTCAAAAGACAACTGGAGTCCTTATAATCGATCACTGCAGAATTAGTACAGATGGTTGTCAAAGATATTGGCCAATATGCTCTTAATACCAAAATGCCTAAAAATATATTGGCTATTTTCATGAATCATTAGAAATTCACATACACAAAAATAGCTATTTTGCTACCATAGCTATTTATATGTGACCATGATGTATCCAAATCTGGACTACCCTATGCATTTAGATCCAGCAAAATCATCATAACTAGAGAAATTCAAAAAAGGGCAAATAATGTAGATTAGGAATATTGCTAATGTTCACCATAACAAAAGCAAGAAGCACCAACTGACCATTCCCCACCTTGAAATATTGTTTGCCTTGGCTTCTGGGATACCACACTCTCAGGTTTTCTACTTTTCTTACCACTCATCAGGCTTTGCTTCCCCCCCAATCACCACCTAAATTTAAATTGTTGGCATTTAGTTCTCTCCTAGGCCCTCATGAATTCCACAAAACATGTCCAAAACTGAACTTACGATTTCTCCTCAAATTTATACCTGTTCCAATATTCCTTATCTAAGTGGACCCAGTAGCCATTCAGTTGCTCAAACCAGAAAGCAGTCCTCTTATAACTCCTTTCATACCTATGTATCAACCAAGCTCAATAAATTCTACCTTTAAAATGTCTTAAATTTATCCACTCTCCTTCATCACCTCTAACACCAGCTTAATGCAGGCTACCAACTCCCATGAGGACTAGCGCAACAGCCTCCTGAACAGCCTCAATGCATTTAGTTTAACTCCCTTCCAAATTATTCAATTGCAGCCAGACTGAACTTTTTAAACCTTACACAGTTACTTATCATTAAAAACCTTCCAAGACTAAATAAAAGATTATTACCATGACTTACATAAATGCTCAGAGATGTGGCTCTTATTTACATCTACAGTCTTATTTGGAACCATTCTCCCTCATATTTTACACCCCCTCATATAACGAAATTCCTTCAATTCCATAAACACGCCACTTCTCATCTCAGTATCCCTGCACATGCTGTTTCCTCTGTCTAGAACACATTTCATTCCCTTCTTTGGCTAACCAACTCCTCTTCTGTCATCCTTCCAGAATCAGTTTAAATGCCATCTCCTAAGAGTAGCCTTTCCTGACCTCCAAACAAGATGGCATCCCCCAATGCTCCTACAGCAATCTTCTTAACATTCCTTTCTTACTATTTATCACAGCTGTTATTCCTAATCCAACACCTGCCTTTTTCACGAATCCATAAACTCCTCACCAGCAAGGACCTGTCTCTTCAGTTACTCTATTACTAGTGACTACTAAAGAACCTGGAATACATTAGGTGCTTAAAACATGAAAGTGGACTTAGTAAATTACAGCATATTAAAACTGGAGAAACATCTCTTGTAGCTCAAATAAACTTAAAAAAAAATGCACAGGGGCACCTGGGTGGGTAAGTGGGTTAAGCCTCTGCCTTCAGCTCAGGTCATGATCTCAGGGTCCTGGGATAGAGCCCCGCATTGGGCTCTTTGCTCAGCAGGGAGCCTGCTTCCCCCTCTCTCTCTGCCTGCCTCTCTGCCTACTTGTGATCTCTGTCTCTCAAATAAATAAATAAAATCTTAAAAAAAAAAGAAAGAAAGAAATGCACAATGCATTTGTTCATTCAATCCAGAGATCAAAATTCCATTCAAAACAATCCGTGGTTTGTGGTTTAAAAAAAAAAAATACTGCTATATTACACAACTATACGTCCCATACCAACACAAGACTCTATCTAGATGTCAGACTTTTGGTTTACATTTGATTTGATTCAGCCTTATTCTCCCCGCACAGACAGTTTTAGAACTAGTTCAAAGTGGTTAAAAGATTTCAGAGACTCATACACAAATGAACAGTTTGATTTTATCCCTATGTACAAGTATTAAAAAGGGGCGCCTGGGTGGCTCAGTGGGTTAAAGCCTCTGCCTTCAGCTAAGGTCATGATCCCAGAGTCCTGGGATCGAGCCCTGTATCCGGCTCTCTGCTCAGTAGGGAGTCTGCTGCTTCTTCTCTCTCAGCCTGCCTCTCTACCTACTTGTGATCTCTGTCAAATAAATAAATAAATAAATAATCTTCTAAAATATTTGTCAATCCTCCCCCCAAAAAACTGTTAACCCAAAGAACCAAAGACTTCTAAGAAGTTAGAAAAGAGGTTATGATACAACCAATTGAGGAATCTCAGTATTCAGAAGCTTTTCAAAAAGAAACTATATATGTCATTACCAAAAAATTTTTGAAGAGTTACCAGTTTTAAAGTAGCATACAACTATACAAGACTTCACAGATGCTGAATAAAACAACCTAACAAGTATAAAACCAATAAACTAAACATATCCAAGCAATAGTTATATAAAGGATTTTCAAGTATAACAGAATAAACATTTAAATAACTTTTAATTATAGAAAATCCTTGCTTCACTTTTAAGAAACAGCACAACTTACGTGGAGCTTAATCAATTGAAGAACAGAAAAAAAAAAACAAGGATGGCTATGAACCCAAAGTAAATCAAATCTAAGCTGGAGAACTTACCTCATAAAAGACCCAGCTACACATGCAATATTTTAGTATGAAATATAATTTACAATTGAGGAAAGTGATTGATGGGTTTTTCTACTACTAAAATATATGCAATTTCTGACACTATCTAAATCATCAACTCTAGAAACTCTGACACCAAAAGCCTGTTTTTTGTGAACACTTTTTTGGCATTTTTAAAATTTATTTTATTTTATTTTAAGTAGGATGCATGCCCAAGTTGGGGCTTGAACTTACAACCCTGAGATTAACAGTCGCCTGGCACACCAGAAAAGTACTTTTATACTCTTACTTCCATTCCCTTTTCAAAATGGGCAGAAGGAAGCTCAGCTTTTGGGGGGATTTTTTGGTTTTTTTGTTTTTTGTTTTTGTTTACACTCATTCCATCTCTTCCACATAAAGCCTAGTTTAGTGCTTAAAAATATGTAAAATAAAAACGGTGTTTCAGATTGAAATCCTATTGAAGAAGTAAAACTCAGAGCAATCATCAGTTCTCAACTTAGTTTTTTTTTTTTTTTAAGATTTTATTTATTTATTTGACAGAGAGATGGCAAGAAGGGGAATATAAGCAGGGGGAGTGGGAGAGAGAGAAGCAGGCTTCCCACCAAGCAGGGAGACTGATCCAGGGCTCCATCCCAAGACCCTGGGATCATGACCAGAGCCAAAGACAGACGTTTAACGACTGAGCCACCCAGGTGCCCCTAAATAACTTTAAACTTTATTTCAAGAGAAGTGGTTTTTCATGGAATTCTTAAGAATGGACTTAGGGCTTGGGGCACCTGGGTGGCTCAGTGGGTTAAAGCCTCTTCCTTCGGCTCGGGTCATGATTCTAGGGTCCTGGGATCAAGCCCCGCATCACCCCGCATCGGGCTCTCTGCTCAGCGGGGAGCCTGCTTCCTTCCTCTCTCTCTGCCTCTCTGCCTACTTGTGATCTCTGTCTGTCAAATAAATAAATAAAATCTTAAAAAAAAAAAAAAAGAATGGACTTAGGGCTTAAAGAATCTTAACATTTCTGCATTTAACATTAATATCGATAGACCTGAGATGTGATATACCCTTTCTTATTTAGGACACTTGGAAGCCAGGTGGAAGGAAATTTGCTCATATACTTAAGCATAAAACAAACAGCACAAAGAATGACTTTAATACATACACACACACACACACACACACACACTGTGCTAGTACTCAGAAATGCAAGTCATAAATGTCTAAGTGGAACCCTTTTCAAGTATTTTCCTCTTTTCTCAGTTAACTGCATAGTATTTATTGTGTTCTGTAATTTATTAAAATATAGTGATCTGATTGTAGGGGATTAAGCCTTACTATATAATCAGGAAAAATAAACTCTACTTGACTATTTTTTAAAAGATGAAAAACAGGGGCGCCTGGGTGGCTCAGTGGGTTAAGCCTCTGCCTTCGGCTCAGGTCATGATCTCAGGGTCCTGGGATCGAGTCCCGCATCGGGCTCTCTGCTTGGCAGGGAGCCTGCTTCCTCCTCTCTCTCTGCCTGCCTCTCTGCCTACTTGTGATCTCTGTCTGTCAAATAAATAAATAAAATCTTTGGGGGAAAAAAAGATGAAAAACAGATAATAAGTCTAGTCACAATGCACAAGGACAGCACACATTTTAGAGCTCACTATAGCCCAAAGCCATCCCAAAACCATATACACAATAAAGCTTGGTCTTCCAATGGACACACTGCTGTTTTACCATAGTCACTTCTCTTCTCACTTGTATTACAAATTGTTCTTAACTGAATAACCCATAATTTGTGTACCAATACAAATCCTATTTATGAGGGATTGTAGAGTACCAAAACTAACATTTTGTATATGGTGGAGTAGGAGAGACTTAGCAGGAAATCTGTAACTACACCAATCAGGTCATTTTGTAGACCTTTGCAAGGAAACAAAAATAAAACTATCAGATCATCATCACATTTTTAACTAACGTATGTTACGACGTAATTACAATGACCACATTTTGGTTACGACTTAATTAAAATGACCACATTCTGCGGCACAAGTTTTTTGGTGGTTTTTTTTTTAAGATTTTATTTATTTATTTGAAAGAGAGAGAGAGAACACAAGCAGAGGGAGAGGCAGGCAGAGAGAGAGGGAGAAGCAGACTCCCCTTGAAGCAGCATGAGATCTCCTGGCTCCGGGTCTTTTGTTGAGAGAACTAAGAAGTAAGTTCTCCCTCATCTGAATATCTATAGTATTTTTACCTATAAAGCACCACGTTACATTTTCCTCTTATAAAACAGCTAACCCATATCTTGCTGCCCCTATTAGGTCTATGTTTGATTTATGTTTCTACTACCCACAGCCTAAACTAGGTAACGTTTAACTAGCAGTCAATAAATAAGTTTTTGGATTAATAAACAACAGCATGCACTCACATGCTCACACCCACTCACACACATAAACACACCAAAGGAAAGGGGCGGGGGAGTCTGAGAATTTAGTTTTGCCACAAGCTCATTATGAATTATGTGACACATAAAAACACAAAAATCTAATGATATAATAGAAATGTGGTATACAAACCAAAGGCAGCCAGAATCTAAACTTTTCCTTTTGGTAGTTACACTGTATTTGGAATATAGTATTAAATTTATTTTGAGGTGGTCACTAAAAACTTATAAAGGCTTAATGATTGCTTATTACTTCATGGCACTAATAAAGAATGGGTAATTTAAAAATATCTGAAGGTCATAAAAATTTACATGAATTATTGCCACTAAAATTTTTATCTAGAAAAACAGACCTTAAAATGAAACTTTTTACCTTCCTTGAATCAAAGTAAGAGATTTTATAACTTAAAAGTGCTTTTTTCCACAATGATCATTTTTTTTAATATGGAAAATAAATTAATCTAAGTAACACATTTATTTCCGTGCATAAAATACTTTGTTTCATAGCATTTATTATCTGATTTTTCATCCATTAATATCTTTCTTTTTTTTTTTAATTTTATTTATTTATTTGACAGAGATCACAAGTAGGCAGAGAGTCAGGCAGAGAGAGAGAGAGAGAGGAGAAAGTAGGCTCCCTGCCAAGCAGAGAGCCCACCAACGCAGGGCTCGATCCCAGGACCCTGGGTTCATGACCCGAGCCGAAGGCAGAGGCTTTAAATCACAGAGCCACCCAGGCACCCTATTAATATTTTCTTAAGCATCTGTACATCTGTATACTTAAGCATAAGTACAAATAATAAACGTTACTAAATAGTAGCCAAGATGTCTTCCTGTGAGGAACAAAAAACACAGATATAGAAAAATAAATATGAAATACATGAAAAGGAAGATAGAAGGAATCAAATGCCAATGGTACATTTCACCTACTTAAAGGTTCCAAAGAAGGCATAAGTAAATCTTTAAAGAAGCAGAACTTTAACTGTACATTAAAAAATGATCAAGATTTAAGATAAATGACACAGAAAACAAACTGTTCATGGTATATTCAGCAATTAGATCATTCTGGGTGAAAAAGTTAATGTTGGGAAACAGAATAAAGTTTAGAAAAATAGACTAGAACTAATTTAGAAAGAATCTTGAAAGCCAAGTTAAGAAATCTGGCTTACAATCATTAATTGAAGACTTTAGAGCGATAAGCTGACATGAAAAAGGAAGGATTTAAAGAAGAGTCATCTTATAGAAGTCCATAGAATAGCTCTAATGATAAATGGAGTAGAAGCTGGGAAACCTATTAGGAGCTAAACAATAAATCAGGGTTACACCAGTAGGAAAAACACAAAAGGAATAGATTTACTAATTACAGCAAGCAAGGGAGAGAGTCTAACAAAGAGTACTCCAAGATTTTGTATCTGAGTACCCCTAACGCACAGAAAGAAAAAAAATATGGGGTTTAAGTGAGCTAGATCTGGCTCAAATCTATGCTGTGTAACTCTAAAGAAATTATTAAACTTCTCTGAGCCTTAGTTTTCTCAGATATGAAAAGATATTTACCCTGTTTGGGTTTTGAGCAGTTACGTAAGAAAACGCATATAAAGCATCTATGCACCTGGGACACCCCAGGCACTAAATGTGATTTTTACCATTCTCTCTTGGCTCCCTGTTCTTTATCCCTTAACAAATCTGAGAAATGAGGAGTCCATAGGTAATCTGTCTACAAACTCATTTTAGAAATGATAAAATGGAGTTAGGGGTGCCTGGGTGGCTCAGTCACTTAAGCATCTGACTCTTGATTTTGGCTCAGGTCATGATTTCAGGATCCTAAAATCAAGCCCCATGTTGGGCTCCACACTGGGCATGGAGCCTGCTTAGGATTCAGTCTCTCCCTCTCCCTCTACTCCACCCCACTCCTGTGCTCGCTCGCTCTCTCTCAAAATAAATAAATAAAATAAAATAAATTTTTTTAAAACTGAGTTGAAAAATTAAATGACTAAATGACATAAAACCAGCTACCTTCACTGTTGGCCCCCTAAGACAGATATATCGACCCATACAACATATAAAAAGTAGTTGGAAATTATGAAAAAGAATCTTCTTTAGGAACACCTAGGTGGTGCCGTCAGTTGAGCATCCAACTCTTGGTTTCAGCTCAGGTCATGATCTCAGGGTCATGACATTAAGCCCTTTGCCCCGCCCTGTGCTCAGCGCTGAGTCTGCTTAAGATTCTAACTCCCTCTCCCTCTGTTCCTCCTGCCTGTGTTCTCTCAATCTCTCTCTCTCTAAAATAAATAAATCTTTTTTAAAAAACCCTCCAATAATATAATAGAGGACTGGATTTATAAATTTAAAAACATTGTTTAAGTTTGACTGTTTCCTTAATATAAAAAGGATAATCCATTTTAATAGAAAACATTTTTTTTGCATATATGCCAAATTCTAGCATAGGCTGAATTTCCAAATGGGGACCTTTCCGTTAGAGAAGGAAAATTTATGGTACAAAATTTCTTCTTTTAAGTTAAATATAGGAAAACTTCAGACACAGCAGTAAATTTACTCACCTTCCATGGGCATGGAAATTTAGACGTAAAAACTGGTCCTCATGTGAAACTGCTCTTTTGGCACGCTGGTGTTTTTGGTGTAGTGAATCCACATCATAAGATAATCCTTCATAATGTCTAATGTATTTATTTAAAGGATTTCCATACTGACCTATAAAAAATAAACAGTTCAAATTAGTATCACTCTGATGATCCATTCTAGTTCTAGTATGATTCCACGATTATTCAAATTATCTACAAATACTTATGAAACAACGGTTTCACTAATGTTAGTATTTTCACATACATTTTTTTAAAAAACTTATTGGTTTGGGTTTTTTTTTTTAAGATTTTATTTATTCACTTGACAGAGAGAGATCACAAGTAGGCAGAGAGGCAGGCAGAGAGAGAGGAAGAAGCAGGCTCCCCACTGAGCAGAGAGCCCGATGCGGGGCTCGATCCCAGGACGCTGAGATCATGACCTGAGCCGAAGGCAGCGGCTCAACCCGCTGAGCCACCCAAGCGCCCCTTAAAAAACTTATTGTAATAGGAATTTCAACCACACACAAAAGTGTGAATATTAGGCATAGGTTTGTCTTTTATGTCTTTTATCAGGTTAAGTTTTCTATTAATACTTCGTTGATAAAAACTATCAGGAACAGATATTGACTTGTGTCACCTGGTCTTTCTGCACCTAGTAAGTTGATTATACGGATTTTTTCTTTTTAGTTTATTAATTATAATGAATTAAGTTGACTGACTTTCTAATATTAAACCAACTCCACATTACTGAAATAAACCCTACTTGGTCATTGTGTATTACTTTTTACAGTCATGAGAGACACTGGTCTATAGCTTTCTTTTTCTGTACTATCTTTGCCAAGGTTTGATATTAGAGTAAAAGAGGAGTTGGAAAAGTATACCTCTTTTTCAATTTTCTGTACGCTTTTATATAGAATTGGTATTAGTTCCTCCTTAAATGTTTCATAGAGTTCACCAGTAAAGCCGTCTTGCCCTAAAGTCCTCTTTGTGAAAAGTTAATTAACTACAATTTCAATTTCATATACAGATAAAGAGCTATTCAGGTTATCTACTGCCTTTTTTTTTTAAGATTTATTTATTTATTTATTTGACAGACAGAGATCACAAGTAGGCTGAGAGGCAGGCAGAGAGGAGGGGGGAAGGAGGCTCCCTGCTGAGCAGAGAGCCCGATGCGGGACTTGATCCTAGCACCTGGTATCATGACCTGAGCCAAAGGCAGAGGCTTAACCCACTGAGCCACCCAGGCACCCCTAGGTTATCTAAAGTGAGCAGTAAGAATTTGTACATTTTGCCTAAATTGTTAAAGTTACAGAAATAAATCTGTTCATAATATGCCCTTATTATGCTTTTTATATCTTTTGAATCTGGGGTGATGTTACCTCTCTCATTCCTGATACTGGTAATCTATATCTTGTCTTTTTCATTCCTGATCAGGATGGCTAGAGATTGATTTTTACTGATCTTCTAAAAAAAAATTTTTTTTTTAAGATTTTAATTATTTATTTGACAGAGACAGATCACAAGTAGGCAGAGAGGCAGGCAGAGAGAGAGAGAGGGAAGCAGGCTCCCTGCTGAGCAGAGAGCCCGATGTGGGAATCAATCCCGGGACCCTGAGATCATGACCTGAGCCGAAGGCAGCGGCTTAACCCACTGAGCCACTCAGGTGCCCCCTAAAAAAAATTTTTTTTAAATTTTTCTTTTCCTTTGATTTTCCCTCATTATTTTTGTTATCTATTTGTTGGTTTTCACTTTGATCTTTATTTTTTTCTGCTTACTTTGAGTCTAATTGCTCTTTCTTGTTTGTTTCCAAAGGTAATGTTACTGATTTAAGACTTAGCTTCTTGGGGCGCCTGGGTGGCTCAGTGGGTTAAAGCCTCTGCCTTTGGCTCAGGTCATGATTCCAGGGTTCTGGGATCGAGCCCCGCGTCGGGCTCTCTGCTCAGCAGGGAGCCTGCTCCCCACTCTCTCTGCCTGCCTCCTCTGCCTACTTGTGATCTCTGTCTGTCGAATAAATAAATAAAATATTTAAAAAAAAAAAGACTTAGCTTCTCAAAAAAAACCAAAAACAAAAAAACTTAGCTTCTTCTCTAATTCAGATGTTTACTGCTATAAATGTCCCCGTTATACAGCATTAGCAGCATTCCATAGATTTTGTTGTTACCACTTTCATTCTATTCAACATACTCTCGAATTTCCTTTTTGACCCTTGCATGTCCTTTTAGAAGTCTGTTACTTACTTTCCAAATATTGAAGATTTTTCGAATACCTTTCTGTTACTGACTTCTAATTTAGTCCCACTATAGCCAGAAAACTTGCTTTGTGGTGTATATCAATCCTTTTAAAATCAGACACTTATTTTATAATCCAGAATATGATCTATCTTTGCAAATATTTCATGGGCACTTGAAAAGAATGTATGTTCTGCTGTTAACAGTACGTGCTCCAAAAATGTCAATCTCTGTTCTTATTGAGTCAGAGTATTCTATAAATGTCAACCAGGTCAAGTTGGTTGCTGAGGCTGTTCAAGTCTTCTATATCCTTAATGACTTCAATCTACTTCTTCTATTATCAAGAAAGGGGTATTGAAATTTGTCTATGATTGATTTTTTTCTATTTCTCCTTGCAGTTCTTTGCTTCATTGATGTTTGAAGCTGTTATTATTACATGCATAGATGTTAATGATTATCATGCCTTATGAATTAATTCATCCTTTATCATTATCAGATGATCTTTATTCTTTGTAATACTCTATGTCCTAAAATCTACTTTGATATTAATATGGCCATTACCCTCTTTTTTGGGGACTAGCATAGTGTATCTTTTCCCATCCTTTTACTTTTAACCCATTATTTTGGGTTTTGGGTTTTTTGTGTTTTTTTTTTTTAATTTTTATTTTATTATTTATTTGAGAGAGAAAGAGAGCATGAGCATGAGGGGAGAGGCAGAGGGAGAAGCAGACTCCTCACTGAGTGGAGAGCCCAGCGCTAAGTGGGGAGCCCAACATGGAGCAGGGAACTTAATGTGGGACTTGATTCCAGGAACCTAGGATCATGACCTAAGCCAAAGGCAGCTGCTTTACCAACTGAGCCACCCAGGCGCCCCTGGACTAATTATTCTCATGATTTCATTACTATCTCTTCATTGGATTATCAGCAAAATCCTGTGTGGTTATTTCAGTAGTTGCTTTAAGGCTTTTAGTATATATCATTAACTTATCCCAGTCTACCATTAACAGTTCAGGTACAAGAACCTGACATTACTATACTTCCACTTCCCTCCTGTTGGCCTTTAGAGGTTATTACCATTGTATATTTTACGTTTTATAAATCTCACAATATATTGTTATTGTTTTGGTTGAAACAGACAATTATCTTTTAGTGAGGTTTAAATAACAAGGAAAAAATCTCTAACATTTCCAGGGTTCTTTATTTCTTTACGTGAATCCATATTTCCATCTGGTATCATTTTCCTTCTGATTTCCTCTAACACTTCTGCTGGTAAAAAACTCTTCCAGCTTTTATATGTCTGAAAGTCTTTATTTTGTCTTCATTTTTGAAAGATATTTTCACTGGACATTCCAGGCTGTCAGGTTTGTATTTTTTCTTTAAATACTTTAAAAATGTTGTTCTATCATCTTTTCACTTGTATTCCGCCTGAGAAGAAATCTGTCATCCTTATCTTTCCTCCTCTGAATATAATGTATCTTTTCCTCCCTAGTTTGCTTTTAAGATTTTCTTATCACTGGCTCTGAACAATTTGATTACGATGTGTTTCTTCATATTTCTTGAGATTTCAGTGAAATTCTTGGATCTATGGGTAGACAGTTTTTCAAACTTATTTCTTCAATTTTTTTTTTAAACTCTTTCCACCCTTCCCCAGAAGGACTCGAATTACAAGTGTATCAGGTCGCTTAAGCTTTTCCCACAGTCAACTGGTGGCTTTCCTCATTCATTAAAAATTCTTTCTTCTCTTCATTTTGAATTGTTTCTACCGCTGTATCTTCTCGTTCACTAAGAATCTGCAATATCTAATCTGTTATTAATGCCATCCACTGCATTTTCCACTGAAAACAGTATAATTTTCATCTGTATAAGTTAAAATTTGTGTTTTATATTTTCTATGTCTATACTTAACTTTTTAAATACATGAAATAAAGCTATAATACTCTTCTAATGTTCTTGTCTATGTCTTGTTAATTCTAATACCTGTGTCACTTCCAGGTTGACTCCAATTAATTGTTTATTCCTCTCCTTAGAGACTGCTGTTCTCCTGCTTCAGTGCACGCCTTATCATCTGTCATCAAATGGATGTCAGACATTGCAAATTTCACTGTTCTAAGCTTTTTTTGTATTTTCATAAAAATTCTCAGGCTTTGTTACAAGACAAAGTATAGTTACATGGAAATAGTTCAAGCCTTTTGGGTCTTGCATTTATGATTTGTTAGGGGGGTCAGGAACAGTGTTCAGGGTAGGATTAATTATTCCCCACTATTTTTTTTTTAAGATTTCATTTATTTATTTGACAGAGAGAGACTGGGAGAGAGGGAATACAAGCAGGAGGAGTGGGAGAGGGAGAAGTAGGCTTCCTGCCAAGCAGAGAGCCTGATGCAGGGCTCGATCCCAGGACACCGGGACCAACACCTGAGCTGAAGGCAGATGCTTAATGACTGAGTCCCCAGGCGCCCCATTCCCCAATATTGAAGCAAGACCTATTTGAGTGGTCTACCCCATTGCTCCACAAATTCTGAGTTTTTTTCAGTCTAGCCAGTGAGAAGAGGCACATTTCCTGCTCTATGTGAACACAGGGCACTCTTTCTTTCCCTGGCCTCAGGTAATTTCTTCACATGTATGCATTGATCAATACTCTGCCAAACACTAGGGGAACCCTTTGCGGATCTCAGGAATTCTCTCTCTATGCAGTGCTTTTCACTCTGATGTTCTCTGAACTCTAGTTGCTTTGGTCACCCCCTCCCCCCAACCCTCAGTTTCATCTCCTTAACTCAGAGTTAATTGGCCTCTATCTAGGTTCCTTCCCATATCACTGCAGATGGAAATTTTCTGAAGATAGAAAGCTGAAGCAATCATAGGTCTTGGCTCATTCGTTTCCCGTCTCTCAGGGATCATCGTCCTTTACCATCTGGTGACTAGTGTCTTTCAAAGCTGCGGTTTCTCTTGTTTTTGTTTGTTTTTTCCTCAGTTTCTTTAGTTTGTTTCAGGCAGAGGGATAAATCTGTTCCTGGTTTCTCCATCTTCACCATGAGCAGAAGTCAAAAGGAGTGATTCCTTAAGGAATCAGAATTTCATCCTAAAGAAAACTGCCTTCTTTTATAAAACAGAACACCAAAATTTAAAAAAAAAAAACTATAATGGTTTATCTAATGTATTCCATAAAGCCTAAGTGTCCATCGCCAAATTTTCTATACATATGCAAGTCAGTGGGTAATCATTATACAGCTAAGGACACAAACTCTTACATCAAATTATCTGGGTTTAAGTTCTGAAGACTGTGCACAAGGTAAATATACTTAACACTACTGGGCTGTACACTCAGAAATGGTTAAGGTAAAAAATTTTATGGTAAGCATTTTCTTTTACTAGAAAAAAAAAATTATCTGGTTTAAATACCATTACCTTCATTTATTAGCTTGTTGCCCTCATCAAATGGAAAACTCACCTTCAGTGCCCCATCCTTAAAATTGGAGAGAAGCAGAATACCTCTCTCTTAAGCCTATTTGGATTATGATTTAAGCCACGTGTGGTAATTAGCAAAGTGCCTACAATACCATAGAGCCTCAGTAAATTATTCATCATCATCATCTCCTCCATCTCTTCCTCTACTTCCTCTTCCCACACTTGCCTTTGAGACCTACATGCACAAACTGAGGCCATAAATTGAGGAATAAACACAGAACTGGGTTTCATTCTGATGGGTAAATATTTAACTTTTTTAAAATCTCAGGGCTCCTATCTATAAAACAGAGACAAAGACTACCTTAAATGCATGTAACCTGCTTAGCACAAAGGCTGGCATTAAAGGGTCATTTAATGTAAACTATTACTGAGTCACTTCACTGTCCTCTTAAATGGACTGCTCTCAAGAGAGATGACAAGAATGGAGTCCTAAACTAGAATCCAAAAATATCTTTGCAACTAACAAAGAAAATACAGTTAACCCAGGATATAAGAGATGACAAAGCCTGCTAGTATGAAACTTTTAAAAATCAAGACTAAATAATGGAATCAGATATTATGCATTTTCCATATTCTTTAGAAATATTTTTAATTTTATACTTGGGTTTTAAAAAACACCCCGCACAAGAGAAAATATCAAGAAGAAAACAAGAATGAGGAAGTGGTAGTATGAGAACTTTTGGGTAGTTTCTTTCATTTTGAAAATCAATGTCGGATTTCCATTGGATAACTGAGTTGTATTTAAGTGGACTGAGTAGCCACAGCACACACTTGGCTTTGCAAAGTTACTGCTTCCTCTCCTTTTTCAACACCAAAAAAGTCAACTTTTTAAGTCACAGTTCAGATAAAGTGTTCTGCCTCTCTTAATAACTTAAAACATTTAACTACTGGTGTTCTGGTGACATGTGATAAAAGCTCAATTATTTGCATGGATGGAACACTACTGGAAGAGTTATCAGTCATCTTTTCTCTGTCCCACACACATAGGAATTTTCTAAGGGAAGATAATGTTTACTTTCACTGATAAAGGATCTGAGTAATGATTTTCTGAATCTTTAAAATTGAGATAAAACATGATTCACAGATTTTAAATGGTAAAGTTAAAAATGCTACCCAGAAACATAATAGTTTTCAAGTCCATGTCATTATCCTCTTCTGCATAAAACCTATGTTTCTATGTTAACTAAACCTAAATATCAGTATTTATGAGAAGATCTCAGTAATTTATAAAAAAAAAAATCACTGAAGTTAAGATAATGTATTGAAACTATTTTTAATTTATATACCCCAATACTTAATAAGACAAAGGGGGATCCATGGCAAAAAGAATTCAATTAAGAAGGAAACAAAAAATATTTGGAGAGAATCCTGGACAAAGTAGAATCAATCTTAGATAATATTAAGGAAATCTTGTTAATATTCCTCAGGACAGAGGCACCTGGGTGGCTCAGTTGGTTAGGCGACTGCCTGCAGCTCAGGTCATGATCCTGGAGTCTCAGGATACAGTCCAGCACTGGGCTCCCTGTTTGGTGGGGAGTCTACTTCTCTCCCTTTGACACTCCCCCCCCATGCTCTCTCTGTCTCCTTTCTCTCAAATAAAATATTTAAAAACATATATATATTCTTCAGTTCATCAGCACTGTAGGTATATACAAGAATACTCTTGAATTTTTGAAGATACATTTTAATGTATTTAGGAGTAAAGTGACATGCATAATTTTCATTGAAGTGATTCCAAGTAGGAGAAAAAGAGAAAGGATGCAAATTGTTAAATAAGTTTCCACTTCTGGCTTTAATGGAGAAAAGGGACTGAATTTAACCTACCACCACCATAAACAATTAGAAAACTGAACATAAGAAGAAAAGCAAATGAGGTGAGATTTACAACTGGCTCAACTCACTATCTACAAGCAGTTTCCACGCCAATGTGCAGGGTAGAAGAACCCAAGCAGTCTGAGGGTCTCAATGAATGGAGGAGCCAGATACCTGCACTCATAGAGGTCAGGCATTCAGAACTTGTGGGTCGAGTGCCAGGAAAATCTACACAGAGAGGGAGCTATAAGACCTAAAAAGGAGTCCCCTTAAGTGTTTGGCTGAGTACTAATCTGAACATGTGAGAGAATAAACTATCACAGGCCAGAAAAATTAACCAAACACAAAAAAAGTCAGCAGAACAATCTTCAAAAGCCAATAAAGGTGATCACCAGACCAGCCCTATAAGAAATATTGAAAGGGGTCCTCTAAGCAAAGAGAGAGCCCAAAACTAACACAAGGGACAATATACAGTAACAGTCACCTTTCAGACAATACAATGGCACTAAATTCCTATCTTTCAATAGTTACCCTGAATGTAAATGGGCTAAATGTCCCAATCAAAAGTCACAGGACATCAGACTAGATAAGAAAGTAAGATCCATGAATATGTTGTCTGCAAGAGACTCATTTTAGACCCCAAAAAACCTCCAGATTGAAAATGGGGGGTGGAAAACCATTTATCATGCTAATGGACATCAAAAGAAAGATGGGGTGGCAATCCTTATATCAGACAAATTAGATTTTAAACTAAAGACTGTAATAAGCGATGAGGAAGGACACTATAATTAAAAGGAATATCCAACAAGATCTAATAATTGTAAATATTTATGCCCCTAACATGGGAGCAGCCAATTATATAAGCCAGTTAATAACAAAATCAAAGAAACACATCAACAATAATACAATAGGGGACGGGTGAGCCTGGTGGTGGGAATTAAGGAAGGCACCTACTGCATGGAGCACTGGGTGTGGTACATAATCAATGAATCCTGGAACACTGAAAAAATAAAATTAAATTAACAATAATACAATAGGAGGAGACTCTAACACCCCCCTCACTGCAATGGACATATCATCTAAGCAAAATATCAACAAGGAAATAAGGCCTTTGAATGACACATTGGACCAGATGGACTTCACAGATATATTCAGAACATTCCATCCTAAAGCAAAAGAATACACATTCTTCTCTAGTGCACATGGAAGATTCTCCAGAAAGGATCACATGCTGCATCACAACTCAAGTCTCAACTAGTAAAAAAAGATTGGGATCATTCCCTGCTTATTTTTGGACCACAATGCTTTGAAACTGAAACTCAATCACAATAGGAAAGTTGGGAAGAAATCAAATATATATGGAGGCTAAAGAGTACCCTACAAAAGAATGAATGGGTCAACCAGGAAATTAAAGAAGAATTTTTAAAATTCGTGCAAACAAACAAAAATGAAAACACAATTGTTCAAAATCTGTGGGATACAGCACAGGCAGCCCTAAGAGTGAAGTATACAGCACCACAAGCATTTCTCAAGAAACAAGAAGGGTCTCAAATACACAACCTGACCCTGTATCTAAAGGAGCTGGAAAAAAGAACAGCAAATAAAGCCTAAACCCAGTAGAAGAAGAGAATTAATAAAGATTAGCTCAGACAGAAATCAATGGAATAGGAACCCAAAGAACAGTGCAACCTATCAAGGAGGTTATGGTTTAGGTGCATAGGAGCTGGGTCTCTGAAAAAATTAATAAGATTAATAAACCCCCAGCCAGACTTATCAAAAAGAGAAAGGACCCAAATAAATAAAATCAAGAATGAAAGAGGAGCGATCACAACCAACACTGAAGAAATACAAACAATTATAAGAACACATTACGAGCAACTATATGCCAACAAATTGGACAATCTGGAAGAAATGGATGCATTCCTAGAGACATATGAACAACCAAAAGTGAAGCAGGAAGAAATAGAAAACCTGAAGAGACCCATACCTAGCAAGGAAATTGAAGCAGTAATCAAAAATCTCCCAACAAATAAGAGTCCAGGGCCAGATGGCTTCCCAGGAGAACCCTAACAAACATTTAAAGAATTAATACCTATTGTTCTGAAACTGTTCCAAAAAATAGAAATGGAAGAAAAATTCCCAAACTCTTTTTGTGAGTCCAGCATTACCTTGATCCTAAAACAAAACAAAGACCCCACCAAAAAGGAGAATTACTGAACAATATCCCTGATGAACACAGATGCAAAAACTTTAAGATACTAGCCAATAGGATCCAACAGTACATTAAAAGGATTATTCACCACAACCAAGTGGGATTTACTCCTGGGCTGCAAGGATGGTTCAAAATCCACAAATCAATCAATGTGATACACATTAATAAAAGACAAGAGAAGAATCATATGATCCTCTCAATAGATGCAGAAAAACCATTTGACAAAGTATAGCATCCTTTCTTGATTAAAACTCTTCACAGTGTAGGGGTACAAGGTACATACCTCAATATCATAAAAGATATCTATGAAAAACCCAGAGTGAATATCTTTCTCAATGGGGAAAAACTGAGAGCTTTTCGCCTAAGGTCAGGAACACAGCAGGTATATCCACTATCACCACTACTGTCCAACATAGTAGTAGAAGTCCTATCCTCAGCAATGAGACAACAAAAAGAAATCAAAGGCATTTGAACTGGCAAAGAAGTCAAACTCTCTTAGCAGATGATAGACTACTTTATGTGGAAAAACCACAAGACTGCATCCCAAAACTGCTAGAACTCAAACAGGAATTCAGTCAAGTGGCAGGATATAAAAATCAATGCACAGAAATCAGTTGCATTTCTATACACCAACAAGACAGATAAAAAGCAAAATTAAGGAGTCGATCCCATTTACAATTGCACCTAAACCATAAGATACCTAGGAATAAATCTAATCAAAGGGGCAAAGTCAAAGGATCTGTACTCAGAAAACTATAGAACACCCATGAAGAAATTGAGGAAGACAAAAAAAGAAAAAAAAAGGGAAAAACATTCCATGCTCATGGACTGGAAGAACAAATATTGTTAAAATGTCTATGCTACCTAGGGTAATCTATACATTCAATGCAATCCCTTTCAAAATGCCACCGACTTTTTTCACAGAACTGGAACAAATAATCCCAAAATTTGTATGGAACCAGAAAGGACCCCGAAAACTCAAAAGGAATGTTAAGAAAGAAAACCAAAGCCGGTGGCATCACAATCCTGGACTTCAGGATCTATTACAAAGCTGTAATCATTAAGGTAATATGGTGCTGATACAAAAACAGACACATTGATCAATGGAACAGAAGACAGAACTCAGAAATGGGCCCTCAACTCTATCTTCAACTAATCTTTGACAAAGCAAGAAAGAATATCCAATGGAAAAAAGACAGTCTCTTCAACAAATGGAGGGGGGAAAATTGGACAGACACATGCATAAGAATGAAACTGAATCTTTTCCTTATACCATACACAAAAATAGATGAAATGGATGGAATGGATGGATGAAAATGGGGGAATAGATGAAATGGATGGAATGAAATGGCTGGATGGATGGATGAAATCGATGAAAGACCTAAATGTGTGACAGCAGTCCACCAAAATCCTTGAGGAGAACACAGGCAGCAACCTCTTCGACTTCAGCTACAGCAACTTCTACTAGACACCTCTCCGAAGGCAAGGGAAACAAAGGCAAAAATGAACTATTTGGACTTCATCAAGATAAAAAGCTTTTGCACAACAAAGGAAATAGTCAACAAAACCAAAAGACAACTGGCAGAATGGGTCAGGGTATTTGCAAATGTCATATCAGATAAAGGCTAGCATTCAAAATCTATAAAGAACTTATCAAACTCAACACCCAAGGAACAAATAATCCAATCAAGAAATGGACAGAAGACATGAACAGATATTTCTTCAAAGAAGACATTCAAATGGCCAAAAGACACATGAAAAAGTGCTCAACATCACTTGGTACGAGGGAAATACAAATCAAAATCACATGAGATACCACCTCACACCAGTCAGAATGGCTAAAATTAATAAGTTGGCAAACAGCAGATGTTGATGAGGATGAGGAGAACAGGGAACCTTCCTACATTGTTGGTGGGAATGCAAGTTGGTGCAGCCACTCTGGAAAACACTATGGAGGTTCCTCAAAAAGTTGAAAAGAGAGCTATCCTATGACCCAGCAATTGCACTACTAGGTATTATCCCAAAGATACAAATGCAGTGATCCAAAGGGGCACCTGCACCCCAATGTTTATAGCAGCAATGTCCACAATAGCCAAACTATGGAAAGAGTCCAGATATCCAATGACAGATGAATGGATAAAGAAGATGTGGTATACATACATACATACATACAGTGGAATATTATGCAGCCATCAAAAATGAGCTCTTGACATTTGCAACGAAATGGATGAAACTAGAGGGTTTATGCTACGCAAAATAAGTCAATTGGAGAAAAACAATTATCACATGATCTCACTGATACATGGAATTTAAGAAACAAGAGAGAGGATCATAGGGGAAGAGAGGGAAAAAAGAAAGAAGACAAACCAGGGAGAGAGACAAATCATAAATCTCTTCATCTCAGGAAACAAACTGAGGGTTGCTGGAGGGGAGGGGGTTGGGGAACTAGGATGGCTAGGTGATGGATACTGGGGATGGTAGATGTTGTGATGAGCACTGTGTGTGGTTTAAGACTTACGAATCACACACCTGTACCCCTGAAATAATACATTATATGTTATTTTAAAAAATCAATAAATAAGTGCCAATAAATGACTGAGAAGTGTTTATATTCCCACCAACCAGGGAAGAAAGACCTGTAAAATATGGAGCACTGAGTATAGAACTCAGAAAAATAATACCTTATTCATGGGGTAAAATTTGCCTAATACTAAAGCTGTTGAGGACCTTATGCTACCAAAGATAAGGGCAATATTCCAAAGGATTAACGTGCTTCCAAGCAGTTTAACTATAGGAAGTTTAACTATAGTAGTTAACTATATATAGGTCATTATCTCAGGGTCCTGGGGTCAAGCCCCACTTCAGGCTCTCTGCTCAGCAGAGAGCCTGCTTCCTCCTCTGTCTCTCTCTGCCTGCCTCTCTGCCTACTTGTGATCTCTGTCTGTCAAATAAATAAATCTTAAAAAAAATCAAACATGCAAAAAGTAATAATTGAATGACCGATATTATATCCTATCAAAAATTACCACACATGTAAAAAAGAAAATCAGAAAATATAAATTTATTGTTCTGCATGATGGGGAAAAAAAATCATACATTAGAAACAGAAATCGCAGAGGTGATGGAATTAGCATACAAAGAGGTTAAAACAGCTATTGTAAATACATTCCATATGGTAAGGAGCATACAAAACAAACATGGGGGGGGAGTAAAAGATTTAACTATAAATCTACAGAATCAAGAAACTCAACAAATCTTAATCAGAATTAAATATAGGTGTGCCTGGGTGGCTCAGTGGGTTAAGCCTCTGCCTTCAGCTCAGGTCGTGATCTCAGGGTCCTGGGACTGAGCCCCACATCTGGGCTCTCTGCTCAGGAGGGAGCCTGCTTCCCCCTCTCACTCTGCCTGCCTCTCTGCCTACTTGTGATCTCTCTCTCTCTGTCAGATAAATAAATAAAAATATTTTTTAAAAAAGAATTAAGTATAAAAGAAAACCACTCAGAGGCAAATCATAGGCTAATGGCTGAAAACCAGGGGCAAAGAAAAAACCCCAAAGAGCTAGAGAAAAAGACACATTACATACAGATGAACAAAGTTATAAATGACAGCATAATTGTACATAAGTCAGAAGATAATGCAGCAACATGTTTAAAGTACTTTAAGGAAAAAAAAGTTCAACCTAGGATTCTATACCCAGTGAAAGTATCTTTCACAAATGAAGGTGAGTGGGGAAAAAGGTGAAATGATCCCTTTTTCAGACTTCAAAACCAACAGTCATCACTAGTAGACCTGCATTACAAGAAATGTTAAAGGAAGCTTTTCAGGCAGAAGGAAAGCTACCAGATGGAAATCTGTATTGACACAAAGAATAGTGCCAGAAATAATGAATATATGAGAAAAAAGAACTTTTTTTAATCCTTCCAAAAGTTAAATGACTGTTTTAAAAAACACAGTGTACTGTCACATTTATGACACATACAGAATTAAAATATATGACAACAGCACTGTGGAGAACAGAAATGGAATTGTGTATTATTTGAAGGTACACAATAAGTTATTGATATATATTATATACCCTAGGAACACCTCTAAAAAATATAGCAAATATAACACATAAGCTTTTGAGCAGAGATAAACAGAATCTTTTTAAAATAAATTAATCCCAAAGAATGCAGGAAAAGGGGGAAAAGGAAATAAAAGAAAACAAATAGTATGATGGTTGTTTTAAGCTCAACCATATCAATAAATATATTAAAAGTAAATGACCTAGGGTCCCTGGATAGCTCAGTCAGTTAAGCATCTGCCTTTGGCTCAGGTCATGATCCTACAGTCCTGGGACAGAGGCCCACATCAGGCTCCCTGCTGAGTAGAGAGTATGATTCTCCCTATTCCTCTGCTCCTCCCCCAGCTCATGTGCTCTCTCTCACTCTCTCTCTTTCAAATAAATAAAATATTTTTAAAAAGTAAATGATCTAAACATAAATAAATGGGAGATAGTCATTTTCTCATTTTTTAAAAAAAGGAACAGGTAAATACAGGCCATACAAAAGATGTTTTAAACACGAAAATAAAGATGAGTTAAAGTAAAAAGGATGGGAAAAGTTATTCCATACCAACAATCCAAAGAATGCTGGAGTAGCTAAGGTATTATCAAAGTAAACTTCAAAACAAAAAAATTATGCGGGGTAAAGAAGGACATTTCCCAATTTATCAAAAGGACATAAATGTGTATCACATAACAGAGCCTCAAAGCACATGAAGAAAAATTTGACAGAACTAAAGAAGTTATAATTATAATTATAGTTGGAAATCATAACAGTCCTCATTGAACAAGGAGACAAAAAATAAACATACAGAAAATTTGAACACTATCAAACCACTTGATCCAATTAACATTCACAAAACGTTCCACCCAACAACAGAATATTCTTTTCAAGGACATATGGAATATTCACCAAGACAGAACTTATTTCTAGGTCATAAAGCATGTTTCTATAAATTTAAAAAGGCTGAAATTATACAGTATGTTTTCGGATCATAGCGCAATTAAATCAGTAACAGGTATGTGGTAAAATCCCCAAATATTAGGAACTTAACGCACTTCTAATCAGCCCACAGGTCAAAGTAGAAATCAAAAGGGATATCACAAAGTATTTTCAACTGACAGCAAAGAGCAGACGAGAACTTTATAATTTGATGTAAATGTTCTATGTTGTGATAGTAGTCATATGGCTATATACATTTCTCAAAATTAATTGTTGAAGTTTACTGTATAGAAATTATACCTCAATAAAGCCAATCAAAATTTTTTAAAATGCTGAATCAAACTGGTAGGTATATGGCTAGCTATCTGGCCTTTCTTTTACCTTTCCCTAAGTTATAAAATTTTCAAAACAAAAGTCCAGAATCTAAAACAAAGATAACTCAAATATGACAATTTACCCTCTTTAAGGAAAATGAATGAAATCAACATTCTACTCAATTCCAAGAAACTACTAAGCAACCTATAATGACTCATTATTCAAAAATAACTACATTTTGGTTAATAAGACATAAGTAGTAAGAAATGGAAGAAACAAAAAGGTTAAGTGACAACTAGTGATCACAGATACCAAGAGAACATTGGAGGAAAACAAACATCAAGGGAAAATATCAGTTAAGAAAGTAGAAACTACATCATTTTCAAGAACTTTTTAGCAGTTGAAGTTCCAACTCAAAATTTAAGCTAAAAAGCTAAAAGAAAATCTGGGAGCCTACTACTCACCACATGTTCAAATAATGAGTTCATTCATTAACTATTACCACAGATACTGGAAATTTGTGCTTGTGGATGTTTCAGTCTTAACGCACAGAACCTTGCTATTCAAATT
This sequence comes from Lutra lutra, assembly GCF_902655055.1. Classification (NCBI taxonomy): domain Eukaryota; kingdom Metazoa; phylum Chordata; class Mammalia; order Carnivora; family Mustelidae; genus Lutra; species Lutra lutra. The sequence goes on from NC_062284.1 coordinate 39,887,197, forward strand.
GTGTTTTGGGGACTGGCTGCATGGGTAGCTTCTGGGGAACTGTTAGCAGTGAAAAATCTTGTGCTCCCCTTTGGAATCCCCCAAGCAACTCAGGCTCTATCAGACCATGATTCCCAGTGATCTGTAAGGTACATCCAACTTTCAAAAGCTCTGCAACTTTTCTGTATACAGAAATTCCCTGACTTCTACCAGCAGCTGTATCTTTTTTTCTAAATTCTGGCTTCAATCTAAGCATTAATAGTGTATTAACAGTTACCATAGGTGCTACCACTTAAGCAAGAACCGCCTTACCTGTTATCACAGGTAATGTACTGATCAGAAAATGTTCCCAAATAATGTAAAACAGAGGAAGCAAATTAACCCAAAAGTCAAATGCAGCAGGCCACCTGTTTTCACAACACAGTTACATGTTCATTCATTTATGTATTTTCTGTCACTGCTTTCATACTACAACAGCACAGCTGAATAGGCAGAACATTACAAAACAAGCATCAAATCTGTAGAAAGTCACTTTAGCACTTACTGACTAGTTATAAACCATTTTTTTTCCTCTACAACACGGGTTCTAACATGAGATCCATGTGCTCCTGCAGGAGATTTATGAGCTCCTTGATTTTGCATGCAAAATTCTAAGAATATTATTTTCTCCCTCTCTTTTTAGCTGGTACTTTATTGATTCTGCTTCTCTTACTTAAATCTTTTATTCATCTATTTGTAATTCTATCTTTTTTTAAAACTTACTACACTAACCAGGACTAACAAACCATGCTGAATAATAGTAGAGCATTTTTACTCTGCTCCTGATTTTTACAAGCGTATCTTTAGTTTTTATCATATAATATATTCATAATATAATGCTAAGGTTATTTCTTCCCATTCCTATTTTAGAAATATAGTATTTTAAAATTCCAATGAAAATCTGGCTAAAAGACATTTAAAAAAAAAATTCACATGTCACATCTTCAAACTGAAGTTAAAAATCCAAAACTACGTAAGTCTATTTTATTTTTAAAATGTATTCTAATTGTTTTAAGTGTATACTGATAGCTCATTATGTACAAAAAAATCTTGATTAGATAATTTTTAATATTTAATTAAATAATGTTTAAAATTGGATCTAATAAATGAAATTCATTGAGCACTTGCAATCTGCCAGGCTCTGTAGTATTCTGCATTTTTTTTTCATTTAACCCACCCGAAAGACAAAGTTAAGAACTATTAGCCCATTTTAATAAAAACTGAGGTTTGAGAAATACGTTACAAGCCCAGAAACACACAGCAAATAAGAGGCAGTGCCAAGAAGATAACTCTGGTATCAGTTACTTCATGATTTTCTACAATAATTCTATTACCCCCATCATAAACAAGGCAAGCCATCATTCACGTTCACATTTCTGATGTAATTATAAAAAACTAAAGAGAGGTGCACCTGGCTGGCTCAATTGTAGAGTATATAACTCTTGCTTGATCTCAGAGTTGTGGTTCGAGCCCCATCTGGGTGCACAGATTACCTAGAGATAAAATCGTCCAAAAAAAAAAAAAAAAAAAACTGAAGAAAAAGAAAATATATCAAAATACAGCACATGGCAGGGACCTTTCAAAGCCTAAACTGACATCTGCCTCTAAGATGCAGAAAATCATATAATAAACTACCAAATAACATACCTTTTAAAGACCCAGAAAATATATATGTATACCCTTGATTTCCACAGCTTGTGAATGAAATTGGCACAGTTTACTCCACAGGAACCCATGCCAATCTCCAACCCTCTGCACTACTTAGCTCAGTCAGATATCACAAAATTGCCTGTTTCCACATACACAGTCTGGACCTACTCAACTGAGATTTGTTCCTATACTTTAGCACCTAATCAAAAGCTCAAAAAGTAGGGGCAGAACACAGCTCTATCACCAAATCTCACTGATGCAGTTAAATATTCACCCATCTCCTCAACTCTATCTGAACAGAGCTTGGCCTCTGATCTATTCACTTTTGTATCTGATCTCCCCTTGTTGCAGATCTTCCTGATTCCCTTCTAAGCTGCCTAGTGCCTTCTAAGCTGCCTTGAACAATGTGGGAATTAGAGGCACCAACACATACACACACCCCTGCACGTAAATGTTGAAAATACACATAAAACTTTGGAATCCCCAAAAACTTAACTACTAATAGCGGCCTGTTGATAGGAAGCTTTACCAATAACACAGTCGATTAACATGTATTTTGTATGTTATATATTTCATATACTGTATTCTTACAATAAAGTAAACTAGAGAAAAGAAAATGTTACTAAGAAAATCATAAGGAAGAGGAGCACCTGGGTGGCTCAGGCATTAAGCATCTGTCTTCAGCTCAGGCCATGATCCCAGAGTTCTGGGATCGAGACCCACATCAGCCTCCCTGCTGGGTGGAAAGCCTGCTCCTCCCTCTCCTACTCCCCTTGCTTGTGTTCCCCCTCTCACTGTGTCTCTCTCTGTTAAATAAATAAATATTTTTTAAAAATCATAAGGAAGAACTACATCTACAGTACTGTACTGTATTTATCAAATAAAATCTGCACAGAAGTAAACCTGTGCCATTCTAACTCAGGCTGTTCAAGAGTCATCTGTACTCTACTCCTGATCATTGTTATTTGCTAGACTCTCCCAGGTTACATCAGTACATAAATATATATTCCCTAGTACTAACAGTATCACTGCTTCTGTAATACCAATCTTGAACTAAGAGAAATCATGAATAACACCAGACATAAAGAGGAATCCAAGATTTGTGTTTTTCTCAAATCAACATGTAAAGCCTACATAAGAAACTTGACCTAGAACCTCTGAATTTTTCCATAAATACTAAATCATTCTCCATTATCATCTTAATCAATTCCCATACTTCCCATACAATATCCTCTTACTTGACGTAATATTCTATCACTTGAAAATAATGTGGGAATCCTCCCCACTTTTATCTTCTTCAAGACTATCCAGGTATCCCTAGAAGCCAGCAATATAACCCATAGTTAACCCAAAAATATCACCTGAAAAACACCAACACTGCCCTGCCTGCCTCTCCAATGCCACTTTTCTACCAAAGACACAACCATAAAGTGAAAATCTGTTAAAACTGTCAGGGAGCCTGGCTGGCTCAGTCAGTATAGCATGTAACTCCTAATCCTGGGCTTTGAAGTTTAAGCTCCACAATGGGTGTAGAAATTACTTTAAAAAATAGAATTTAAAAAAAAAACTGTCTGAATAATGCACACTATCAGCAAAACTTCAGCAAGCAAACATATCTGCTCAGTTCAGAATCCAGGTCTCCAGTGAAGGATCTGATCAGAGCAGCCTAGTTCAGAAAACTGGTTTACATACCTGTGTCTTGTCTGCAGATGAAAAAGGGTGGGAATCTGAATTAGGGAGATGGAATTCATAAGACTAAAAATTTGTGCCAAACACAGCAAGGTTCAAAAGGTTCTAGACAATCAGAAACCATGACAAATAACTGGCTTCCTTGCTTCCACACTTGCCCCCACTGTACACTCTATTTTCAACAAAGCAAGAGTGATGCGGTTCAAGTCATGTCATGTCTGTCCTCTGCTCAAAAATGTCCAAATGTTTCCCAACTGCTCCGAGTCCTAACCATGATTTACAGGGCTGAACATGAGCTTATAAAGGGCTGCATTCCCCTACTCTACTCCCATAGCTGTCTCACCACTCTCCCCTCATTCTATGGGCGACATTAGTCTCATTGTCCCTCTGCCTAGAATATCTCCTCCCAAGCTTCTCCCAAGCAGGGAGAAGCAGGGCTGGACACCACACTTCATTCAGGTATCTACTAAATTTCTTCAGAAGCTGTCTTTGGTCACTCTATCTAAAAGCATAGTTCCCGGAAGGCCTTGGTGGTTCAGCTGGTTTTGGGTCAGGTAATGATCATGGGTCATGGGATCAGGCCCCTGTGTGGGACTCCACACTCAGCAGGGAGTATGCTTGAAGATTTTCTTCCTCTGCCCCTTCACCTACTCGGGTGCATATGCTCTCTCTCTCTCTCTCAAATAAAACAGATAAATATTTTTTGAAAAGTTTCATCTTAACATAAAGTTAACAAGCTGACAATAAAGTATGTAAGTTTTATTGAGTATAATCAGATAAGTATAAAGACACTCTACATTTCCCCTTGGAGTCTAACTTTACAATGAATGACAGCTGCTCCATGCTTTAAAAATAACATTTTTTTAGGGGGTCCTGGCTGGCTCAGTTGAAAGAGCATGCAACTCTTGATCTTGGGCTCATGAGTCCAAGCCCCACACTGGGTGTAAAGATTAATACTTAAATAAGTAAATTTTCAAAAAATAACATTTTGGAGGAGGCCCTGACTGCTTCAGTCAGTGGAACATGTGGCTCTTGATCTCAGAGTTGTGGGTTTGAATCCCACACTGGGTGTAGTGATTACTTTAAGTAATAAAAAACAAGTAATAATTAAAAAAACGTTTACAAAATAACATTTTTAAAAATAGGAACACATACTAGTTGAGAAAAAGCAACTTGGTTTTTACAGAGAAAAGTCTAACTCATTCAACCTACCTAATTATATTAGGTATAATTATATGTTCTGTTTTTTAATTAACAGAACATATAAAAATACTCAATGAGCAAAACCAATACACTAACAAAAATGATAGTTTCATTCCACTTTAAAGGCAATTTAAGGGGCGCGTAGGTGGCACCGTCATTAAGCCTCTGCCTTCGGTTCAGGTCATGATCCCAGGGTCCTGGGACAGAGCCCCACATTGGCTTCCCTACTCAGTGGGAAGCCTGCTTTTCCCTCTCCCACTTTCACTGCTTGTGTTCCCTCTCTTGTTGTCTCCCTGTCAAATAAATAAATAAATCTTTTTTTTTAAGTTAATTTAAATAAAAAGGCTAATTAAAGCTTTCAAGGCTTTTTTCCAGACATACTGAGAAACTTACGATTCCCACATAATTCACAAAAAATAAAATTTACTTCAATATTCATTCATCTATTCACTTAACACATAATATAATGGGCACTTATTAATATCCTAGCCATTGTTTCGGGTGCTGGGAATACAACAATGGGCAAAACATTTATTGACCTCATGAAGCTTTATTCTCAAGAAGGAAGATGGACAATAAAATAAGTAACTTTAGACGGCTATATGAGTGTATTCACCGGGTAAGCAAACAAAATGCCAAGGAAAGGGTTGGTCTTCTTATGCGAAGTAATCGTAATCGGAGACTTCACTAACATCTGAGCAAAGACTTAAAAGAGAGCCAAATGCAACAATGTAAGTGTACAGAAGTCCTTCCCTTCTATCTGCAAGGGATACATTCCAACACCGCCAGCAAATGACTGAAACAACAGCAGCACCAACCCTAGACATAACGGTCTTTCCTATACATACACACCTGTGATAAAGTTTAACTGATAAATTAGGCACCAGGAGAGATTAACAACAATAACTAATAGTAAAACAGAACAATTAGAACACTGTAATTAAAGTTATATGAATGCGGTCTCTATCTCAAAATATCTTACTGTATGGTAATCACACTTCCTTCTTGTGATGTTAGGAAAGGGTAAAATGCCTAAGTGATGAGATAAAGTGAGGTGAATGACACAGGCATCGTGGCACAGAGTTAGGCTAATACTGACCTTCTGACACGAAGTCAGGAGGATCATGTACTTCTAAACTGGGGCTATCTTAGGTAACTGAAACTACGGAAAGTGAAACCATGGTTAAGGCGGGACTACTATACTTACCACTACTGAACTGCATAAAATGGTCATGATGGTAAATTTTATGTTATGCGTATTTCACCACTATTTTTAAAAAAGTTTTAATTTAAAAATGAAAAACTAAGAGGATAGATAATACAGCAGTCTAGAAGGGAAGTGTTGCATGTAAAAGGACCAGCAAAGACAAAGTCCCTGAGACAGGAACAAGGTTGGCATTTTTTACAGAGCTCTGTGTAGCCAGGGCAGAAACAAACAAGGGGGAGAACTGCAGAGGTACTGTAGGGGACAGAAGCACACAATGAACACAAGCCACTTAGGATTCTGGCTTTTACATAAAATAGTAAGCCACTGAATGTTTTTTTTTTAATTTATTTATTTTGCTCTTGCTTTTTTTGAGGTGCAATTCACATAACATAAAACTCACTATTTGAAACATGTTAAAGTATACAATTTGCCAGTGGATGGTTTTGACAAAAGGATTACCTTTTGAATAGGATCACATTAACTGCTATGTTGAAAAAGGACTGGGAGAACAAGAGAACAGTTAGCAGGACTTAGAGTAATTAAAGTGAGACGGATGTTGGCTTATGTCAATCAGGGCAGTGGAGGTGGAACTAGTTGAGAAGTATTCAAAGTCTACACATACTTTGCAGAAGGAGCTGAAAGGATTTGCTGATGGACTGTATGCAGAGGGTAAGAGAAAGAAGAATAAAAGATAACTCAAAGTTTTTGGCCTGAACAACTAAAGACCAGAGCTCCTATTCGTGAGATGGGAAAAGACTACAAAAGGCAGAGGGTGAGGAGAATCAGAGGTTTGTTTTTGGACATGTTAAGTCTGAGATGCCCACTAAACATTTAACCCAATATATAGCTGGGATACAAAAGGCTAGAAATCAAGGGAGAGGTCTGATCCAGAGATACAAATAAATATGGGGGGTCATAACTATATTAGGGGTTGTTTAAAGCAACTAGTAAGTAAATCCAGGAACAGAAACTACTTCTTCCAAAGGTCTGTTGCAATTTAAATTTACATGTGATTTGTGGCCCATAATAGACTATTTTCTTCCTCTAAGTTAAATCTTCTATTTACAGGAAATAGATTTGTACAAAAGGAGACACAGCCAACAAATCTGTTAGTAAAAAACAAAACAGTAATGAAAAAGAACTAATATTCTATTGTTGCCTCTGAATACAGACCTGGAGTTTGTTGTTGTTGTTGTTTTTAATCACTCTGATATAATACCCATGAAGGACAAAATGAAAGACAGGAAGGTTAACACGAAGGACTCAAAAGGACAGCAATCTGTTACACCTTTTTATTCCTTCTAATTAGAATAGAATACTAACAGGGGTGCCTGGGTGGCTCAGTGGGTTAAAGCCTCTGCCTTCGGCTCAGGTCATGATCTCAGGGTCCTGGGATCGAGCTCTGCATCGGGCTCTCTGCTCCGCAGGGAGCCTGCTTCCTCCCCTCTCTCTCTCTACCTGCCTCTCTGCCTACTTGTGTTCTCTCTCTCTGTCTGTCAAATAAATAAAATCTTTAAAAAAAAAAAAAAAGAATAGAATACTAACAATTTCTCATGCGAAGTCCTTAGCAATGGAGAGACAGATCTGTTATCTCACAATGATGAAAATAAAATACATTTAACCTAAAGTACAAGTAAGATGTTAGTAATCTCACATCAGTGGAAAATGACAGTTTCCACTGAGGAAAATTTCTAGAGAACTGTGGTTTACCTATCTCCAAATAGCTTTCCATTTGAACAATTATTAATTTTTTCCTCTAATTCAACATCTTCTTGAGCCAGGCTCATCGTTATTAATATCTTTATCCTAAGACATCCTCATAACAATGGGATAACCTATAGGCTATTACGTTATTGTGCCATTGTTCCTACATAAAATAGTTCCATCCTGCAATATTCTGTCAATGTCTCCTCCTTTCTCTACTATTACTTTATTTTACCCATACATAAAAGCATCCCAACAACATTTTACTTTCTGGTCCTTAGTTGTAGTTGACAGAAATCTGGCCCTCAGATACCACGTAATAAATTCACATGGTGCCTAGTACTTAGAAGCTTCATGGGAAATTTGAACATCCCACACTTAAAAAGAGAAGTTATCTTATTAGTTGTGTAAAACAATGTCATTAATCTCATGAGATGCATAATGAAGTCTTTACTTTCAACTGGTTCAGAGGAAAAGATATATATAAATAAATATATATTTTTTCACATATTTTTTAAATGAGCGATAAAGCAATCATGGCAATAGATAACCATTAATAAATTTAGATCAAAGGTATACAAATGTTAATTGGACTATATATGCTTCCAACCTCTCAGAAAGTACAGAAGCTTTTAAGATACAAAGTTAGGAAAAAATATATATTGAGTAAATGTCTATGTATACAATTGGTAAAGGATAACTGGATTGGATCTATTAAATGGAAAAAAACACAACTAATTTTCAAAACTTATTTAAAAAAAAAAACAAAACTGGAGAAGTAAAGGAATACCATAAAATCACCTACTTGCAAGAGTAGTAGAAAAATGATGAGCAAGTTCTAAAAACCAGAAAAAAAAACATAAATTGGTCTCCTTGCCACTGGAGAACTTAGAAAGTATCTCCCTTTTTACAGTTTGAGAATAGTATTTTTATTCCCTGTAAATTTTTTCAAAGTCTGGTGACTTTGGACACTGGTTTTTACTATAGATAATCTACTTTACTCTTTTTTTTTTAAGCTTTTATTTATTTATTTGACAGACAGAGATCACAAGCAGGCAGAGAGGCAGGCAGAGAGAGAGGAAGGGAAGCAGGCTCCCCGCTGAGCAGAGAGCCCAATGCAGGGCTCAATCCCAGGACCCTGGGACCATGACCCGAGCCGAAGGCAGAGGCTTTAACCCACTGAGCCACCCAGGCGCCCCTAGATAATCTACTTTAAAAAAATACTTGCTTCCTTGGGGCACCTGGGTGGCTCAGTGGGTTAAATCGTCTGCCTTTGGCTCAGGTCACGATCCCAGGGTCCTAGGATCGTGCCCCGCATCAGGTTCTCTGCTCAGCGGGGAGCCTGCTTCCCTTCCTCTCTCTGCCTGCCTCTCTGCCTGCTTGTGATCTCTCTCTGTCAAATAAAATAAAATCTTTAAAAAATAAAAATAAAAAGGGGCGCCTGGGTGGCTCAGTGGGTTAAAGCCTCTGCCTTCGGCTCAGGTCATGATCCCAGGGTCCTGGGATCTAGCCCCGCATCAGGCTCTCTGCTCAGCAGGGAGTCTGCTTCCTCCTCTCTCTGCCTGCCTTTCTGCCTACTTGTGATCTCTGTCAAATAAATTTAAAAAAAATTTTTTTTAAATAAAAAATTAAAAAATACTTGCTTCCTGATTACTGCATAAACGCATAACTTATACCTCGCCATCCAGAGATTTACTGTGTATCCTCAAGCTTTTAAAAAATGAACATACACAAATTTATGACAAAATTGATATAGTATTATGAATAAAATGTCGTATAAGGTTATTTCCTCTCTTTAATTGTAAACATTTTCTAATATAAAGAAAAAAAAAAAAAACTTGATGGACCAAAAGCCAAATGGCTCAAATATTATAAGTATAAAGAGTCTAAACTAATGGCAAAATCATTTAATCTTTGTACAAAGGCAGAATCTAACAACCTCACTATACAATGCCTTTCAAAGCATGAAGTATGTTTCTCAGAGGCACTACGGTGTTTAAGAGCATGAATTCTGCAGCCAGACTGAGGAGATTCAAATCCTGGTTTTCTCAAATAGCTCTATGACTTCTCCGACACTGAAGAAGTTATTCTCCCTGATCCTACTCCCACATTTGTGAAATGAAAATAACAGAACCTATCTTACAGAGATGTTGTAAAGATTGGGATAATACACAAAATGCCCAAACAACAGTGCCTGGCATATAATAAGAATTCCATGAATGCTAGACATTACGAATATTTTCCATTTTTCATGGGTAGGTAGCATCTTACTTTCTATGGATTCTGCAAACAAAAGCTTCCTTCCCAGCTTCTGAATCCAAAGCCTACAATCTTCTGTTCCAATCTAAATTAAATATAAGATTAGGACAAAAAACAAAGAATAAAAATTTCATTAACATCAAGATGAAAAAATAATCAGAATATATCTTGCTAATGGTAGGTCAGTATCATCATCTTTGTGTGGGATAGCAAAAGTACATAACACACTTTCTTTTCCATATCAAAGAAACTTTATTCTACAATTTTAAGAATGGGGGAGAAAAATCAGCAAACATGTTTTGATATTACAGATCTTCCTATTTACAGAAAAACTCAATTACAATAAATGAGAGGATGTGTAAGAAGCTAAGGCTGGCACATTTCCATTCCTCAGAAAAATTACTTGTAATCAAGTTGTTTTCAACAGACTTTTCACTTGTATAATTCTAAAATTAAGTACCAAGAGCATTTTTCCCCAACATAAAAGTGTATTTCCTTCCTGAGAAACTTGAGTCATCAACTTTATCTTAGATATCACACTGTGGTGACCAATGCTTCTTATATTTGATATATACTCACTCTGATCTTGAAGCATTAAATACCACTAACAAAACTGTTCTCTTGTATGACAAAGGCAGACTTCCAGGAACTATCATGTCCTATATTTCAGCAATATATGTAAGTACCTTTACTGTATTCTTAGAAAAGTTACTTCTGGGGGGCCTAGTTGGCTCATTCAGTTAAGTGTCTGTCTTCGGCTCAGGTCATGATCCCAGGGTCCTAGGATTCAGCCCTGCACTGGGCTCCCTGCTCATCCCTCTCCCTCTACCTGCATCTCTCCCTGCTTGTGCTCTCTGTCAAGTAAATAAATAAAATCTTAAAAAGAAAAGGAAAAGTTACTTCTACAAGTTTGAAGTTGACTTCAAACTTAAGCCACAGTATCAACTTCTTCACTAGAAATGAGTCAGATAATTTTCTACAAGCAAATACCTACACCCAGCAGTTTCAATGGAAGTTCAAGACAATAGGGTATGTCCTACAATTAAAAGCATATTTCAAAACACCCACTTTTTGAGATGAGCTGGTTTCTAAAAATGAAGCTAGCTGCCTCAGAAGTTAAAATAACAGTTAAAATAATTCAAAAAGCAGCTCTTTTTTAAATTATAAACTAAATCACAAAGGGCACGAGACATCAATGATTAAAACATACTGAATGTATTAAATTTCTACCACTAACGTATGAACTACAACTTACAAATTCAAAAATGAAACATGTACATATTTAGATTTCTAGGCTCATTTGAAATGCCTTTATACCATTTCAATAAGTGCAGCCACACGTATAGACAGTAACCCATGTAAGGGACAGTGACTTTCAACCTACCTAAATAAAACACACACACAAACACACACAATGGGTTCAGCCACAACTCCCTGCTGGTGTATATCTACCACACACCCACATTTCATCCTAAACCCATTCTCATTACTTCACCCTTCTCCCATAGGAAGCCCCAAAGCATCTACCTCTACCTCCTTCCAGGAAATTTAGATGTGCAAATAAAACAATTCTGCCAAAAGTGTTAATGATGATAATAAGAGGAAGGGAGAATAGAGTTATAAAAAAGATATGAAAGCTTTTGAGAACTTATACATTAACATTTTGAAGAAAATATTTTGTGAAAAGTTGAAACTGAGTAGAACTAATTCTGAAGATAGAATTGTAGAAGCTGCTGGCTGAGTCCCTCAAAACTACCCCACAGAAACTAAAATCCTACTAATCTATGGCTCTTCTAACGAGCAATTGGTTTGTTTTGGTTTTGAAATAATCTTCATTGAGTTCTCAGTCATTCAACTGCTATTATAAATTAACAATCAGATCTACTTCCCAGCCACAAACTGGAAGATGAAGAATGGGAACTGCTAGAAGGTAAAGGAAAGAGCAAATTTTTCAGAGCTGCAGCACAAAGAACAGTAGGAGAAAAAGGTTTCAACAGGATAGAAATATGGAAGCTTATGAAACTTGAGTAATCATTTAAGACAGCAGCTATCAGAAATTTTAAAAAATAAGGAAAGAAAGGTAAAAAAGACTCAAATTTCCTCTGGAGCAGGGTTTCTCACTCTCAGCACTACTAACACTTTGGCCAGACAAATCTTTGTTGTGGGGGCTGTTCTGTGCACTGTAAGATGTTTAGCAGCATCTCTGGCCTCTACCCACTAGATGCCAGAGCATCTCTCCAGGTATGACAACCAAAACTATCTCTAGACTATAAATATTTCAGTGTCTGCTCTGCATATACACTTTAACTACACATTAATTTTTTGAAGGATAAAAAACCGCATAAATACTACTATGCAAATTGTTAATAAGTATTTTTAAAATATTAATATTTAATATTAATATTAATAGTGATTAATTTTAATTAATTAATGATATTAAAAATGATAAAATTGTGGAAAGGAATTATGGATTTTCTTAAGCTCTATTTTCTTTTTTTTTTTTTAAGATTTTATTTATTTATTTGACAGACAGAGACCACAAGTAGGCAGAGAGGCAGGCAGAGAGAGAGGAAGGGAAGCAGGCTCCCTGCTGAGCAGAGAGCCCGATGCGGGACTCGATCCCAGCACCCTGAGATCATGACCTGAGCCGAAGGCAGCGGCTTAACCCACTGAGCCACCCAGGCGCCCCATTAAGCTCTATTTTCTAATGCTTGGTATCAACTTTCTAGCATTTCAATTTCTAGAAATATATTTTATCCATCTATATTTTGAAATAGATTCCAAATGAAAGTAGGCCTGGAAACAACATAATTTTTATAATATCTGTATAACATTTTACAGCCTCCAGCATTTTTACAAACTTATCCCAATTAACTCTTAGGAAAAGAGGTAGCAAAGTAATATCCCATTCAATTCATAAGTATAGGACTCCAACTGTATTCTTACGAAAACTAAATACAAAGTTCAAATATGTGTATTGTATCCCTTGCCATCATCCATGCAAGCAAAGATGGATAGAAAATTCTGCTCTGGGGGCACCTGGGTGGCTCAGTGGGTTAAGCCTCTGCCTTCAACTCAGGTCATAATCTTGGGGTCCTGGGATCGAGCCCCACATCGGGCTCTCTGCTTGGCAGGGAGCCAGCTTCCCCTCTCCCTCTGCCTACTTCTGCCTACTTGTGATTTCTCTGTCAAATAAATAAAAATTTTAAAAAAAAATCTGCTCTGAAAATCACATATGTGCATTTGCCAAAGAGCCTAATTCCAACTTAATAACAAATACACACCTGCAAAAATATACTTGTTAATGCATCTTTAATTCTAACCTCTCCCAGGCACCTGGGTGGCTCAGTTAAGCATCTGACTCTTGATCTCAGCTCACGTATTGATCTCTGGGTCATGAATTCAAGCCCCGAGCGCTGGGCTCCACACTGGATGTGGAACCTACTTTAACCAAAAAAAAAAAAAAAAAAAAAAACACTAACCTCTCCCCTCCGCTCCAAATTCACCAAACTTCTGCCTCACAACTCTAGAGCAGTTCTTCCCAAATGTCGAGCCAAATATTTCTGAAAGACTATGCAAAGTTTTAACTAATCCCTAACAAAAATATTAGATTGCAAGTTGGATAAAATCCCAGACTATGGGGAGCGCCTGGGTGGCTCAGTGGGTTAAGCCTCTGCCTTCGGCTCAGGTCATGATCTCAGGGTCCTGGCATCCAGCCCCGCATCCGGCTCTCTGTTTGGCAGGGAGCCCGCTTCCCCTCACTCTCTGCCTACCTCTCTGCCTACTTGTGATCTCTCTCTCTCTGTCAAATAAATAAATAAAATCTTAAAAAAAAAAAATCCCAGACTATGACACACATCCCTAACTAGAACCTACATAGATTCAAAACTTTAAGATGCCTTATTTTCAACTTTGAAGACTGAAGTCCTCTAAGTTTGATGAAAACACATTCTCTCCAATGCAACAACCTCTGAGATCTAAATTCCACACAGAGTGAGCCTTCAGTAAATTTTATTAGCTTCATGTTAAACTTCTGCCAAGTTTTATCAGTTTTTCTTCCATGAGATTTCTTTTCTATCCTTATTTCTACAGTTGCTATTCTAATACAGAACTCAAACACACAATTCATCAAGGAACTAATTTATTCCTTACTTGTATCATATTCCAACTCCTCTACATGGACTCCAACCAACATTCCGTAACACTCTACCTTGCAGTTATAATGGTCTAGAATATGAATATTTGGAGTCCTGGCTATCATGGCCCAGTTACCACTTCTTATTTCCTGCCATGGAGTCTCCATTCCAGGGAAGAAAACCTACAAGCACCTTACTAGACTATTGTGCCATCCACTTCTCTCAAAAACCTTTCCCCAACTGGGGAAATAAATCCTCATTTCAACTGCAACTATAACACATAATTGGAACTGTATTTTTACATCTTGGCATTTCTGTCTATGCTGACAAACTCTGTTTTTTACTTCTCACTCAAGACTATAGCTTCATGACTCCTACTAAACACAGACATACAATTAAACCGGTGACTAAACAGCAATGTTCCCACTGTACACGTTCTCACACTGTTTACTTGGAATTATAATAGCTTTAGAATGAATTCACCTAGTATCCAAGGGAATCTACATTCTCTAAGAACAATTCTCAGTATTGCTGTTTCTTGCAACCTAGTTGGACAGGACTCTCTCCATAGTACCAAGGCAAAGCCTTCACACTGCTGGATATCAGTATTACTGCCCTCCTAGGAATTGAACTGGCAGGGTTATTACAGTTTTCCCATTTATTCTTATTAGCATTGTTTTCTTTTCCCAGTATAAAGATTAACAGCTAAACTAGTCAGAATTACCACTACTGGATTTTTACTCACAAAAGTAGGCATTTTAGAGTTGCTTGGAAGAATCACTAATAATCATTAAATAAACCAATTCCTCCAAAACAAAAAACAAAACAAACAATAACAACAACAAAAAAAAACACACAAAACCTGAGGCTCCTTACCCAAGCATGTCACATAGAGTTGCCCACGTGCAAATAGACCAAATGCAAATCAATTCCTAGAATTTGGAGCATCTGCCCTGTGACTTGGGGCTCAGAGTTGAAACCACTGCATTCTTCCTTCCACGGCCTTTTGCATCTAGTTTGTCTCCCCCAGTTAGTGACCACACAGTCCTCTCCTGGAAACTTGTGTTAGCAGCTATATCCAGTGACTACTTGCCCTGCCCCACAACTTCTCCACACATGCAAATTCCATTTTTGTTACTCCACGTATATATTTTAAATTAGGCCATCCCCAAAATACACCTCCAACATTGGCAAAAGTTTTCTAACCATTAGAATGTGATACAATTCAAAGACAATTTAACTTTATGCAATCACAAACTCACTAAATCTGTAACACACAACAGTTACCTTATTACAAACTAACCATAAAACACAGTATCATAGTATCCGGAGCCTCTGTCATCTACCTCTTACCTAACTGCTCCTTTTAAATACTGAGGATATTTTTCGTAACTTACAATTGGCATTCCTGCAGAGGATACTACAATTGCACATTTTCAGGTGTATTTAATATCAATAATCTAGTATACTAGTTTGGAACCAAAGTACTCATGATTCAGATCTAGAAAATGATCTACCTACAACCAAATGAGTTTGTGTTTTATTTGGCTTGTCTTCCTGGTTATCTATCAGGTTTTTTCTCTCCATTCCACTTTGCCTCATTTTAAATACCAAAATACATTAGTACAACATTATCTTAATTGTTCAGAACAGGGAACCTCAACACTAAACTACACAAGCCAAAACATACATATTAAAAATAAACTTTTAGGGGTCCCTGGGTGTTAAGTCAGTTAAGCATCTGCCTTCAGCTTGGGTCATGATCTTGGGGTCCTGGGATCAATCCCCATTTCCGGCTCCCTGCTCAGCAGGTAGCCAGGTTTCCCTCTGCCCCTTCTACCCCAACCCCACCGCTCCCTCCCGGCTTGTGCATGCTCGCTCTCAAATAAACGAATAAAATTTTTTAAAAAGTGAACACGTCACTTTAAAAAATAAATTTTAAAATATATATGAATCTAAAAGTTCATGTACTTTATTCCACAAAAGATGCAGAACTTATTTATTCCACTTTGCATGCAAGTGTATCAAGTATGATCAGTTTCTTCAAAGAAAATGTATTAGAGACAACTAATTAGAAAGTGATATTCTCAAGGTTTGCAAGAAAGCCAGGAATTTTAACCAAAAAGTTGGAAATACTATTGAAACTAGATAGAATAAAAAGCACAATCACTAGAATAAATTTAGAATACCCATTTCAATTGTTTCAGGGCAGGGGGAAAAGCCAGAAACTACAATAGAGGCCGGAACAATAACAGCTGTTCTTTACACTAAACTCCAATCATTTAAGAAAAGATTGAAGTCAGCCCATTTCAAGAACACAGTAAATGTGTTAAGTATATCTTAGAAAAACTTCACCAAAAATTGCCAAAATTTTACAAGTCTGGTCCCAGAGACTTATCTGGGAATCTTCTCCTATCTGAACCTGTCATTCATTTCCCAACAATGTTGGAAAATGTAGCTTATTGTTGAATGCATTATTTCATTTCATTTTATGAATTTCAAAGGCAGAGTTTATGCTCATGACCTGATCTTAAAAGAAAAAGAGCCTAAGTTTTTACTTGCATGATCCTCAACTGTTTTTTTCTGTGAGTTTCATCCAAGTATTAAAAGAAATGGTTTATTTGCTCATTGAGATAAAGTGATTTGGAAAAATTAGAACCATCATTCTTTAAGACCTTCAAATTGTTATCATGAAAAGAGGATTTTTTAAATATTAATCTTATACTAAATAAAAAGAATAGAGTATGCCACAGCTTTTAACAAAGTTTTAAAACTACTGTATAAATAGGGACTCCTGAGGGGCTCAGCTGTTAAGCATCTGCCTTCTGCTCAAATCATGGTACCCGGGGTCTGAGGTCCTGGGATGGAGCCACACATCAGGTTTCCTGCTCAGCAGGAAGCCTGCTTTTCCCTCTCCCATTCCCCCGACTTATGTTCCCTCTCTCACTGTCTCTGTCAAATAAATAAATAAAATCTTTTTTTAAAAAACTACTGTAAAAATAAAGAATTAAAAAACATATTAAAAGTTGGGTAAGAGGGGCGCCTGGGTGGCTCAGTGGGTTAAAGCCGCTGCCTTGGGCTCAGGTCATGATCCCAGGGTCCTGGGATCGAGCCCCGCATCGGGCTCTCTGCTCAGCAGGGAGCCTGCTTCCCTTCCTCTCTCTCTGCCTGCCTCTCTGTCAAATAAATAAATAAAATCTTTAAAAAAAAAAAAAAAAAAGTTGGGTAAGAGGTCACAGACAAAAAAACATTTTTAAAAGAATTGATCCATCTATGCAGGATGAAGCCGAGGCAGAAACACAAATAACATACAGGATCCACACAGGTGACAAAAATGAGTGAAGTGGGCCAAGTGTATTGCCAGTAGGAATGATAGTAACTGCACTGACTGGTAAGCACGTGCCCAGTCTAAAAAGGACAACTGTTGCTCTACCACTCTGCTATAGACAATGGGAATGCAGCCCAAGAATCTGGGTTTCCAATCCTTTCAAAAAAAAAAAAAAAAAAGAAAAAGCAAGAAAAATCTAAAAATCTATGAATTTCATTGAGGAATTTTCAATTTTTCTATGTTGTTAACTAGCTGAAACCTAAAGATGCTGTGAATCAAACAAAACACATCTCTAAGGTGAGTTCAGTCCAGAGGCCACCTTTAAGCTAATGTGTGAAATCTGCTTTCAAAACGTTATGAGGGGGCAACGGGTAAAAAGTTCAGGCCTTGAGGTCAAACTGGCCTGGGTTTGAATGTCTAATTCACCACTTAGCAGGTGGGTAATGCTAAAGAAATCATTTCTTCAAGCCTATTTCTTCAACTGTAAAATACCACCACTCTCTCAGAAATGCTGAAAAGTGAAACTCCTAACAACAGTATCAGAAACACAATAGACATTATAGAAATGTCCCTTACTCCCCCCTCCTTAACCCTGCAAGTCCTTTGGAAAATTTAAGAAATCAGATAATAAATAAACACCCTTGAAGATCATAAATAAGTTATTAAAAAAAAAATCAGAAAATAGAGGTGCCTTCTATGGCCGTTTCCCTCAACACCTGCTACTCAGAGAGGTTCTTTGTATACAGAAAAGATAGAGTTAACGTAGGGGATGGCCTGAATGGGCCTTAAAATGATACAGCTGACTGGATTATCAATCTCAAACTAAAAAGATGAAGAGGCAGAACTCCTTAAAGATAGAGACAAATCTGTCTCTCTCATTAAATTCATAGACCCTTATTTGCTGGTAGAAGCGAGAGAAATCGTTTAACCTTAAGCTTTGATACTTTTAATACTTTTGGCCAAACTTCCAGAAAACTTATTTCTAAAGAATGCATGGTACAAAACAAAGGATTTACGCTAAATTTTTAAACATAAAAAACATGCCATACTCTAAACTTCATTTTATGTGTGATTTCATCAAACCAAAGTACTACTGTATTGAATTTACTACCAGAGCTAAAATATCGTTTGTCCTCTCAAGCATATCAATTAATTTTTAAAGAGAAAAGACAACTCTCCAAAATATTCAAAAATACAAATATTTTGAAATTTGAAACACAAATATTTAGAAATTCCAACCAATTTCTAATGTATATGTTACAAATAGCTCAGATTCATATTTAAAAATAGTATATATTACAATAAAATTACAAATATCTCCATGTACCCAAAGGCTACAATCTTGATGCTAATTTTAAAATGAAAGTTTTAGTGTCTTTTTTTTTAAAGTTCTGCTTAAATGTTTAAGAACTAATGCTTTAATGTTTAATGCAAAATGATACTTTATAAATGACTCCAGAGTTCTGAATTTAGATTTTTGTGTGCCAAGGGTCTTAACCCACAAAAATTATGCTGTTAATTTACTTCTTCTTCAAGCATCAGGCTACACCAATTTATATTCTGATTGTTCACACTTAAAAACAAAGGTCATTTTATATACTACCACTCTTCAGTAATTTACAGTACTTCATGTGTTTGTCTTACTTTGTGCCACCGAACAGAAATCAAGAGTCTAACACCTGACTATAATCACAAATAGTGGTAACAGGCAGAAGTAATGATTTGCTGGAAGTCACATTCTGAACATAATACAAATGTTATAAAAAGGCCCTTATAAAGGGTCTCTAGCACACAATACTTCTTAAAACTAAACATCTACTAGAAACTCTTAATCTAAAACGTACATCTAGCAAATGAACACCACAAACTATAACAAAAGTGTACCTACAAAGCATCATTCTCGGACTAAGTAGAACTCAGGACAAAAACCATGCTTGGCTCTGCAATCATAAGTTAAAGTATCAAAGAAGAACAGAAACAATACACTACGTAAAATATAAATTATCAAATTAGACTATACTCATCGGAAGCATTCCGGTAATTTTTTCAATTAAATTATCTTAAACATATTTGAGGTTTTTAAGTATACTTTGGGGCAAGTAAAAAACTTTACCTAAAATAAAGCACTTGACACAACAACAAAATTATGCAGCTGGTCCTAGGATCAGAAAAATTGTCTTCAAAATCCGAGTTATCAAGTGATTATCTGCTTACAGTAAATTTAACTCCAATTTGAGGGGTGGGGGAGTTGCCACCGTCTGACAACTCACTACGCTGTACGTCTACTCCACCTGAGAGCTTAGGAAAACTCAAGTTGGGTCACCCATGGACTTGTCCCTCTAAGAGACCCAAACCAAACAGCGGATCAAAGAACATCCCGAAACGGCTTACCTCTTTCTCCCATTCCCAAACCAAACCCATTCCCCTGGGCAACAGAATGTTTTCACTGAACATAAACACACCCTCCGGAGAGCTCTCTCCACACACTCGGGCAGAGGCAGGGCTCTATAAAGAGCGGAAGCGACTCTTCTCAGAAAAGCAGAGGACCACTGTCACCCCTCCACCGGCGACCCCTCTGCAGAACCTGGTCAGTCTGGATCGCCGCGCCGGGTAAAGAACAATACACCAGCCCCGCAGCACACATTTCAACTTCCCACGAGCCTGCGCGGCGCTTGCCCGCGGTGGAGCGGACTCCGGAATCCGCCACCGGGCAGAAGCTGGGGGCGGAAGGAGGGAGGTAGAGACCGCCAGCCCCACGGCGGCAGCCCGTCCCGGCACCCGGCGAGCAGGCTGGAGGGATGGAGCCACCGGCCTGAGCTCCACGGCTCACACCCGGCAACTCCGATCTCCAGACTGCTTCTCTGAGAGGCGACCCCCGCCTCCCCTGCCGCCGGGGCAGTGGGGGGCGGGGAAGGCCTCGGCGGAGGCTCGGAGCCTCCTTGGCCCGCCACAGAAGGGAACGCGGTCGGGGCGCGGGGGACAATAGGGAGCGGGGAGCGCTGCGCGCCGGAGTGGCGCCGCCGGCCGGCCGGGCTGACTGACGCGCCCGCCGCGCGGCGCGACTGGGCTCCGCTCGACCTGGCCGCCGCTGCCGCTGCGCGGTCCGCCGTGGTCAAGGCGTCCCCGGCGCTCGGGGTCGTGCCTCACCTCCCAGCCCCGCCGCCCAGGAGAGGAGCAGAATTAACACTCTCAGCAACACCATCTTCAGCGGCCGCCGCCTCCTCACGGGTTAACAGCAGCACATCGATCCGGAGGGAGAAGCTGAAGGGGCTTGGTCCGGAGTCTCCACGGGAAGCCGGGACCTCCCCCGGCAGGAGAAACGGCGAAGCACCTCCCTCTCGCTCCACTTCAGGGGCCGGCAAAGCTCCCAGCGCCTCCAAAACAGGGACCTCCCTCCCCCTCGTTCTCTTCCTTCCTCCCTTCCCCGCGTTCCTTCCCTCGCTCCTTCCCTCTTCTCTACCTCCCTCCCCCAAACCCCGGACCTCCGCCTCCTTCCTCACCACGTGATTCGCGGCGCCCAACCGGCAGGCCCAGCCGCACCCCTTCCTCCCGCCCCTCCCCCAGGCGCCCCAGGGGCGCGCGCATGCGCGCTGGGGCCGGTTCCCGGGCTGCAAGACCCGCCGCCGCTTCCTGTCCGCGGGCGGAGAGCTGGGATTGGGTTTAGGAGGCGGGGTTTCCCCTGGTCCCGCCCCCAGACGGGAGCGCATCTCCGCAGAGCCTCCCGGGCTCGCCTGTTCTTGAACTGTTAAGGACCGTCCCTAAGGCGAAAATGAAGAGTGAAAGATGTTAAGAGGCCTCTTTCTTCTTAACTTCACAAGGAAGAGAGGTTTTTTATTTCTTCCTTTTCTGCCTCTTGTGGTGCAAGACAGCGAAAGTAAAGTCCCAACAAGCGACAGCCACCAGTGATCAAAACAGATGAAAAGACCTTCAATTCCAGAAAGGAAAGACAGAGCCTGTGGCAGGTTTTTTTTTTTTTTCTGAATTCTTTAAAAATTTGTCGCAGATCACGCTTTGGCCGTTCTAAATGCCCGCAGTTTAAACCATACGGTCCTAAATCTGCCCAAAATACGTCTTCTTTACCACTCTCCTTTTCCCAGCTCTGAAGAGAACTCTCTGATCTTCACCCCAACTTCTTTGAAGCTCGTGTTTGGTTTATGTTTGGTTTCTCAGTAACTCACTTTGGTTCTTTAAACTCATATTCCTGGATTAAAGACTTAAAGGACCTGAAATTGTAACACTTCGAGAAGAAAACTGGGAAAAAGCTCCTTGACATTGGTCTTGCCAGTGATTTTTATTATGACACCAAAAGCACAAGCAACAAAAGCCAAATAAGTGGGACTACATACATCAAACTGAAAGCTTCTGCACGAAGAAAGAAACAATAAGCAGAATGAAAACGCAGCCTACACAAGGAGAGGATATTTGTAAATCCTATATCTGATAAGAATTAGTATCTAAAATAAATAGCTTATACAACTCAACAGCAAAGAAACAAACTATCCAATTTAAAAATACGCAGAGGGCACTGAGTGGCTCAGTCCTTAAGCATCTGCCTTCCACTCAGGTAATGATCCCAGAGTCCTGGGGTGGAGCCCTGGGCTCCCTGCTCAGTGAGAAGCCTCTGTCTCCCTCTCCCACTCCCCCTGTTTGTGTTCCCTCTCTTGCTCTCTCTGTCAAATAAATAAATAAATTTTTTAAAAAATAAAAATAAAAATAGGCAGAGGACGTGAGTAGACATTTTTCCAAAGAAGACATACAGATGGCCAACAAACACATGAAAAGTTGCTAATCATCATCACTAATCATCAGGAAAATGCAAATAAAAACAACCATGAAAAATCACTTTATATTAGAATGATACAAGTAGAAAACTTAAGAAATAACAAGTGTTGGTAAGGATGTGGAGAAAAAGGAGCCCTTTTGCATTGTTGGCAGGAATGCAAATTGGAGCAGCCATTATGGAAAACAGTATGGAGTTTCCTCAAAAGGTTAGAAATCAAGGTGCCTCAGGGCACCTGGGTGGCTCAGTGGTTTAAAGCCTCTGCCTTCAGCTCAGGTCATGATCTTAGCGTCTTGGGATCAAGCCCCGCATTGGGCTCTCTGTTCGGCAGGGAGCCTGCTTCCTCCTCTCTCTCTCTGCCTGCCTCTCTGCCTACTTGTGATCTCTGTCTGTCAAATGAATAAATAAAATCTTAAAAAAAAAAAAAAAAAGAAAGAAATCAAGGTGCCTGGCTAGTTCAGTCAGTAGAGCATGCAGCTCTTGATCTTAGGGGTTGTAAGTTCAAGCCCCATGTTGGCTGTAGAGATTACTTAAAAAATTTTAAAAATCTTTTTTTTTTAAAGTTAAAAATAGAATTACCATATGACCCACTAATTACACTAGAAATGTATAGAATTATTGAATCATTATATTGTATACCTGAAACCAATATAACACCGTACGTTAATTATACTTGAATAAAAAATAAATTTTAAGAATGTTTTTGAAATAGGCAGAGGAACTAAATAGACACTTTTCCAAAGAAGATACCCAAATGTTCAATAGTAAAACACTAACCATCAAGAAAATGCAAATCCGGGGCACCTGGGTGGCTCAGTGGGTTAAAGTCTCTGCCTTTGGCTCAGGTCATGATCTCAGGGTATTGGGATTGAGTCCCGCATCCATTTATAATGAGATGTATGGGATTATTAAAAGATGGCAGATTCTCATGACTTTTTTTTTTCCTTTCTTTTTTTTTTTTAAGATTTTACTTATTTAAGTCAAGCAGAGAGAGTCAATTATCATATGGTTTCACTTATTTGTGGAGCATAACAAATAGCATGGAGGACAAGGGGAGATGGAGAGGAGAAGGGAGTTGAGGGAAATTGGAAGGGGAGGTGAACCATGAGAGACTATGGACTCTGAAAAACGATCTGAGAATTTTGAAGGGGTGGGGGGTGGGAGGTTGGGGGCACCAGGTGGTGGGTATTGTAGAGGGCACGGATTGCATGGAGCACTGGGTGTGGTGCAAAAATAATGAATACTGTTATGCTGAAAAAAATAAAAAAATTTAAAAAAAAAAAAAGATTTTACTTATTTATTTGACAGAGAGACAGAGATCACAAGCATGCAGAGAGGGAGGGAGAGGAAGGGAAGCAGGCTCCCTGCCGAGCAGAGAGCCTGTTGTGGGGCTCAGTGTGGGGCTCAGTGTGGTGCTCAATGTGATGCTCAATGTGGGGCTCGATCCCAGGACCCTGAGATCATGACCTGAGCCGCAGGCAGAGGCTTTAACCCACTGAGCCACCCAGGCGCCCTTTTTTTTTTCCTTTCTTAAAAGAAAGAGTTTTATGCCAACATTACATTGCTTGTCACTTGTGCTTGTTACTACTCTCTTTTGGCGGTGTTGTCAACAAATTATATTTTTATTTCTACCTATTAGACTCTCGTGGCATGTTTTGTATAGCACAGTAATTTTATATAATTAATTAATTTTTCTTAAAAAAAAAGGCGGGATCACCTGGGCGGCTCAGTGGGTCTCTCTGTCTCTCTGTCAAATAAATAAAAATCTTTAAAAATTTTTTTAATTTTTATAATTATATTTTAAATTTATTATTTGTAATGGTTAGAGGCAAGTGACACACTCTCTTTAAATTCAACTGGAAGGCCCCTTGGCAGCTCAGTCAATTAAGCACCTGCCTTTGGCTCACATAGAGTCCTACATCAGACTCGCTGCTCAGTGGGGACTCTGCTTCTCCCTCTACCCTTCTGCCCCGCATGTGATCTCTCTCTCAAATAAATAAAATCTTCTTAAAAATAAATAAATGAATAAAAATAAATGCAACTAGAAAAAAAATCCAAAATCATCATTTGCATTACCAAGGTGATAACTGAAAATTACACTTAAAATTGTATTTTATATTTTATTTTACTTTTTAAATTTTTTTGGAGTAATCTCAACAGCCAACCTGGGACTTGAACCCATAACCCTGAGATCAAGAGTGGCACACCCCACCAACTTGGCCAGCCAGGTACCCCACCTTTTTATTTGAAAACATAAATATATAACATAGCAGCTTCATAATGTATGGTATTAAAATGTCACAAGTTAGGACCACTATTTTGTTTGAAATTTTAACTTACCACACTTGGGGGATTTTGCAGATGTATTGGAAACTGATGATTTATACCATTATAGACTGCATGGGTTTGGCCCCCAGCTCTCCCGTGTATAAGCTGTGTAGCTTGGCCAAATTATTTCACCTTTCTAACCTCAATATTTCTTTATAACATAAGAATGATAAAATATTTGCCTTATGGGATTGTTTTGATGATTAAATTTAAATTAGTTAACATTGTAAAGTAGCAGGTAATAATTGCTATGTAAATTTTTGTTTGGTAAAAATATATAGGGACGCCTGGGTGGCTCAGTTGGTTGGACGACTGCCTTCGGCTCAGGTCGTGATCCCGGAGTCCCAGGATCGAGTCCTGCAGTCCCAGGATCGAGTCCCGCATCGGGCTCCCAGCTCCATGGGGAGTCAGCTTCTCCCTCTGACCTTCTCCTTGCTCATGCTCTCTCTCACTGTCTCTCTCTCAAATAAATAAATAAAATCTTTAAAAAAAAATATATATATATATATATATCACCATGCTTTCATGAATACTCAGACATCCTTTCAAAAGCAGCAATTAATAGGATTATTTCCTTAGCAACAATACACAGCTCTGATACTACCAATATAATGCAAGTTATTCTCATGCTGTAATAATGAGAAATTTGGTTAGTAAGTATATACTTGTATGCAGAATATTACACAAGTAATCTACATGAAAATGCTTGTTGCAAACTTAAGCCTATCCTGGTAAACGTTTCAACATTCATATTTTAAATTTCCAACTCCTAATAAACTGCCTTCTGGATGTCTCACTGTCATGCCAAATTCATGTTAACTTCTTATCTCTAATAATGGCACCATCACTCTCCCAGTAACCTGACATGGAGAATGGAGAGTAGACTCTTCTTCCCTCATCTGTTCATAACCAGTAACCATGTGTTAATTCTTCCCCTAAAAATGGTTCTTGTGCCTTTAGTCTTTACCTCCCCACTACTGTCACTCCAATTCACACAATTTCTCTTGCTTACACAGATGCAGGACTTCTAATCCATCTCAGTCCAGTCTTCTAGTGGAGAGCATTGCAGTACAATGGTCTCTCACCATTGGTCCTCACTCAATGAGCTATAATTTGCTTCCACCCCTATCATTCCTAAGAAGCTTCTCTTGCCAGTGTCATCAAAGATCTGTTAGTTATCAATGCCACTGTATACCCACAATCCTTATCTAACTAGACCTCCTCAAAATTCCCTTCTCCAGTTTTTTAAGACCTTGCTCATTTTCCTGATTTTCCTCCCTACTTTTAACTGTGCCTCCTTCTGTATCTCTTCCCTGGGGTTTTTTCTTTTCTTTATCCTCTAAATATTGGTGTTCCTTGGGTTTTTATCCTTGGCTCTCTTGTCTTATAATTCTTCACTTGCATGATTAGTTTTACTGCTCTCAAACATCTACAACGCACATCACTGAAAACTCCATTAAAACAAAGCCTAGATCTCTCTTGTTCTGAATTCTACCCCAGTGCTTGGACACAGTCAGCACTTTTCCTATACTTGTGTCCCAAGTCCCAGACCTATATCCTAGTTGCTCCATGTACCAGCTGTAACCTTTAATAAGGCACCTGTGCCACACTTTGGTAATTTTTACAATGAGAATAGTGAGACCTACCT